>NC_138546.1:7499379-7924379 GCF_964234715.1 Podarcis melisellensis | reverse complement strand
AATAGACTCCCCACCCATTAGAATGTCACCAGCTTTTCCTCTCCCTTTGGACAATTTGCAAATCTGGGCCCTCCAGATGTTTTGGGACTGGAATTCCCATCATCCCTGACCACTGGTCCTGTTAGCTAGGTATGATGGGAGTTGTAGTCCCTAAACATCTGGAGGGTCCAGTTTGCCTATGCCTGTTCTAAAGTGTCCCACAAATGGGGCAGTGTCAGGCCACCTGGTTCAGTATTGCCTGGCAGCAGCTTTCTCCAGGGTTTCAGGCAGAGGACATTGCCAGCCCAAACCTGGAGATTTCCAGGATTGAATTGTTTGCATGCAAGGAAAATGCTCTGCCCCTGAGCTGCAGCCCTCTTCCTAGGCACAGCCTTTTCCTTTCTCCATTAGCTGTGCCAGGGCCCCCTAGGAGAACGGATGCTGTCACTATGCAGGGAGAACCTCTCTGGATCCCAGCTACGAAATCTCCTGTTCCTCAAGATCTAGGTCAGAAGCTGATTCAAGTGTAATAATTTATATTAAAACTAGGGCAGGGGAAAAAAAATCATTCTGCTATGCAGCCCTCTAAATATAGATGACACGAAACACAATACGTCATAAACTAGAAGTCTCAGTAAAGTCCCAAATTGTGGGCTAAGACATGGATTATCACTGCCACATGACAAGTTTCCTTACTAGCTACGGAAACGTAGAAACTGACTTATGATACTGAGTCAGAGCCCCGGCCCATCTGTGCTGTGTTCACTGAGCTATGTATGGCCGTTCCCTCTTCAGTTACAGTGGTACCTCAGCTTACATACGCTTCAGGTTAAAGACTCCGCTAACCCAGAAATAGTGCTTCAGGTTAAGAACTTTGCTTCAGGATGTGTCAGGGAACTGCCATTGGAGCCAGAGGGAGAGGGAGGGCTCCAGAGGGGTTCGGAGAGCGTCATGGGAAGGAGAGAAGCAGCCCATCTTCTGGGGAAGGAAATCAGCATAGCACCAGTGGAGAAGGGGGGCAGATGGGGGAATCGGCGAGGTGGTTCCATGACTCCTCGCCGGGGACCAGCAGGGAGAGCACGGGTCCTCCGCTGCCCATACCCTCCCTGCGCAGAAGGCTTCCGCGCAGGGAGAGTAGGTGGAGACTAGGCGTCAAAGAGCTTCTTTGCTGGAAGAAGTTCAAGAAACGCCCACTGACGGATTCTGCCAGCGATTGAGACAGCCACGGGCGAGTGGCTGTCCGGGTAGAAAGGGTTCACTCAGGTGACCCAGCCAGGTGTGGTGCCAATTTACGCATGAGCAACCCCTAGAACCATTACAGGATGAGAACAGAAATCGTACTCCGGCAGCGTGGCGGCAGTAGGAGGCCCCATTAGCTAAAGTGGTGCTTCAGGTTAAGAACAGTTTCAGGTTAAGAACAGACCTCCGGTACGAATTAAGTACTTAACCCGAGGTACCACTGTACAAGGATCAGACATACCTGGAGATGGAAGCACAGGATTGCAGAGTTAGAAGGGACCCTGACGGCCATCTAGCTCAACCCCCAGCAATGCAGGAACATGCAGCTGCCCCATACGGGGATTAAACTTGCAACCCTGGCATTCTCAGTACCCAAATGAGCTACCTCAGATGTGTGGGGTTGAAACTGGACCCACGGGACATGTGGTTCACCCCTGAGTTCTGGCCTCGTATCAAGAAGCCTGTATTCTTTCCCTGCCCAATAACCCCGGTTTTTAAATAAATTGCTCACAACAGACCCACACCAACTTCTAAAGCCCACCCGACACATATTTGAAGCACATGGCTTTCTCCCCACCAGCCGGGAACTATGTTTTCCTCCCAACCAAACTACAGTTCCCAGCATTCTTAAGCAAACCATGACAGTCCCAGGCATTATTTGGGGGACGGCGGGTGCTGTAAACGCGTGGATCCAGCTCTGCTATTTGTGTTGTGAACAACGCCTTTGAAAACAAAATGTATGAGATAAAATGTAAAGAAATATACAATAATAAGAGTACATTCATTTGTAAACAAAACCACAAGATTGACAGAAAGCCCATAGTGTTGGTGCAAATATTATTTTGAAATGGCTTTATGACAGAAAGCCCATAGTGTTGGTGCAAATATTATTTTGAAATGGCTTTATGACTTTTCCCCCCTTTTTTCTTTCTCTAGGTGCATAAATTTGGTATATAAACTTTGTATACATGTTGGAAATTATATTATAATATGCCCTGTAATGTAATATGATAATGTATACATATGTGACATAAGAACGTTAATAAAATAAAATTAAAAAAGAAGAAGAAAGGTTGCAGCATTTCATAGACCCATAGAATCATAGCATTTCATAGGTCCATGGAATCATAGCATTCTGTGGACCACAAGGATCATCTCCTCCAACCTTCTGCAGTGCAGGAATCTTTCGTTCAACATGGGGCTCTCAAATCCATGACCCTGAGATTAAGATTCTCATGCTACCAACTGAGCTACCCCAGTTTGGCATTGGGGACTTTTTGCTTTCGAGAAAAGGCAAGTAAGTGGCCACATGATAGAAGTGAATGAAACTATCTTTAATAAAAGATTGTTGTTTTTTTTTAAAAAAGAAGTGTATATAAGGATGTCTGGTATTTCCCCCCCCCCCTCTCTCATAACACTTAGGTAAAGGTAAAGGGCCCCTGGATGGTTAAGTCCAGTTAAAGGTGACCATGGGGTGTGGTGCTCATCTCACTTTCAGGACGAGGGAGCCAGTGTTTATCCACAGACAGCTTTCCGGGTCATGTGGCCAGCATGACTAAACCGCTTTTGGCGCAATGGAACACCGTGACAGAAACCAGAGCGCACGGAAATGCTGTTTACCTTCCTGCCACAGCAGTACCTATTTATCTACTTGCACTTTCAAACTGCTAGGTTGGCAGGAGCTGGGACAGAGCAACGGGAGCTCACTCCATCGCGGGGATTTGAACCGCCAACCCAAGAGGCTCAGTGGTTTAGACCACAGCGCCACCTGCATCCTCTACTCTCATAACACTAGAACATGTGGACTTCCAAGGAAGCTGGATGTTGGAAGATTTCCGGATGGAGAAAAGAAAATCAGGATACCTCTGACCTATGGAACTCGCTTCCCAAGGTGACAGTGACAACCACGAAGTTAGATGGGCTTGAAAGACAAATTAAAGGAGAAGAGGGCTATCGATGGCTATTGGCCTTGATGGCTATGTCTAGCTTCCACAGTTCTCTGAGCTGCTTCCATTCTTCCTCAGGATCAGGCCAGCCTCTCCCATGGTGCTTCTACTGGAGAAGAAGAAGAAGCAGAATTTGGACTTGATATCCTGCCTTTCACTCCCCTTAAGGAGTCTCAAAGCAGCTAACCATCTCCTTTCCCTTCCTCCCCCACAACAAACACTCTGTGAGGTGAGTGGGGCTGAGAGACTTCAGAGAAGTGTGACTGGCCCAAGGTCACCCAGCAGCTGCATGTGGAGGAGCGGAGACGCGAACCCGGTTCACCAGATTACGAGTCCTCCTCTCTTAACCACTACACCACACTGGACTCATGAGGAAGCACTCAATTTGCCCTAAGCCTCTGCTGGGTCTCACTCTGTAGATGGGGCTATTGCAAGACTCTCAACGCCAGCAATATGCTTTCGGGTGGAGCCAGTTTCATCTGTCGGCCCTCCGGGGTTTAGCACGCTAGCGATATATGCCAGCGTTAAGCCCTGCCCGACATCAATTGCCAAACTGCAGAGATGGAAGGGACCCCAAGGCTCATCCCCCTGCAATTCAGGACTCAGAGCTATCAAAGACAAGGTGCCCAAACCGAGAATAAAGTCATTTTCATTCATTGCGTTCCCCGACCGCACTTCAAAATTGAAGAGACCAAACATATGGGAAAGCTTCCTGACACTAAGAGCTGTTCAACAGCAGAACGGTCTCCCTTGGGAGACGGTGGGCTCTCCTTCCTTGGAGGTTTTCAAGCAGTGGTTGGGTGGGCCATCTGTCAGGGATGCTTAAGCTAAGATTTCTGCATTGCAGGGAGTTTGGACTACAGGACTCTTGGCGTCTCCTACAACTCTGCGATTCTATAATTTATGGGATATGGGGTGGTGTTTTCCGTTTTACGCTGCTGTTTTTAAATAGCAATGACATTAATTGATTATGGCTATATAACAGAAACGATGGGCCTGTTTGGCTCTCACCCCCCGCCCATCCTCAAATGCGGCCTCCCCCCCTTGGACCTCATATGTTCCATGACATTTTCCGATTGCAATGTTCTGCCCATTGGTGGGGGATACAGGACTTCCTGTTGGCTTTGCTCCTTCTCTTGCAGGAGGAAGCAAAGCGGCAGGATGTTTGTTCCTACCAGGCTATCTGGAGCCAATGCTGGGGACGCAGCCAGAGAGATCCAGGAAGGGGTGGAAATAAAGAACTTGAGGATCTAGCTGGCTGTTCTTGGCCTGCATGGCATTTCCGTGGTTTTGGGATGGTGCCAATAGAGTTGTTTTGTTGGATCGGAGGAAAGGTCCCAATCAGCCAGACATGGCAGTCCTTTTTTCCTGGGGTACTCAAGAGAATGCAGTACCAGTAACCTTTGCCCAAATGTTAAAAGTGTGGTGATGTTAGGGACTTCGCAGAGGAGGAATGCTGGAGACCACCTTTCCAGAGAAGAAGAAGACAATTCAGAATTACAACAGGGGCTTGAGGGAGGTCACAGCTCAGAGGCAGATGAGGAGGAAAGCTGGGAAATAATGGGAGAGGAGGAAGAAGAAACCAGAGGGGGGACAGCTGACGGACACAGGGTCTTTAGAAAGCATTCCAGACCCCGCCTCCCAGAACCCGGCGGGCATTGAAAGTAGTAGAGCAAATTTTTTGAGTGTCCATAGCACACTCTCAAATTCCCATGGGGCCCAGGAACCCAAAAATTAATAACTACAATTTGGAAGATAACTTGATCTTTTCTATTTTAGTTTTTTATTTTTATTGGATTATGATTTGATATGTTAATTGGATGTTTTTTATTGGAAAATTAATAAAAACGATTTAACAAAAAAAGAAAGAAAGTAGGAGAGCAAATATCAGAGACATGGCCGGCAGGGAGGAATCTGCAGAGGGGGAGGAATAGGAAGAGGCAGAGGAAAACAGGATCACACAATGAAAGTGAGATAAGCCCTTCTTGCTCTGGACTGCTGCCTGTAAGTTTTCACAGCAGCTCAGAGATGAAGGACTCAGGTGACAGGAAGGAGACTTGATTCTTCACCTGCCTGGTTTCAGGTGATGGAGGAACAGAGCTGCAGAGAGCATAGCCATCAACTGTCCCGATGCGAGTGGGACATCCTGGAATTATGGAAGCCATTCTGGCTTCGGATTGTCACGTTTTTGGTGCTGTCATGTGAGTCAGAGAGCTCAGCACAGAAAAATGTGCACATTTCATGCAAAAGAAGGTGGTCAAGTCAGAGCCTATGGAGGTGGAGGAAGGGAAGATGCTGGTCGTGCAAGCCAGGCCGCCCCCGCTAGGTCCAGAGGCTCCTCCTCCTCTGCCTGAGGAAGAGAAGCAGTCGATGAAAATGAGGTTGACGGTGGGGAAGAGGGGAAACTGGAGGTGCCAGTCCAGCACTTGCTGTGGGAACTGCTGTCGGTAACGGGGACAGGGAATGTAGACAGGGAAGCGCCATCAGGCTCGCACGGGAGCATGGCACTGAAAACACGCACCCCTCTTTTAATTGGTGGAACGTTGGTGTCTCGATCCAAGAAACAAACAAATACAATTCACAATGAGTAATTCATAATACACAGCTGTGTCAAAATTATTCATAAATGACATCAGTTGCTGGTGGCCTGCTGGAAGTGGGCAATCCCTGCCTGTTTGCTAAAAGAAAACAGTGGTGCTTTTGTGGGGGAAAGGATTCTGGAGCTGTGGGGGCCACTGCTGAAAAGGCCCCCCCAATGGGCTACGGCGCTAGGTAGTTCATCCTGCTTATGAGAGTGGCCTCATCCAGCAGCCTCGAGGTGCAGGCTGCTTGTTATATGAGAAGGCGTTCGCTTAGAAATTCAAATATATATCCCGAAGACTTAGGAATATTTTTATAAAGAACAGAGCCCATGAGTCATGATAACTGCTATAGTGGTGCGTCTGACAAGATTCTAATAGCTTTGGATTGAAATCTCTCCCCCCCTTTCCCTCCGTTATTCCTGACTAATTCTTCACACCCTCTTGTTAAGAAGGGATTTAATAATAGGCAGGGAGCAGGCATAGCAATCCGCTGTCTCTTCTCCTCCCTTGAGTCAACGTGCCTTAGGAATGAGTGGCAGCGCAAGTTGTGCTAAGCGCCCATCTTTTAAGGCGAGAAGCGGATGTCTAGGGAAATGCCGGAACTGAGGATCTGCAATCCACCATGACAAACGCTAAGCCCCGGTTTTCTGTCTTAATTTTGTAGTAGCTAATCCCAGCCAATTAAAGAGAAATGCTGAAAGGGAAGACGACACAAAGTTAAGGGGGGTGGAAATTCTTTCTGGGAATTGAAGGGTGCTTGAGGAACAGGCTGTATGCTTATGCAAGTCCCACTGGGGTTTCTTGGCTGAAACAGTTTTTGCAAGGTTCTTATTTTTCAATGTAGCCTGAAACCTACATAGCCTCATTGATTAGAGGCAAAATTGTGCAGAGTTCTGACTGCTTCACCTCAAAATATATACAGTGGTACCCCGGGTTAATTCGTTCCGGAGGTCTGTTCTTAACCTGAAACTGTTCTTAACCTGAAGCACCACTTTAGCCAAAGGGGCCTCCCGCTGCTGCCGCGCCGCCGGAGCACGATTTCTGTTCTCGCCCTGAAGCAAAGTTCTTAACCCGAGGTACTATTTCTGGGTTAGCGGAGTCTGTAACCTGAAGCATCTGTAACCTGAAGCGAATGTAACCTGAGGTACCACTGTATATTGTATGTACTGCAGAGCTGAAGTAGGTTCAGGAAAGGACAACCAAACTGATCAAGGGATCAGAGTGACTCACTGATGAAGAAAGGTTGCAAGGTTTGGAGTTTTTTTAGTTTAGGGAAACAGAGTATAGTAAAAGTCATGAATGGTGGGGGGAAAGCAGAGGGGAATTTTTTCTCCCTCTCTCATATTCTTAGAATGTGGGGCATTCAATAAAGGGGAATATTTGAAGATTTTGTGCTGACAAAAGAAAGTACTTCATGCAGGACATAGTTAAACTATGGAACTCCCTCCCACATGAAGCCAGCGAGGGCCACCAGCCCAAGCTTGAGGTTCCCCCAACTCCTTTGCTAGGGGAACCTGGTGACAACCGTGAGGTAGGGGTTGTGTGAGGTGTGTCAGTGACCAGGCAATCCTGGCATGGGTAGAAGGTGGGGGTCATGAGAAAGGCTTTGGGAATAAACCTTGAGGAACAACACATACCTGCTGTCTCATGGGACATCTTTGGGAAGAAGAAGAAGAAAAAGCTGCGGAGTAAATGCTACGCCAGAGCTTTCCAGACCTTTCACGTTGGTGACACACTTTTTAGACATGCATCATTTCGCGACACTAGCAAATCAGAGGATAAACTCAGGGGCGTAGGAAGGGGTGGGGTTGCAGTCTGCCCCAGGTGCCACCCTGACAGGGCTGTGTGTGACAAAATGGCGGGCATTATTCGTCACGGCGGGGCCTGCAGCATTCACGAGCCACAGGCTCCGTGCTGTTCGCCCTCTGCCTCCCCCCCCCGCTATAGGGCAGCTGAGGCCCCACTGTGCGCCCCATCCCTATATGGCCACAGTGCCCCTTCCCGTATGGGCACTGCACACCACATCTCGTCCCTATGGGTGCCATGCCCCATCCTGTATGGGAGCCACACCCCCATCCCTATGGGCGCCACGCCCTGTGGCACACGGTGCCGATAGGGATGGGCTGCGCCGCCGTGGTGCCCATAGGGATGGCATAGGACAGCATGGCATGGAGCATGCGGAGCCCATAGGGAAGAGGCATGCTGCGGCACCCATAGGGATGGAATGGCACAGCATGGCACGGGTGTGTGTGCAGCGCCTATAGGGATGGCATGGGATGCTGAGCACTCTGTTCCATCCCTATGGGCGCCATGTGCCCCATCCCTATGGGCAGTTTGCTCCACTCCGGACACTCTGTCCCAGGTGCTTCCTTCACCGCTGGTTAAACTATCCCCTTTCCAGCCCCGGGGGAAGCATTTGCGCGACACACCCACACACCGCAGCCAACACTAATGTAGGGGCAGCAACCTTTTTCAGCTTTTTCATCCCCCAGACCATGTGGGGCGCTGGACTATATTTTGAAAGGAATAATAATGAACGGATTCCTATGACCCACAACTAACCCTGAGGTGCATTTTAAGTAAAAGCACACATTCTACTCATGTAAAAACATGCTGATTCCTGGACTGTCTGTGGGCTGGATTGAGAAGGCGAATGGGCTGCATCCGGCCCCCGGGCCTTAGGTTGCCTACCCTTGCACTAATGTGTCATTTCACACAGTTTGGAAAGCTGAGCCCTACACAAATCCAGAGCGGAGTCCCTAAGATGGTTGGATGGCACCTTGTACACCTTCTGGCAACTCCTGCAGCCAAGCTCCTCCCGAATGTCTTGCTCTGCTTTCCTTAGGACCACACCTGTGAGGCTGAGAGAGTGTGGTGTTCTTGTCTGAGCAACCCAGGACTTCCATACACACTGCCTAGACTGGCACCTCAGGGAGGTCTCTTCGGTGCTGCACATCCAGCAAAAACAACACAAGAGACTGCAGTCATGAGTGAAAGGGTGTGGGAAAGCTCTGCGCTATGGTTTTCTTCAGAATGGACATACATTTAGTGGGAAACAGCACCTTTCATCCAAAATGCTCAGGGTCCATGTTCGTGTGTGCAGTGAAAAGCCAGAAAGTCTACAGATACAAGTTTCTGACTTGACCTACCCAGTCAGAGATGAGTAATTCAGATGCCCTTCATGCTACCAGCCTCCCACCCCCAACGAAAAAAGCCTGTTTCCCCTTTGGATGCTAAATGGAAAAAAAGGGATTTGTTTGGAGATGAAATGATTTTTGTGTTTGTGAATGAATGAGGGAGGGAGGGGGGGGCACATGGGGACTGTTCCCTGTGAACCTCAGATAACCTCCTGCTCCCCAGCTGCAGAAGAGAGAGGAGAAAGTCAGGAAATCTCTCCAGGGGATTGTCTGGCTGAGTTAAAAAGCCCCCGAGACGAAGAAGGGTGGGAGAGGGGGTGGCGCTTTTGCTGTCAGGAAGCAGCCAGCTCATGTCTTCTGCTAGCCCAGGGAACTGTGGGGGGGGGGGAGAGATAGGGATGGGGGCTGTTCAAGGCCACCGTTTCATGCATGGCTTGGTAAATTGCACGGGAATGACTGGGATGCCAAGTGCAAAGCTTGAGCCAGGTTTGCTTGGAGCGGGGAGGCCATCTGCTACCGAATGTTTTCCTGCAGTGCCCAGAACGGACGGGGGGTCTCTCTTGATCTTCCCATGTCTTGCTCTTTGGAGAAAAGGTAAGCCCCCCTTCCTTCGCACAGGAAACACCTTCAGCTTGAGGGATCCGACACTGGCTTACACCCAGTGGCGTAGCGTGGGTTGTCAGCACCCGGGGCAAGGCAAGTAATTTGTGCCCCCTAACCCATGGATTTTAGCAGGGGGCAGAGAGATGCGAGTGCGAGTGCCCCCCCCAGATGTTGCCCCCCTGCACCCCCCACGCTACGCCACTGCTTACACGGGACCAAACAAACCCATAAAGAGGGAAAGAGAGATTGATGGCAATGGCACCATCTGGCCAGGACAGCTAAAAGGAGTCTCCATATGCAGAGGCAGTCTACCTCATAGTACCAGATGATAGGGAGCAACACCTGGGGAAGACTTTCAACTATATTTGCAGGCTTTCCATTGGGCAGGGACATTGCTGCAGGCTCAAAGCGTTTGTAGACCAGGCGCAAACCAGAACACACCTTTATTTATTTGATGTATTTATATGCTGCCTTTCACCCAAGCTAGGATTCAAGGTGGCTTGGGTGCAGGTGGCACTGTGGTCTAAACCACTGAGCCTCTTGGGCTTGTTGATCAGAAGGTTGGCAGTTCGAATCTGCATGATGATGGTGATCTCCTGTTGCTCTGTCCCAGTTCCTGCCAATCTAGCAGTTCGAAAGCATACCAGTCCAAGTAGATTAAAAAGTACCACTGTGGCAGGAAGGTAAACAGCATTTCCATGTGCTCTTGCATTCATCACAGTGTCCTGTTGCATGAGAAGCGGTTTAGTCATGCTGGTCACATGAGTTGGAAAGCTGTCTGTGGACAAACGCCGGCTCCCTCGGCCTGAAAAGCGAGATGAGTGCCGCACCCCATGGTCACCTTTGACTGACTGGACTTAACAGGCCAGGGGGCCTTTACCTTTTACCTCAAGGTGGCTTCCAGCTTTTAAAAGCACCATTACAAAACAAGCCAGTTAACGAGAATGGTTAAAGTGCATCAGAACACATTCAGTGGAAGGGGCAAGCAGACTATAAAATGGAAGAATAGTATAAAGAGGTGTGGGGTATAGCTATTAATGATAAGTTAACATGTGTCATTAAGGTAAGATGGGTAACATGCAGGAGAAATGATTTCAAGGAGATATGGAGGGCGTTTGTAGAATTTGTACTGTTAAAATGGAAAGGGGTCAAACCATCGCAAGAGGTGTTGAAATTTTGGGAGGTTGGATAGTTACAGTGGAATGGTCTCAGTGGTGGGGTGCACATTTTATTTATTTATGATTATTACTTTGTCAAAATAATAATAATAATAATAATAATAATAATAATAATAATAATAATAATATAAATGCAAAAAGAAAAAAGGAACTCCATTTCCCGGGGAGGCGGGGGAACACATTTAGATCCAGCAATTAAAATCCAGTTTGCCCTGACAGCAACCCAGTGACCAGCATCTCAGTTAAACTGGAACTCGCTCCCACAGGAGGCAATGAGGGCCAGCAACATGGATGGCTTAAAAAGAGGCTTGGACAAATTCATGGAGGAGACAGATATTAGAGGGCTACTAGCCAGGATGACTATACTCTGCCTGCAGAGTTGGAGGCAGTGATCCTTCTGAATGCCTGTTGCTGGAGACCACAGGAGGACAGAGTGTGGCTCCTGTGTTCAGGACCTGCTTGCTTGGTTCTCCACAGTCATCCGGTCAGCCACCTTGAGAACAGGGATGCTGGACTAGGCAGGCTGTTGGCCTGACCCTGAAGCCTTGCCCAGGTCACAAGGTGGTTAGATTGGTCGCAACTAGGGCCAGGGCCTTTTCAGTACTGGCCCTGACTTGGTGGAACGCTCTGTCACAAGAGACTAAGGCCCTGCGGGACTTGACATCTTTCCGCAAGGCCTGCAAGACAGAGCTGTTCCGCCTGGCCTTTGGTTTGGACTCAGTCTGACCCTTATGTTTCTCTCCCCTTATGGTTTTGATGAGGCTGCATTTTAAATTGCATTTTAACATGTATTTTAAATTGGTTCCCCCCCCCATTATGTTTTTTACTGTTGTTTGCCGCCCTGAGCCCTGCTCTAGCCGGGGAGGGTGGGGTATAAATAATAATAATAATGATGATGATGATGATGTGCCAGGAAGAGAGAGGTTTGGTGGTGGAGATAGCGTATTGTACTAGGACCGTAATTTCCCTCGCAGGTTACGACTGGGAGCGCTCCTGCCAGCACCCACGGGGGAGTTACTTGGCCAGGCAGCGGCTTTTGGGGAAGTACTTTACGATCGAATCGGTGACAGCAGCACAATAGCAAGCCTGGCAGGGCCAGAGTCTTCCTTGCAAGAAGTGTGTCAAAGGTGAAATATATACCCGTTTTCCAAACCAGCAGCAATTCTTAATAAATGACAGAAGGGCTTGATTTAATGGCACTCTCCAGACAGGGTGACGCAATAGCTTTTGTTGTTGTTGTTGCTGTTGCAGGCTTTCTTATCCCTCTCCCCCTTTGGGAAAAAAATCAGGAAACGGAGCCAACTTTTGCAGCATGCATTAGAATTTCTTACAGTGTGCATAGCGAGAGAGACCTGCAGGATTGATTAATGGATTGATTGACTGCTTGTTTAGAATTGCCAGCAGAAACAGAAAATGCAGAGGCCGAGGAAGGTTATGATGGTAGACATCTAATCCAGGCAGCAGTGAAAGCACTGTTAATTTGACAGCGGGTTCAATTGCTTGCCATTTTACTAGATAGAGATCCGTTTTCCAGCTTGAGGTCCCATGTTCCCTTCTGCATGCCAGTGGTGGGCGGGGCTAGAGGCTCAAGTGGGTGGAGCAATGAATGTCGATTTTGTCCACCCTAACCTGCTGCGATGGATTACTGCAATGCACTCTCTGTGGGGCTTCCCTCCCGCTTGATCCAGAAGCTGCAGTTGGTGAAGAATGCTGCAGCACGACAGCTGACAGCACTAGGTAAAAGGTAAAGGATCCCTGGATGGTTAAGTCCAGTCAAAGGCGACTATGGGTTTGCGGCACTTGTCTCGCTTTCAAGCCAAGGGAGCCAGTGTTTGTCCACAGACAGCTTTCCGGGTCATGTGGCCAGCAGGACTAAACCACTTCTTGCGCAACTGAACACCATGACAGAAACCAGAGTGCATGGAAACACCGTTTACCTTCCTGCCACAGCAGTACCTATTTATCTACTTGCACTGGCATGCTTTTGAACTGCTAGGTTGGCAGGAGCTGGGACAGAGCAACAGGAGCTCACTCCATCATGGGGATTCAAACCACCAACCTTCTGATCGGCAAGCCCAAGGGGCTTAGTGGTTTAGACCACAGTGCCACCCGCGTATAACACCTGCGCTCAGAGATCTGCACTGGTTGCTTTGTTACCAGGCCAAATTCAGAGTGCTGCTTTATATACTAAGCTCTTAACAACTTGGGACCAGTTTACCCACAAGATCCCCTTATCCTGCCTGTGCCTGCTCAGCTGCTTCGATCTGAGAAATTGGCCCCACTACACGTGTCACATAATACCCATTCTGCATTTGCAATAACTCTACCATTTAGCGTAGCTCTTTGGAACTCACTGCCTATTGAGATCAAGCAGGTGCCCTCACTACTCTTTTCAGTGCCTGCTAAGAAATTTATTGTTTAGACAGGCCTAGCCAGATGCTCAGAAAGTTGATGCAAATTTTAATCTGTTTTAGTATTTTTATTTTTGCATGTTTTATAGCAGGGTTATAAGGTTTTCTTAATTTTCTTGTTTTATCTTTTTGTAAGCATGCTTGAGGTTTCTTTTTCTTTTTCACAATCAAGAAGCGTATACATTTTATTAAATAAAATCGTAATGACCTACCTCACAGGTTTGTTGTGGGGAGGAAAGGAAGGGTGGGGGAGAACACCATGAGCCCCTTGGAGAAAAGATGGGATTTAAAGGTAAATGTCAACAAAGGTCCGTATACTAAAAGCTCTGGTTTTCCCTGTAGTGATGTACGGAAGTGAAAGCTGGACCATAAAGAAAGCTGATCGCCGAAGAATTGATGCTTTGAATTCTGGTGCTGGAGGAGACTCTGGAGAGTCCCATGGACTGCAAGAAGATCAAACCTCTCCATTCTGAAGGAAATCGGCCCTGAGTGCTCACTGGAAGGACAGGTAATGAAGCTGAGGCTCCAATACTTTGACCACCTCATGAGAAGAGAAGACTCCCTGGAAAAGACCCTGATGTTGGGAAACATGGAGGGCACAAGGAGAAGGGGACGACAGAGGACAAGATGGTTGGACAGTGCTCTCGAAGCTACCAGCATGAGTCTGACCAAACTGCAGGAGGCAGTGGAAGACAGGAGTGCCTGGCGTGGTCTGGTCGATGGTGTCACGAAGAGTCGGACACGACTAAACGACTCAACAACAATAACAACAAGCACCTAGCCAATGAGACAATGGAGCTGCGCCATAGGCAACAGCTTTATTGGATGAAATGGAACCGTATTGCATGGATGTGGGCTGCTGCGAGAACAGGATGCTGGACCAAAAGGTGCCATTGGCCGGGTGCAGCAGAGCATTTCTTATTTCCACAAGTTTCAGGACCATGGATAGCTCCAAGTTAGCAACTCACTAAGGCAAAGGGTGTGAGCAGCCTTGGGGCTATAAACACATTTGTGGCTAAAAAAATACAGTGGTCAAGTATTTAATTCGTACCGGAGGTCCGTTCTTAACCTGAAACTGTTCTTAACCTGAAGCACAACTTTAGCTAATGGGGCCTCCCACTGCTGCCGTGCAGCCGGAGCACGATTTCTGTTCTCACCCTGAAGCAAAGTTCTTAACCCGAGGCACAATTTCTGGGTTAGTGGAATCTGTAACCTGAAGCGTCCGTAACCAGAGGTACCACTGTACAGGGCTCACCCAGACTTCCTTGCATGCCACAGTGTAAACTTTAAAGCTCCATGTTCAAGCTGCTTCTTTTGTTGCCCTGCCCCACAAAAACCTATTTACTGCTGAAAACAATTCCAAGAAAACATGAATTGTTGTTTGCTCCAATTCAGTGTTAAAGAGCAGGTTTTCTTGGGGAAACTGGTGGGGCATTTTTTTTTAGTGCTCAGATATGTGCGTGGAAAGCATGGGGCAAAAGGTTAGGGTGGACGAGCCCACAACGAGGTTGCTTACAACTTACCTACTGCATTTGCAAGCAGCTGAGGGGCTGGGGATGTCTTCACCTGACACTTATTACCTGGTTGCTTTCTCCGTTCCTGAAACCAACCCTCACACCTCCGATTCACGAAACCGCCATCTGCACACATGTGCAATGGCTGCCTCAAATGGACATGCCCCAGCTTAACTGGAAAGTGAGTTTTGGCTTGCGGTTTCCATCTGGATCCAAGCTGGTTTGAGGGGGAAACACATCAGCCAGCAGCATTTCTCAAGAAACCTGATAAGTACAGATCTGTGACTAATGTCCTGTGTGCTTGGCTCGAGACACCAGCAACAGGAGCAAGCTGGAACCAGAGTAAACGGTAATGTGTACACAACTGGAGACTTTTAAAGCCTCTGTCTCCAGATTACCTCTGCCATTATTCACCCTCTGGTGGAGAATTTCAGAACCTCAATGTGGTCTAAAGAGGGGCACTTCTCCTCCATCACCTAACCTAAGGTTACCAGATTTTTTCCAATGAATCCAGGGACACAATCAATACATACATACATACATACATACATACATACATACATACTACACATTTGGGATGTTGAAGCTGCAGTGATGGCGGTGGTAGAGGAGCGGCCGCCACCTTGACCTCAACCGCCATGTTTCCCCTTCCTCTGAGGCTTCTATCTCCTTTCTCCATGAGCCTGGGCAGCCCCTGAGTTGTTGGTTCTTTGGTGGTGGTGGTGGTGGTGGAAGCAGTATGCGGTGGGTCAGCCATGGAAGGCAGAGAAGCAGAGCTGAGAGCAGTGGCGGTGGTGAGGCTCGGGCAGCATGATGCCTCCCTTCCCATCGGAGCAGCCCCAATCCCATTCCTCCTTGAGTGCAAGCAGGAGAGGGCAGGGATCCCTCAGCTGGGAAGGGAGGCTTCCCATTGCCTAACTGAGAGATCCCTGCCCCCTCTTGCTTGCACGCAAGTAGGAGTTGGGAGGCTGTTCTGATAGGCAGCATGAAGCCTCCCTTCACAGCTTAGTTGCTGGGTTCAGGGAAGGTGGAGGCAGCCTGGAAGCTGCATCTTGGAGCTCCTGCATCACCATCATATGGGGACTTCTGAGCAGCTCCTGAAGCCAGCCATAGCCAAATGCTCTGGGCTGCTGAGACTGCGGCTGCTGCATTTCCCAGGGACATTAGATGAAATCCAGGGGCATTCTGAGGATAGAATTTGCCTGGGGACTTATTCAAAAATCTGGGGACTGTCCCTGGGAAACGGGGACATCTGTTAACCCTAACCTAACTTCCTGTTTCCTGTTCCACTGGTGAAGCAAAGTGTTGTGGAAAACATCTGGTTCCTGGGGGAAAGGCACTGCTCAGGGTCCAGGCTCTGAATTTACAGGGCCTGTTGGTCTGGGAGGTAGAAGAAGAAGAGTTTGGATTTGATATCCCACTTTATCACTACCCGAAGGAGTCTCAAAGCGGCTAACATTCTCCTTTCCCTTCCTCCCCCACAACAAACACTCTGTGAGGTGAGTGGGGCTGAGAGACTTCAGAGAAGTGTGACTAGCCCAAGGTCACCCAGTAGCTGCAGGTGGAGGAGCGGAGACGTGAACCCGGTTCCCCAGATTACGAGTCTACCACTCTTAACCACTACACCACACTGGCTCTCTGGAAGTACACTCGTACTTCCGAGGGTTCTTGTCCTATATAGTCTCCGGCTCAGTGGTTTCCTGATTTCCAGGAGACAGCTCAAGGCCCTGTACTTGATCTGATTTCATAGCTGGTGCCTCTCCAGCCTCCAACTCTGTGCCTGGATTGCTGCTGGATTCAGAGGTCAGGTCAGTTCAACTGTCTGTTGGCTTCTGTATGTGGACTGGTGGTAGGGGATGTCCTTTGCCTTAGGCTGTAGAATGTCTTGGCTTGGTCCCCGTTCCCCAACATGATGTCCTCTAGTTCATGCAGCCTACAGCTCCCATCAGCCCCAGCCATCTTGGCCACAAACAGTAGTAGTCCACAACATCTGGAATGCACCACATTGGCAGCCCTTGCTCTATGGCAGGTGCGGGGAGCCTTTGGCCCTGCAGATCATGCTGAACTACAATGCCCATCATCCCTGGCCATTGGTAATGTTGCATTAAAATGGCATCAAAAATGGTGCTTCCACCAGGTCGGAATTGCCTAGGAAAAAATGAAAATAAAACTCCATCTACTGGGTGCAACGTTCCAAGATTTATTTATTTAATTTGTTGGCCAGCTGGGCTTTCCCACCTTCCAGCAGCAACCGGTCTCCTGATGGCTCTGAGCGATATTAAACACAGAAGGGCAATTAAACAATTATGCAATATTAAAATGAAAATGAGCCAGGAAGATGAGGGTGGCATGCTGCCGGATGGCAATAACTGCTTAGGCTGCAATCCTACCTGCCAATGGATACTGAACCTCTTATTTGCCCCCAGGGCCGTATCCCCTTATGCGAGACATGCCCCCCCTAGGGCTGTGTGGTGGGTGGAGCCAGAGGCAAAAAGGGGCGGAGCAACGGGTGTCAATGGTACCTCCGTGCAGTAGAATGGTTCACCCCTCAAAGTAGAGCTGGGGAAGGGCAACATTCCCTTCCAGGCAAGCCTTGGTGGGCTGCATGCCAGCGGTGGGTGGAGCCTGCTGGGATTAATGGGAGTTTTGGTTCAGCAACGTCTGGAAGGTCAAAGGTTCTGCACACCTGCTCATGACCAAGGATGATTGGAGCTGTGGTCTGGCAACATCTGGAGGGAACAAAGATGAGGAAAGGCTCCTATGAAGAGGTGAATTACCTCTGTTTTCTGGATGCAGCAGTAGCCCGAGAGGGTTGGAAGAGAAGCCTTCTGACTTCTTTTCAGGATCTGCTTGAACTTGAACCTAGAGCCTTGACGTGGCTATGCATCTCTGCCTCTGGCATTAAGCCATTTGAGGCTACAGGCTGGGCAAGGGAGATTGTCCTTCCAGATCCAAACACATCTCTGCAAATGTCCCACCAGCCTCGCCAACGTTCCGGCAGCCCGTTGCTTGCTCCTGGCCCAGATACAGGTATCCTGGGCTGGCCCTGGGCACCAGACAGATGCTGGCCTTGGTTCCATGGCCTCCTTCCAGACACCTCTGCTTGCCAGATTTCCTATTGGTTGGCATGCTTGTTCCAACACCCTCTGAATGGGCTTTGTTGTTCAAAGCCCAGTCCTGGGTTGGGAAACCTGTGGCCTTCCATATTCTGTTGGGCACCAACTCCCATCAACCCCTACCAGTATTGCCCAGGGTCAGGAATGATGGGAGATGGAGTCTCAAAACACCCAGAGGAGGTCATGCCTAGCCCTGCCCTGGTGCAAGACACAGAGTCGTCAGAGAATGAAACACTCCCTGCAAGTTGAGGACGCTGAGTTCACTGCAAAGACCTTAACAGTACACCGCCTTAGCTTGCTCAGAGACAAATGTATGTCCCTGGCCTATTCCTCGAGATTTGAAAGACCCCTTTTGTCCACCTTGTCCCCTTCTGTCCAGATGTATCTCCTCCTTCTTGTGGAACCAACTTGCAATTCCTTGCAAGTATGGAATGGACCTGCCAGGGTTTATGACTTGTTGGCACCACAGTTCCAGCACCCTCTGAATGGACTTCACTGTGCAAAGTCCTAGTCTGGGGTCAGGAAACCTGGGGCTGGAAACACCACAGGCCTTTGGCTCCTTGCTCCCGACTGAAGTACACTCTCCATGAGATATTGACTTTGGCTTGATCCTGTTGCTGGATCACGTCTACACCTAGACTGAGGCCCCAGCTGCACTCTGCATTTTAGATAGTCCCGGCTGCACCAAAAGAGACCTGGGAGCTGTAGTTTGTTAAGGGTGCTGAGAATTGTTGGAAGATCTCCCTGCTCCACTCACAGAGCTACAATTTCCAGAGTGGTTCACCGGTCAATGCCTTTTCTCAGGGGCTAGGGGCAAAACTGGGTGCAGCAGCAAATGCAAAGGTCTGTTTTTGTATAGAAGGCTACTTTCTGCACATGGAGGAGGTGGACAGAGAAAGACCTACATTGGCTCCCACTATGCTTCTGAGCACAATTCAAAGTGTTGGTGCTGACCTTTAAAGCCCTAAATGGCCTCGGTCCAGTATTTCTGAAGGAGTGTCTCCACCCCTATTGTTCTACCCAGACACTGGGGTCCAGCGCCGAGGGCCTTCTGGCAGTTCCCTCACTGTGAGAAGCCAAGTTACAGGCAACCAGGCGTACTGGGAGCCAATGTAGGTCTTTCAGGAACAGTGTTATGTGGTCTCGGCGGCTGCCCCCAGTCACCAGTCTAGCTGCTGCATTCTGGATTAGTTGTAGTTTCCAGGTCACCTTCAAAGGTAGCCCCATGTAGAGCGCATTGCAGTAGTTCAAGCAGGAGATAACTAGAGCATGCACCACTCTGGTAAGACAGTCCACGGGCAGGTAGGGTCTCAGCCTGCATATCAGATGGAGCTTGTAGACAGCTGCCCTGGACACAGAATTGACTTGCGCCTCCATGGACAGCTGTGAGTCCAAAATGACTCCCAGGCTGCGCACCTGGTCCTTCAGGGGCACAGTTACCCCATTCAGGACCAGGGAGTCCTCCACACCAGCCCACTCCCTGTCCCCCCAAAACAGTACTTCTAATATTACCCCCAAAATGTCAAATAAACAAGACCCCTCATTCTTGGAACAAATAACATCAGCAGGCAAAATGCACCCATCAGCGCATTGCCGCCGAAGAACAGATTCATGAATAAGTCACAGCTTTATTTATTTATTTTTTGGTGTTTTTTAAAAAAAGGTCCTCTTCAATCATTTTTTAAATGAGTGCTGTCCCCTGTGGAAAGGGCGTTCGGGCTGATAGAATAGTCATAAATAATCCACATACCTTTCCTCTTGCCAGGCTAATGTGCTTAAAATAAAGTCTCTTCTCCCACATTTCCCCAACAAATAAGCATCGTCTGGCTCATTCAAGAAGAACATCTCTCTCATTCCTGGATTGGCAAAGAGAGAGGAGCAAAGGGGGGAGGAGTCACCCGCATCAAAAATGGTGCTTCTACCAGGTCGGAATTGCCCAGGGAAAAATGAATATAAAACTCCATCTATTGGGTGCGACATTCCAAGATTTATTTATTTAATTTGTTGGCCAGCTGGGCCTTCCCACCTTCCAGCAACAACCAGTCTCCTGATGGCTCTGAGCGATATTAAACACAGAAGGGCAATTAAACAATTATGTAATATTAAAATGAAAATACGCCAGGAAGATGAGGGTTGAAGAAATGAACCTATGCTGCCAATTCTCGTAGTAGAACATAAGTAAGCAGCATACAAGCGGCACACAAAACGTTACCAAACCATTCTAGGTTCTAAATCTTATATTAATAATCCAAGAATTGAGAGCGTTATGTACAAGAGCCACAAACAGAAAACTCATTCGAAGTGTGTCGAAAAGGAAGATTCAGTCTTTAAAGTTCCTTTAGCCAGGCTTCTGTAGACATCAACAAAGGTAAGCCTGATCAAACGAAGTGTCGGCGATGTTGCACTCAAGGGTTAAATATCAGCGAGGATAAGTTTGATCAAACGAAGTGTTGGTGATGTTACGCAGAAGAATTAGACAGGGTGCCGGCGTTTGTCACCTGTTTCACCCATGAAGAGTCTCGGGCTTCTTCAGTAAATTCTCTCTCACGGTTTTGATATATTTATAAACAGTCAACTTCATATGCTAAGTTCTTTCTTGATTTAAGCATTTATTCATTTACTAAGTGGGTGGCACTGTGGGTTAAACCACAGAGCCTAGGACTTGCTGATCAGAAGGTCGGCGGTTCGAATCCCCGCAACGGGGTGAGCTCCCGTTGCTCAGTCCCTGCTCCTGCCAACCTAGCAGTTCGAAAGCATGAAGTGCAAGTAGATAAATAGGTACTGCTCCAGCGGGAAGGTGAACGGCGTTTCGGTGCGCTGCTCTGGTTTGCCAGAAGCGGCTTAGTCATGCTGGCCACATGACCTGGAAGCTGTACGCCGGCTCCCTCGGCCAATAAAGCGAGATGAGCACCACAACCCCAGAGTCAGCCACGACTGGACCTAATGGTCAGGGGTCCCTTTACCTTTAGGAAGATGAGGGTGGCATACTGCTGGATGGCAGTAACTGCTAAGGCTGCAATCCTACCTGCCAAGGGGTACTGAACCTCTTATTGGCCCCCAGGGCCGTATCCCCTTATGCAAGACATGCCCCCCAAGGGCTGTGTGGTGGGTGGAGCCAGAGGCAAAAAGGGGCGGAGCAACGGGTCTCAATGGTACCTCCGTGCAGTAGAATGGTTCACCCTGCGAAGTAGAGCTGGGGACCCCTTTTCAGACCGAGGGCAACATTCCCTTCCGGGCAAGCCTTGGTGGGCTGCATGCCAGCGGTGGGTGGAGCCAGGGGCAAAAATTGGCGGAGCAATGATTTTTCCTTTGCATGGTAGGCTGGTTTCTACACACACACACACATACACACACCCCTCTCTGTCTTCCATCCAGACAAGAAAGAGGAAATATCAGGATTCAAAGGCATATTCCATCCAGGCAAAAAGAGTCAAGGAGGGTGCAAAGCAGGGCTGGTCAGAGATGTAGCCTGTGGCTGAAGAGATTAGTCTGGGGAGAGTCCTGCAGGCCAGATAGAGAGGCTGGGGACCACCGGGCCTGAGTTCCCCCTCTCCTGTCCTAAAGGATAGGAAATATTAGAATAGCAATGCATGAGCCATGTTGGATGACAGTATGGGTCCCTCACAGCTTCATCCCAGGTACCTGGAGACATCTGATGGGGCATGAAGGCAACGTTCCGTTCCCAGCATTGCTTTTCTGGTAATTTGGAGGTACACTGCCCCTGTACATGGAAGCTGCACTTCCTAGACTTCCTTCTTTATCATCATTGAGTGCTAGCCCTGTTGGTCTCCTCTGCATCTGGTCCTTCTGGGCTGATGAAGGGTCTTCTTGCTGCTTATGCTTGCAAGAGTCACATGGTGACCCCACCGCCATAGCTCAGTGGGTAGAGTATCTTCTTTGAATCCAGAAGTTCCCAGGTTCAAATCCTGACATCTTCCGTTAGAGCTCAGAATGTCCATTGCCTGGAACCCTGGAGAGCTGCCAGTCAGTGTAGACTAAGGGTTGTGGTCCAGGGATAGGCTTCAGGGCGTCTATGAACTGGAGATTTTAAAAAAAGATATTTCCAACACAATAAATTAAATTGTGGGGAATATTTTGTGTGCATGTGTCAATGTGCATTTTCTGCAGAGTTGCTCTGTAACTTCCACCTGGTTCTCAAAGGGGCCAGTGACCCCCCAAAAAAGTTAAGAACTATTGAATCATAGATAGTTGGAAGGGACCTAAACGGTCATCTAGCCCGACCCTCTGCAATGCAGCGGGTGCAGCAAATCCTAAAATACACGGACCCATGGTTTGATTCCGCATAAAGTTAGTAAGTGAGTCTCATTTTATTTAATTGGTCCTTCACTCAAGCAAGTGTGCACAGGATAGCAGCTTCCGTCTGTTTAATCGGTAGATTCAACCAAAAAAGCTTTAGTTGATCTGATTTTATTTGTCGGGGTCAAGCAGAATTCAATGGCGGACATTTGAATCAATGGTGCTCTGAGTTAAGGGCACATCTGTTTAATTCTTAAGCTGCTTTGGTTCTGGCATGTTACCGAAACAGGGTATGGAAATGTGAGAGTTTTCCCTCCCAGCGCTGAAGGATAGCTTGGCTATTACAAGGGCAGTGGGTAGTTCTCAGCCTCAGGGCCACAGTCACCTATCGGGCCACCTTCCAGGGGCCACGTGCCAGAGGTGCACAGGGCCAGAGGTAAAAGAAAGGTCACATTTTACCTGTGTGCACTAGTTATGATTCACACCTGGGCATCCTCCTCGATTCTCCTTACAGGCAGGTAAGAAGCAAGATCAGTGTTCTAGGACACATTCCAGTCAGGCAAAAACACGGAAGGATGGTGCAAGGACTAGGGAGATTGGGGTATAGCTTGATGGAGGCTTTAGGTTTCACGCTCCTAGTTTATGAAAGCATAAGAAGGTTGGACAGTGTTCTGGAAGCTACCAGCATGAGTTTGACCAAACTGCAGGAAGCAGTGGAAAACAGGAGTGCCTGGCGTGTTCTGGTCCAGGGGGTCACGAAGAATCGGACATGACTAAACAACAAAGCCTTCTTACCTCTATCAGCCCCTTAAAAACAAACAAACATCTACATTTGATCCACAGAATGCTCTATAACATGTTTACACTGGAAGAAGTTCTTCACAGTCCAGTGGGACTTGCTTCCATTCAAGTATTTATTAGTTATTATTATCATCATTATTATTATTTCATCTACGAATTGCTTCCTATGTGTGGCATTCCAAAGTGATTTATGTTGGATCAGACCCTAAATTATTGGCTTGGCTTGGAATTGAAATCATTCATGTGTATTCTTTTTTTTTTAAAAAAAACAACAACTGATTGCGGTTTTGCTGCCTAACATATCCTATTAATATTTCTGATTAAAAAACTAAATAATTAAGACTGGGAGCTCCACAAGGGCAGAATTACTCATGTTTAGGGGGTGGAAAGGGGCGGGGGGGGGGCCTAAAAGCAAACCTGCCCGTAAACCACTTTGAGCCTGTGGGGGAGAGCAGGACATCAAGGAAAGAAAACGATGGCACAGGACAAGCCAAACCCCATGAATCTGAAAGAATAAATAACCATTTATGCACCGGCAAAATCGAGGGCCCTCCCCTACTTTAGCATATTTTAAAAAATGCACATCTGTGCAATATATACACTGCCTTGATAGTTAATATGAGTTGGCAGCATCCCAAATTTTGTTGCTAAAAAAAAATATGTATCTATCTCTCACTCACCAGAGCCCTCCGTCTTCCAAGCAAGGGAGACAGCCTGCAACTTAAACAATCAATCAGCAGCTTTACAGGGAAGAGGATATAATTATTATTAATAATAATATTAATCTACAAAGTGAACATTATCTTGCCCGAGTCCCCTTCCCTCCCCTGCTCCCCTCCCCCATTTATAATTTTTTTTATTTTTTGCAACGGTGGCGGCGCGACCGGGTCCGCTCAGCCTCCCGGCCGCTCCACACCGACCTCCCGGCGGCGCGTGTGCACGTGTGGATGAGTGTGTACGCGGCGCGCTGCTGCCGGGTCGCAGGGCGGCCACACGGGGCGTCTCTCTCCTTCGCAGCGGCTCCGCCTCCCTCCCTCCCCCCGGTTTTGGGGAGGGGGTGCTGCAGAGAAGGAGCGAGGAAGACTTTTCTCCCTCCTCCCCGCTTGGGCTGGCGCTCAGGCGCTGCGTGTGAACCGCGCTCTGCTCCAGACTGCGGCCCCGCCGCCGCCGCCGCCCGCTCCTCCTCCGCCGCCCCGGGGCAGTGCACCAGCCGAGCCAAGCCCCTAGCAGCAGCCCAGCCAGCTCCGCTCAGCTGGGGCCTCCTCCTCCTCCTCCTCCTGCGCTCTTCAATCCCTCCAGCCGGCAGCCGCCTGCTGGCGAGTTGGCTCCACAATCCCTTTCCAGTGATGGAGAGAGAGAGAGAGAGAGAGAGAGAGAGAGAGAGAGAGAGAGAGAGAGAGAGAGAGAGAGAGAGAGAGAAGGGGGCTGCTGGTCTTTTTTGGGTGACACCCTCCCAATTCCTGCCCTGTTTGCTTCCACTGCAGCAGAAAAGCGCTCTCCAAACGTCGATGGGGACGAGTAATAAGTCTCCAGTTTGGGCAAGCGTCGCGCGCAATTAAAGCGCCTCGGGGTTTTTTGGGGAGAGAGATTAGCATCTCTCTCGTTTGCAAAGCAGGGCAAGCAGTTGAGGTTGTTGGACTCTGCGCGCTCTCCCTCCCTCGGCTGGGTTGGCAAACTTGGAACAGGGAGGCGGTGTATGTGTGCTTGTGCGCGCCTGTGTGCGCGCGCGCCTGTGTGTGTGAGTGTGTGTGTGTTGGATGGTTTTGGGAGCCCGAAGATGCTGCCTGGCGTGGTTCTCTCCCCCCCCCCTCTTGCGGAAGGGCACCTGAGCTGAAATCTGGGGATTAAGCAGACGCACACGCACACAAAACACAAGCACCCCCCCACCACACACTCACCACCTACACACACACACACAAACGGAGACGCGTTTCTGACGGGTGCCAAAGGAATCCTTTTGAAATGACTTGGAGGATTTTCAGCTTGGAATTATGTGGAGGGCGAATGCAGTGAGTAACAAGCGGCGGCGAAGGCGATTAAATAATAGCAATTATGATACATAAGAATTTTAAAAATGCGGAATGGGGAGGGAGAGAGAGGTGGGAGGTGGGGGGCTATGGATGGATGGTCGGTGGCGATCTTTTTGCCTGGCACTGTTGCAAAGGGGGGTGGGGTTGGGTTGCCTCGACAGTAGCGTCCATCTACCCCACCCCACCCCGCGCCAACCCCCGGCCACCCGCGAGTGAAATGGACAGATTAGGGTCCCGGCCTTTCTGCCGCTTTGCATGTCAATTTCGCCTGCCAAAAAAGAGCGAGAGAGTAAAAAAAAATTAAAATAAACGTCTTACCCCGGTGCGTTTCCCCATTTTTTTAAGCATGCAAATTAGTGCTATTAGTATTACTGGAGAGGTTTACTGAGCAGGTGGAAAAGATTTCTTTCCTCTCTCGCCGTGCCATCCCACCTTTACTCGAGAGTAAGCCCTTTGGCGCTTAGCTGAGTTTACTCTCGAGGAAGTGTGCGGAGGGTCGCTTCTTGCCTCCGTCCCAAAAAGAGGCGGCTGGTCCTCTTTTAAACACCACCCCCCATCGCCAGCCTATGCGTGTTTACTCCGAAACAAGTCCTCTTGACTTCAATGGGACTTACTTCCCAGGAAAAGATGGGAGCTAGAAACTCCTTGCGGTGGATTCCTCCAGTTGGGAACTTCAAGCTGCCAGAAGGGACCTTTACCTCGGGTAAAAGAAGGACCCTCCGTTAAATTGCAAAGGGGTTGCGGGTGTGTGTGTGTGTCTGTCCTTACTTTCCAAGTAGACCGATCGCAGCCGGGGTTATGGGAACGCAAGTTTTGGGGGGTGTTTACTCGGAAGCAAGGCCCGCCTATGCTCAGTGGGCTTTTTTTACTCCCAAGTAAGGGAGTCTGCCTAGGATCCCAACCTCTAAGGGGTGGTGTTGGGGGGGGGGCGAGGTCGCTTCATCGGTCTCTCTCTCCGCTCGCCCAAAACACACCGCAATCCTATGCATCCTGACCCGGGGAGGAAATTCCGTTGAACTCCGCGAGGGCTTCCTCGGGAGTAAGGACGCATAGGATCGCGTGCACGTCCTAGTGGAGAGAAATTGCGGCAGGAGGCGGGAGATGGAAGGAAGGACGGGGAACGGATTTCCAAGCAAGATCGCGGGCGAAACGCGCTCTCCGACAAATTACATGGAAGCAAATCAACTTTTCCCCCCACAGACGATCGGCTGCCCGGCCAGGATTTATTAATCCGCTGCGCCGCGAAGTTGCCGCTGTGTTATTTTGCGCTGTTCCGCCTGCGCTAACCTGGTGGTCTTTCTCTCGCCCCTCCCTTCCCTTCCCCTCCTCCCCGCTCTCCCCCCCAAAATCCTCCCTTTTAGACCCCCTTTGCACCGATAAGCAACCCTGCCTCGCGGGGAGGCGAGGATGTGGCGCCCCGATCTCAGCACCAACACTGGCGATCGCATCTCTGGAAAGCAGGATGGCAACCTCCCCTGACGCGCGGCGCTGAGGAGTCTTGCGAAATGCCAAACTTTGCGGCAGCGGCTACGATTTCTCACATTCCTGGTAATGCTGATTCTGATGCTGGTGGAAGGTGGCTGGCGGGGTGGTGGTGGGGAATGGGGATAAATAAATAAATATTTTTTTTTTTTGGGGGGGGGGAGAAAGTGGAGAGAAGCGCCATGGGGATGTTAGGAACGCGGCGGAGCGCCAGGAGGCGCTGTTGCTCTTGGTTTCCCTTTCGCCCCCATGAATGGAGCGAAGAAGCTAAGAATTCCCTCTCCTACGTAGTAAAGGCTAACGGTGCAGGATTTCGCAGCTTGTGTGTGTGTGTGTGTTGTGCACGGCTTTCTAATTGGTGCAAACAACCCCCCCCTTCTGCCAGCGTGGTGCATTTTTTTTTAACCCAGTGGGTTTTTTTTGGGGGGGGGGATATTTCAAATAATTAATACTTCCCAATGAAGGAGGTTTAAAAGCACGGGCTAGTGGGTTATGGCTTTACTATATAAACCCACCCACCCTCTTTCTGTCTTTTTTGCCTCTCGTGTGATCTGACTGCAGTCGGGGAAGCAGGGAAAAAAATCTGCCCTGCAACAGACAACGGCTGAGTTTGAATCCAAATGAGGTCTGGGAAAAGAGACACGTAGCTCCAGAGACCCCTCGCTCGTGCCCACCTGAAGCCTAGGGAGGGAAGAGGTTTACTCTAAGTCCCATATATCCCCCTGCTGCTGCTGGAACATGATTGATGATTGTAGATGTCAGGATGATGGGAGCATAGGATCAGAGATGCATTTCCCCCCCAGGGTGGTGGTGGTGGGGGGGTTTGATGCAAGTCAGCAGAAGGTGTAGCCCCCTCCCTCCACGAGCGGCTTTGCCACCAGACTCTGTGAGAAGGAACAACAGCCCCCCCTTTTCACCCACCCGCCCAACGAAATCCACGAAAATAAATCAGCATCCAGGGTCTTGACCCGAAGTGAAGGGGACAGTATGCATGCCAACGACTGGCCGACATCCCCGATGCCCAGCCAAAGTGGGTACATTGCCAAGGAGAGAGGGGAGTGAGGGCGGGTGAGGGTTGGGGGTGGAGAGAAGAGGGGGGGGGAAGGGTTAGAATAATGCATGTCTGAATCTGTTCCAGAAATTCAGCCAGTTCTGCGTGAGCAGCCAGCCAGCCAGCTTGAAATGAGTCTTGGAATAAAATACAATTTCTGGACAGAGGCAAGGGGAGGGGGCGGCGGCACACCAATCATTGCTGCTTCAGCCACAGCAGGAGGGAAGAGGAAAGGAGGGCAGGAAGCAGACAGGGCCTTCAAAGCCTTCAAAGATGCTTCGGAAAGTCAGGCTTTCCAAAAAGGCATCCTGAGAAGCTTCAGATATCTCATCTGCGCTGTGTCCTCAGCAGAGATTGAGCTGGTTTTATTCCCCCCCCCTCCCTGTAAGGGAAGGAGATGTGCAGGGCTGGCCAGCGGCCCTTCCGAGACCTCGAAGGCGATGTCAGTTTTGCTCTGGTGGGAGCTAAGTGTTGCACTGAGGCCGGGCGCTTAGCTGAGGTTGAACCTTTTTAGGGCCACCTTGACCCTGCAAGAGGACTCACTTCAAGGATGCCTGTTTGCAAGGTTAAGGACCGGGTCCCTGTGGGAGGCAGGGGGCTGTGGCAGTTCATCCTCGTCTTCCGCGTGATGTGACGCCCGTCCCGGGCTCCTTGTTCTCCGCAGAGCATGGAGTTGGTGAAGATGGCGCGAGTTTGCTGGAATCTCCTGGTGCTTCAGGCTCTCCTGGCAGAGTTGGCCCTCGTCTGGGGGGCAGAGAAAAGCTACCCCATCCTGAACATCGCCGTCATCCTGGGGAGGACGCAGTACGTCACGGAAAGAGAGGTCCGAGCGCTTTGGACCAGGGATATGTCCGGCGACCTCACCGTCGACGTCAATGTGGTGCCCCTTCTGGTCAACCAGACAGACCCAAAAAGCATCATCACCAATGTCTGTGACTTGATGTCAGGCACCAAGATCCACGGCGTGGTTTTCGGGGACGACACCGACCAGGAGGCGGTTGCCCAGATTTTGGATTTTATTTCGTCACAGACCTTTATTCCGATCCTGGGGATTCATGGCGGCTCGTCAATGATCATGGCGGACAAGGTAGGCGGAGAGCACATCGTTGTGTGAAGTTGGTGCCCTGCGGGGCAATGTATGCTGTCGCCTCCCTGTTTGGGCAGAAACGGAAATGGAGTGATCCTTTCATGCAGGGGTAACTAACATGTGCCCTCCAGATGCTGCTGGACTGCAGCTCCTGCTATCCAGCCAGCATGACCAATGGTTAGGGAAAGTGGGAGTTCCCACCCAACAACATCTGGAGGTCACTGAGTTGACTACTCCTGGCTTAATGGGTCGGTCTTGGCTTCCTTAAGCTGTTTGCAACTTCAGTTTCTTTGGGGAGGGGAGATATTTATTTCTGAATGATTAGACTTGTGGTTTAGCTTGGAGCGGCTTCTTCCTCAGTACCAAGACCTGCTGGTTCAGGAGCAATTTGTGGCTATTCCATGATTTTCCCTATCAACATTGGGCTGTGGGGTGTGAAAGATTAGCAAAATCTGTTTTTTCTTTGTCTTCGGTTCACAAAGGATGTTTAGATCTTCAGCAGCTTATGCACCAAAACTGCTTGGATGTCGCAAAGCCGAGGGTTTCACTCAGAACTGCATGTTTCCTTTGAGTTGTTGGATAAAAGTCTTCTCCAGCCACCCAACTCTGTGCTGAAAGGACCTCTTCCTGTCACTGTCCACTGGTTTCAGAGGTCTGATCTGCACTGCAGACTCAAGCCAGCTGAACTGTCATTTTCTTAGGGATTTTTTTTTTTTGGGGGGGGACACAGCTCTGTTGGGGATGGGGGCTAAGGATATATTTTTGCAACATGCACAGCTGCAGCTCTTGCGATCCTTAAGGGGTAACAAAGATTGCCATGCATGTGTAGTGTAGACCCTGGAAGTTATTAATCCAGCAAGCATGTCAAAAGGAAGCGATGGGGAGACTTTAACTACAGGCTAGGTGAATGCTGGCTTACCTACCTGGTGTTATGGAGAGCTGTTGGGATGTTGGCCAGGGCCGACCCTAGACATTTTACCACCTGGGGCAAACCACAAAATGGTGCTCTTTCCCTGCCAGGGAAGAAGAAGTAAATGAAGGTCTACACCAGGAACAAGGGGGTGGGATAAAGATCTACATTGGGATCTTCTGCGCCTGCGGTTCCTGCTTCTTGAGGCAGCCTCCTCACCTTGCCTCATATGTGGGCCGGCCCTGATTTCAGGAAAGTGGAACCCATTGCGGAGGGGAACTGTGTCAGGGTTGTGTGACAAGCTGCGAGTTCAAAGACTTGGGGCTTGGGATAGCACACTGTGCCTTGGTGTGCAATCAAACAAAAACTTAGCACAATGTGTGCGAGAGAGATAATAATCACCAGGGATTAGGCAACTGAGCAGTGGTGCAGTGAGACTGGATGAATCTCCAGAGCGCAATGGCAACTCTGCACATGGTACATTCGCATGATACATTTAAAGTGCTGTGATACCGTTTCAAACATCCTTGGCTTCCTCTTGCTAATTCTGGCAGCTGTAGGTTCTTACTAGTTTGCTTCCCAAGCTACAATTCTCAGAGTTCCCCATGAGGAAGAAGGCTTGATTGTTTAAACCACAGTGGGAATGGGCAGTGGTGTCTCTGGCAACTCCCAGCACTCTTAATGAACTACAGTTCCCAGGATTCCTTTGGGGGGGGGAGCCATGGCTGTTGAAAGTGGTATCATAGCACATTATCTGTCTGGTGTAAATGGGGCCTGAGGCCTCCATCTGTCAGTGTGTATAGCAAACCCTCGATAGTTCTCAAAGCCTGTGTGGAAAATGGCCTCTCTTTGTTTTGGCTCTGACAGAAGTTCCCCGTAACCCCAGCATGATGCCAAATGAAGTACCTCTTCCATGCAATGGATGACAAACGTACGAGTGTTTTCGTCACAAGGGTGACGGGCACCGCATTTGTTGACTTCTTAAAGAAAGGGATTCTCTTTGGTTTGGGAACGTCACGCCTGGGGTGAATGTGGCCCTCCAAAACTTTCTATCTGGCCCCTGGGATTTCCACAGGCCATGCCCCCTCTCCCCAGGCTCTGTTTTACACCCCCCTCGAGTGCTTTTGCTTGGCTGGGATGTGTCCTTGAACTGCAATCATGCCATTGGCCCATCCAGTTTGGTATTGTCTACACTGACTGGCAGCCGCTTCCCAGGACTTCAGAGCAAGCTCTCTCTCCCGGCCCTACCTGGTGTTAGAAACTGAGATATTTCAGCTAGGTGCCAAATGGCTCCTTAAACCAGGGTTAGAGTTGCCCAAGCAGAATGCCTGGTTGCTATTTTGGGGGCAAGATGGCTCTAAAGTCATATTTCTCAATACAAACTTTTGGGTTCCTGAAATTTATTCTGATTGTGCAGATTCTATAGGATGTGGTATTTGTGTGTTAAAACAGTTCAGATCCAGGGATCCCCGGGCATGTACCTCCAGGTGGTGGAGATGTCAGGCAGCATCCTGGTACCTGGACATCTTCACTTGGTCGCAAGTGGCCAATAGGTGCAAAATGCGCTGGGCTAATTTCTAACACTAATGGAGATGCCGTCAGGCGATTGAACCTTGAACCACCTGCAGCCCTTCCTCTCTCACTGGCCTGGATGGAGAGGTGTGTGCAGAAACCTTTGACTTTCTCTTGGCTGGAAGGTATGGTAGCTTACAGGGCAAAGGCCAGAGCTGCATCTGTTGCTCCACTTATTTTTGTCTCTGGGTCCATGCACTATTGGAATGTGTCATAGGTTTTCTGTAGGCGGAGGTAGGGAAATGCAACCCTCCGTTTGACAAATTCATTGCAGATAGAGGAGAAGATGTTCTTTAGCTGTTCTTCAATACGGCAGCAAAATGGAACCTCCATGGCAAGAGGCAGTTTACCTTTGAGTACCAGGCACTGCGAGCAAACAGATGCTGACTTGGGAAAGAAAGACCTGTCTGTCTGCTCTTGGAAGCAGTGTTCAAAATGCGCTAGGTGCGTTCTGCTACTGGGCTGGGTTCCATTGTGACTACGTGGAGATTTATGGGCACCTGGTTGTGACTGACATCTCCATCGAGCCTGCTGACTAGTCTGTAGCAAAAGATGCATGTCTTCTGCTTCTCGGCTGGCTGTGCTATAGCCTTTCCACAAGCCACCCAGATGGATCTCAGAGACCACAGTTTGCAAACCTCTGCCTTAGTCCATAGTTAAGACCTTTTCCTTTCTATGGTGTGTGTTTCTCCTTCTTGCACACAAGTGAGCTGTTGTAAGAGCAAGCTACAGTCGAGCAATGTGGCTGAGATCCTAGAACTGTAAAATTGGAAGGGATCATCTGTTCCAAGCCCCTGGTGAATAGACATTCCACTGTGGCGACCGTAACCCAGGTTTAACGTGTCATTTGGCGCCTAGTTTATATACCTGAGTTTCTAACATTGCTTGGAAGTGGAATGATGAAATAAATGGATCATTGGTTGGCTCCAGCAGGACTCTGGGTATGTATCGAACAGCAGCCTGTGATGGAGCTGGCCACTTTGCTCTTTGTCCCCAGCATTTGCTGAGCAGAGGTAGACTGCCTTTGACTATGAAGGCTCTCCGCTTCGCAATTCGAGATCACGATTAGCCATTGGTGCTTCTCTTAAATCTTCTTACACGAATTGGCCTACCCCTTTTCAAAAGCTTGTGGCGGAGGAACATCTCCCTGACAGCAAATTGCAGTGGTTAAAAGCATATTTTGCGAAGTGGTCCAGCCTTTGCTTGTCCGGAAGTTGAACGGTGAACCCAAATTCCACGGGGCATACGGGTTTACAGGATGTTATCTGTTATTACAAGCCTTAAGGGACAGGGGTGGCGCTGTGGGTTAAACCACAGAGCCTAGGACTTGCTGATCAGAAGGTCGGCGGTTCAAATCCCCACGACGGGGTGAGCTCCCATTGCTTGGTCCCTGCTCCTGCCAACCTAGCAGTTCGAAAGCATGTCCAAGTGCAAGTAGATAAATAGGTACCACTCTGGTGGGAAGGTAAACGGCGTTTCCGTGCGCTGCTGTGGTTCACCAGAAGCGGCTTAGTCATGCTGGCCACATGACCCGGAAGCTGGCTCCCTTGGCCAGTAAAGCGAGATGAGCGCCGCAACCCCAGAGTCGTCCACGACTGGACCTAATGGTCAGGGGTCCCTTTACCTTTACTATCACAAGCCTCTTCGCTGGGACGGTGGCTCCCGGGTGCATAGGATGGGGCACAACCTTTCTTGTGGCAGTACAGGGCCACTTCTAGGATGTGAAAGGTGATCTGGGAGCTCATCCCAGGGGTGTTGCACCCCAGGTCACCAAGCTGGATCAGGGCTTCCAGATTTCGAGAAGATGCTTCTGCTGGCAGCTGGAGCGTGGAAGCTCTGATCTGCAAAGAAGTTTATACCAAAGTGGAAATGGAAGCCTCTTGTATGGCAATAGGCTCTTTTGGTCCACACAGATGTGATGCACAATGAAGACCTTACAGCAGCATTAAAGTTAATTGTTACCTTCCTAGCCTTGCCTCTTCTGCTCTCCCCGGTTCTCGCCTTTGCTTGCTAGCCTTAGTTCTGCTTCCCTGCTTTTTTTTCTGTTTTGGCTTATGCCAGGGGTGGAATGTGGCCCTCCAGCTTTCTCTGTGTGGACCTCAGAACGCTCCCCAAGCCACACCCCATGCACTTTCGTCCGGCTGGATTCTGGTCCCTTGGATTCTGATAACGCCCCTTCTTTGCCTGCATGGACGATAGAGAGGAGTGTGTTTGTGCAGAAACCAGTCTACTGCAAGAAGCAATAGCCACATCCACCGTTCTGTCTCCTTTTGCCTGTGGACCTGATCACCACTGTCATGTGGCCCTCAGAAGGCTGCCCACCAGGGGATGTGGCCCCAAGACTGCGAAATCTCCCACCCGCCGGCTTTTATTGCATGGTGCCTAATACTACTTGCTGTGTTTATTATTCGTTTTATTGTTATGAACCGGGAATTGCAGTGAAGAGGTGTAACTGGCCCCATCCTGCCTGCACAGAACCTTGCCGAATCTATGAATCAGAGTAGTTCTTTTTGTAGAGCTGCAGAACTCACAACGAAGCCCCCTCTTGCCTTCCCCAGCATTGTTTTTGGCCCTTCCCTGGTCTTGCCTGCTTCCCTCTGTGAACGTTGGATGTAAGCAGCTGGGGTTGGGCAGCTGCTGTTGTTGCGGTCGTCGTGTGGCTTTGCAGAGCAGGGACAGCCAACTTCTGCCTTCTTGGGGTGTGTGTTCTGTGTCCTCCCGTGAACAGACTGGGGCCCAGCAATAAAATCTGCTGCAGAAACCAGAAGGCCAAATGCCATTTGGGCCATTTAGCATTTAAGGCTGGGTTGCAGAACCTGCTGTTCTCTAGATGTGGCTGGAGTGCATTGAATTTGTGATGCCTCAAAGGTTGGGACATGTGTCTAGGACAGGGGTGGGGAACCTGGTGCCTTCCAGGTGTTGCTGGACTCCAGCTCCCATAATTCCTTGCCATTGGCCATGCTGGCTGGGGCTGATGGGATTTGGAGTCCAACAGCAGCCAAAGAGCCACAGATCTCCCCCATCACTGATGGAGGACTTTACAAGCATGTAAGCATAGAATTATAGAATTGTAGAGTTGCAAGGGACCCCCAAATGCCATCTAGTCCAACCCCCTACAATGCAGGAATCCTGCCCACAGCCGTTCCTGGGTGGGCTGATATAAAATATTATACAACTCTGCTTAATATTTGACCGCTATCATTTACATTGCATGTGCGTGGGACGTTTCTTGGGCTTGGGCACATGGGGATTCTTCGTTGTATTTTCAGAAAACTGAAAAATAAGTTTAAAAAACCAAATCTGTCCACTGCCATCAAAATTCAATACAGTCATACCTTGGGTTACAGACACTTTGGGTTGCATGATTTCGGGTTGCGCACGGCTCTGAACCCAAAATCACCAGAATGGGTTACTTCTGGGTTTCGGCATCTGTGCATGCACAGAAGCACTAAATTGAGCTTTGTGCATGCGCAGATGCGCTGAATTGCAACCCGTGTGTGTGCAGACGCGGCACTGTGGGTTGTGAACGTGCTATCCGCACGGATCACATTCACAACCCGAGCGTCCACTGTAGAAAGATGTTAATGTTGGACAGCAGAAAGGAATATAATGTGTGTGTGTCTTTTGCAACTGAATATCTTGTTTCCTTTCCTTTCTGGCAGGCGATTTTTTTTTTATCATGTTGTGACCAAAAGATGTGGGGTGGAGGAATGAGGGGCCAGATAGATTTGCACCCGGGTGAGGAGGGCTGGGTCTGGCACTGATTGTCCATCTCAGCTGCAGATCCGGAAGGCTGAATCTGGTTAATTTCAGTTTCCCTACTTTCATTGTTTTTCTGGTTCGATTCTCCACAGTTCCATGTCACTTTTAAATTTTAAAACTAACAAAATCTTCGTGTACTGGGTGGTGTGTGACTAACGTTTACTCAGAACAGACCCAATATCTTTTTGGTACACATTACCGGGCTGGAGAACAGCATTGCAAAATTCATGGGAGTGTGAATTGTGAACAGTGACTGTGTCTTGTTTCAGTAACTGAGAACTGGGCAGGTTTGCCTTCAAATGCAAACTGGACATGATTTCTCCCTCCTCCCTTATCGACGGCACTAACCAAGATTGACCAACAGCCTGGGCCTGGTACAAGGCAGTTTCTGATGTTCTTATGTATGGAGAAAGGCTGTTAGCTGAGTGGTTGAGCATCTGCTCTGCGTGCGGAAGGTCGCTGGTTCGATCCACAATGGCCTTTCCTGGGGAAAAGGCTCCCTGTCCAAAATCCTGGAGAGCTGCTGCCAGCCAGTGCCGACAACACTGATCTAGGCAGACTGGTGGTCTGGCTCGGTGTGAGGCCGCCTCCTGTGTTTCTTCAACTCCAGGCGACGTAACACGTAGCTGAAGATGTGAAAGCTTCTTTCGCAAGGCTGAATGGCCCACCGTCACAATCCCTGCTCCTGAGATTGCCTCGTGTTTTGCCTGGGTGATGCTAGCTGCCGCTGAGGAGCCTTTGAGCCAATCTTGTTTGTCACTTATGTAAAGAGTTGATGATAATTCAGCGAGGCGTTTGCTGACTGGAGAGCCACTTATTAGCTTTTCAGCAAATAATTTCTCAGCACATCAAACCCCGAGACTGTTTCACAACAGTAGCGGAGCCGACTGAAGGCAAACCAGATATTAGAAAATAAAAATAGCTTGGGTTCTCCTCTCAATCCCCTCGCCTCCCCTCCTCGCTCCCTATAGCTTGCCTTTTCTGTAGATGTCTTTTCGGCATTGCGGTCGGGAGATGGTGAGGTAGAATTAAGAGATTTGCACCGTTTCGGGTCAGCGATCCCTGCAGATTCAGGAGTTGGGGTTGCAGGACAGAGTGGAGAACGGGCTGGCCTAGACTAGGATGCTGCATGTAAAGACTAACTGAACGATCACCCAATGGGAGTGCTGTGTGTTTGTGTGTGTCTGAAGCATGTCCCAATAGTCCTAGCTTTGTCTCTGCCTCACCTGCACCTCTTCTGCCTGCCACAGGGATTCGGCAACAAGGATGGCACAGCCACAGTCCAGTCGAGTGCTTGGGGGCAGCATAAGTACAGTGGTACCTCGGCTTACAGATGCTTCAGGTTACAGACGCTTCAGGTTACAGACTCTGCTAACCCAGAAATAGTACCTCGGGTTAAGAACTTTGCTTCAGGATGAGAACAGAAATCGTGTGGCGGTGGCACGGCAGCAGCAGAAAGCCCCATTAGCTAAAGTGGTGCCTCAGGTTAAGAACAGTATCAGGTTAAGAACGGACCTCCAGAACGAATTAAGTTCTTAACCTGAGATACCACTGTACTGCAATGCTGAATTAGAACAAAACCGATCAAGCCCCAGTATACTGTTTCCGACAGTGGTCAGCCGCTGGGCACCCATGTGCAAGATGCAGAAGGGACGCCTTTCTCCTGGTGCTTGTCCCAGCAGCTACTGAGAGCTATGCTGCCTCTGGGCATGCCTGTTCCATTCTGGAGTCTAGGTAGCTACGAACGCTCCATCTAGGAGTCTTGATAGTTATCATCGCCACTTTGCGGCTGTGAATCCCACAAGACTCATACATTAGCACCCGTTCAAGTAGCCCAGAGGAAGAAGTTATGACTAAACCTCAATCTACAGCCAGTTATCATCACCACCACCCTTGTTCTTAAATCAATAATAGTATATTTAATGTAAGATGCTTCTTTCAATGCTTTCCAAATACAGATATTTTCCCATGGTGTATGCGGATGAAGTTTAATCAAAATCAGAATTCTCGTCTTAAATGCTGAAGCAGAAGAGGCCATAAAGCTATTTTGATTTCAGATCTGCAATCTAGTTATGTGAAAAACCAAATCCCACCTCACAGACATTCAGAAACAAGGTACAGTAGAGGGACCAACTGAAAGCAGACTGAAGCAAAAGGCTCTTCAGGGACCAACCAAAAGAAAAAGGAGGAGGGAGCCAATTATATCTCTTGGAGGAGGGAGTTCCAGGGATGGTGTCACCACCGATAAGGCCCTGTCAGTTGTGCCTGCCTCTTCCACAGAGAAGGATGAAGGGTGGGAAGGGAGAGGTTTCCCATGGAGTTAGCTTATTGCCTCCCCCAACCACACAGGTGATGGTGGGAAAGGACTGGCTCATTCCTTGTTTCAATAATAATTGTCGTGCCCTCCTCTGGTGTCAGAAGTGGGATGTGCAGCAGAGATTTGTTGACAGGGTGATGTCTCTGCTTTTTAAGATACTCATAGCTTCCTCCAAAGTATCCTGGGAAGTGTAGTTTGTTAAGGGTGCCGATAGCCGATAGGAGACCTTGGTCCCCTTGCAGAGCTACATTTCCCCATGCATTTTAATTATCAATCCCTCTTCCCAGGGAACTCTAGGAATCATAGCTCTTGGAGGGGACCAATTGTCTCTTAAGAACTCTCAGCACCCTCAACAAACTACACTTCCCACAATACTTTGGGGGAAGACATTGCCATTTAAAGTGGCTTGATGTTCTCGTGAAAATAAATGGAGAGAAGGATGGTGCATTATAGGTGATTACATACATCACAATGTTAAGGAATATGTTGTCTTCAACTCTGTCCTTCCAATAACACAAACCCCTCTAACTGAAAGATTGTCTAGAGAAAACAAGGCCAGTGTTTACATGTATGAAAATGTATTTGACCTGTCTTTGACAAGAGAAGTCGGAAACCAACAAGAGAATAAGCTCTTAGAACAATGGGCTCTCTTCAGAAGCAAAAATACTTTCAGAGAGAGCACGTCTCTATAGCCCTGCTACTTGGGGAGAGAGAAAAGGAGATGGAGATGCAGACAGCATTCTTCTCAGTTGCTCGCTAAAAAGGATATTAACTAGCTGGAAGGTGTGCAGAGGATGGTGACCAAGATGATCAAGGGTCTGGAAACCAAGCTATATGAGGAATGGTTGAGGGAGTTGGACAGGTTTGGCCTGGAGAAGTTAAGACTGAGAGGTTGTTGTTGTTGTTTAGTCATTTAGTCGTGTCCCACTCTTCGTGACCCCATGGACCAGAGCACGCCAGGCACTCCTGTCTTCTACTGCCTCCTGCAGTTTGGTCAAACACATGTTAGTAGCTTTGAGAACACTGTCCAACCGCCTTGTCCTCTGCCGTCCCCTTCTTCTTGTGCCCTCCATCTTTCCCAACATCAGGGTCTTTTCCGGGAAGTCTTCTCTTCTCATGAGGTGGCCAAAGTATTGGAGCCTCAGCTTCACGATCTGTCCTTCCAGGGAGCACTCAGGGCTGATTTCCTTCAGAATGGATCGGTTTGATCTTCTTGCAGTCCATGGGACTCTCAACAGTCTCCTCCTGTACCATAATTCAAGAGCATCAGTTCTTCGGCGATCAGCCTTCTTTATGGTCCAGCTCTCACTTCCATACATCACTACCAAGAAAACCATAGCTTTAATTATCATAGCCACCTTCAAATATCTGAAGGGCTATGACATAGAAGAAGGAGTAGTCTTATGAGTAGGACTCAAACCAATGGATTCAAATGACAACAAAGAAGATTCTGACTCATTAGGAAGAACTTCCTGCTGGTTAGAGCTGTTCAACAGTGGAGGGTGGTGGACTCTCCTTCCTTGGAGGTTTTTTTTAGCAGAGCTTGGCCAGCCATCTGTCAGATCTTATTTAGCTGTGATTCCTGCATTGCAGGGGGTTGGACTAGATGACCACTGGGGTGCCTGCCAACTCTACATTTCTATGATTTGAAGGTAGTTTCCTCTTACCGTCCAGCTTCTGGGTCACTCAGTGCGACGGCACTGGATTAACTTGATGAACATTAGGCTTATTTAAATATTTTATCATATTAAATGTCATTGTGTTAATATTTAATAGAGCTGAGCAGGTTGGAACGTATTAGGTTACCTGTATTCATGTTCTGGCTGTTCTTTGGTGATCCCAACCACCCCTTAGAGGCACTTCCACCACAGAATTGCTGCCGATGTGCCAACTGCCTTTGCAGTTTACAACTTCATAGCAGAAAAATGCCACCAGCATAAATGGAAGAAAGTAAGAGGATATAGAGTGTAGCGTCCTGGCAACAGAACAATGGTTCTTACTTCAAATGGCCATTTCAGGACCAGGGAGAGCTCCAAAGGGTAGGAGGAGTTGCTCCAATACAGCCTAGGGTAATGCCTCACTGCCTCTCTACCAGGCCCAGTGCAAAACAGGCCCAATATGTCCTCCTGAAATGAGAGTCCTAGCAGCAGCCCTAGTAACTTGGATGGCTTTTAAAGAGGATCAGGCAGCTTCCTGGAATATAAGGCTAACAATGGTTGCTAATTCTTATGTCTAGGCTCTGCCTCTGTTGTCGGAGGCTATATGCCCCTGAATACTGGTTGTTGGAAACTGCTCTTGTGCTCAGGTTGGACTAGATGGGCCACTAACCTGATCTAGTAGACTCTTCTTCTGCTCTTACCTACAGGAATTAAAGTGGAGGCAACAGATATTGGTGTACCCTTCCTAAAGCCTGAGAACAGGCCTGCATATTTAGGTAATCCAATGCACCCCATTTTCATTCTTTGGCTGATAATCAAAGGGCCAGGTGACATTCCACAGGTCATCTTTGGTCCAAGAGGGTACCAGTTGCTGAACTTGAGCTTAACTCTCTCACACATGCACACACCAGCACCAGAATAAATAAGGTGCTACTTTTTGACAGGGGACCTGTGATTTGAATTTACTGGAAGGTCATTGTCATGCTTGTTGTAGTCAATTTGGGAATAGCATGTTGAATGCTATAAATAACTGGGTTTTGCAGGCCTTGCTTGCTGCCATGGTCTCTGTTGTGCAGGAGTATGGGTCAGAGTGATAGAGAAAATGGGTCAGAGTGATGGAGAAAAGGATGCTACTTAACCATGAAGCTATCAAAATCATCTAAATTGACTTGATCAGCGGGGAAGTGAGGATCACAAATTCGTACCTAAGCAGGCTGTCTGTAGATGTGAATGGAGGAGCTCCCTGGTTCTCCTTCCTCCTTCTTTAATCCCACCCCCTGTCTCCATGATTTTGAGATATTTCTAAAGCTCAATGAAACAGTCAAGGAGGTGGTATGGATTGTGGGGGCTTCCAGGTCAGCTTACCTGCTTGTACCTGAATTGGTTGTCTGGACCAGGCAGAAGAAGGATGCATATTGTCCCTGTCAAATGCATTTTAATTCTCCACTTCTTCATCCATTAACAGTGCTGGAGAATATGCTGGTTTTAATTGGAACTGACAGTTTAATAGCTTCTTTCTCTTTCTCTCACCTTTTTTGTTTTGCTGGTAACGTGCTTTGCCCAGTCTAATGAACAAGCATGTGGTTCTTGTGTGTGGTTTCTTTAAAAAAGAAATACCTTCTCAAATCTGTAGCGTAGTTCTGGACACAAGCTGGACTCTCTTGTTGGGGCAGATAATTGCAGAAGAACCCCCAAGCTGTGTACCTGCTCCTTTATAGGGTGGCGCTGTGGGTTAAACCACAGAGCCTAGGACTTGCCGATCAGAAGGTCGGCGGTTCGAATCCCTGCAACAGGGTGAGCTTCTGTTGCTCGGTCCCTGCTCCTGCCAACCTAGCAGTTCTAAAGCACATCAAAGTACAAGTAGATAAATAGGTACTGCTCTGGCGGGAAGGTAAACGGCGTTTCCGTCTGCTGCTCTGGTTCGTCAGCAGCAGCTTAGTCATGCTGGCCACATGACCCGGAAGCTGTACGCTGGCTCCCTCGGCCAATAAAGCGAGATGAGCGCCACAACCCCAGAGTCGGCCACGACTGGACCTAATGGTCAGGGGTCCCTTTACCTTTAAGCCACCAAGAGCAGGCAATCTCCCATCCTTCTGGTCTAGGGAACCACACACTAACAGTTCTGTCTGGATTGAGCTTCAGTTTGTTGGCTGTCATTGAGTCCCTTACCAAGGCAAAACAATACTCCAAATGCATTGGCTTCCTTGACAGCCCAGCATCTGAGACAATGTCTAGAGAAGTTTCACCTTAGTCAACTGATGCTGGAGCTTTGACAGTCAATTAGGAATGGGAGAGGGGGAAATAAATGAGATTCCGTTCCATTTAGAAGGGAACTTGCCTAGTTTACGTTTTCAGAAACGGTACGAGAACCGAAACACAGATTTCCCACCTTTCCAAATTTTGCATTTTGCAGAGAGTAAATCTGCATGTCCTCTGCAGCCGAGTCACGTGCACAGAAATGTATGCACTGGCATAAACTGTGCATAAAGATATTAGTGAAAATGACAGGAAATTAGGGGAAACCACTCTGCAAAAAAATGTGTGTATTAAGCAGAATTGCACACAGACATGTCTGTTAGGAGAAACGCACGCACGCTAAGATGCTGATGAATTTTCATTGGGACTTTAGAGGGGGGCAGGAATAATAAAAAGATGCCAAAATGTGGAGGACTGAGATGGAAAAGGGAGAAACGGAAATGTACAAGTTTGCCTATCCCTGGAGTCAATAGCTGTGGAGGTTCCAAAGACTGCATCCCTTCCATACCTCCAGTTTCTTCATCCTTTGTAAATTACAATAATCTGTTTAATTTCCTGGGTAGGTCGAGGGAGGAGCAGAACTTACCAGGACCACCAGTTTTATGTTGTAAATCTGCATGTTCTCTGCTTTGATTTAATGTGCCGTTCATCTTCCCCTGGCCCTGACAAGTGCCCTAAATACTACCCAAAGCCTGCCTTGGCTCTGAGGAAAAATGTGATTATGCCCTACTCAGAGTAGACCCATTGAAACCAGCCAGCTTGAGTCCATCATTTCAGTGGGTCTTCTCTGAGCATCTGATACTGGATAATGCTATATATCTATATATCTATATCTATCTATCATCTATCTATCTATCTATCTATCTATCTATCTATCTATCTATCTATCAGAATGGGGAACCCGTGACCTTTGAGATGATGTTGGACTCCCATTGGTCCAAACCAGCAGCCAGGAATGATGGGAGCTGGAGCTCAACATCTGGAGGACCACAGGTTCATCAGCCCCGCAGAGGTAGTCACCAGTAACCTTTTAGTTAGTTAGTTAGTTAGTATACTACCCTGTAAAAGGTAAAGGTAAAGGACCCAGTCAAAGTCAACTATGGGGTTGCAGTGCTCATCTCGCTTTCAGGCTGAGGGAGCTGGCGTTTGTCTACAGACAGCTTTCCGAGTCATGTGGCCAGCAGAACTAGACTGCTTTGGGTGCAACAGAACACTGTGACGGACACCAGAGTGCATGGAAACACTGTTTACCTTCCCACCACAGCGACACCTGCTTATCTATTTGCACTGGTGTGCTTTCGAACTGCTAGGTTGGCAGGAGCTGGGACGGAGCAACGGGAGCTCCCTCTGTTTTGGGGATTTGAACTGCCGACCTTCTGATCTGCAAGCCCAAGAGGCTCAGTGGTTTAGACCACAGCGCCACCCGCATCCGTGTACCTGCAGGTCTCAGATAAAATCATAATATAAAAAAACAAAATACATAATCGAAATAAAAACAAGAACAACCCAATAACCACCCCATCCCCAACTCATTTTAAAAGGGCATTAAATGTCAATCAACTAAAGGTCTGGTTAAAGAGAAATGTTTTTGCCTGGTGCCTAAAGGAAGGCAGCTGGCGAGCCTCCCTGGGGAGAGTATTCCACAAATGGGGAGCCACTGCAGAGAAGGCCCCGTTCTCGTGTTGCCACCCTCTGGATGAAGAAAGGCCTCGTGAATTTGTCCAATACTCATATATATATGTGTGTGTGTGTGTGTGTGTGTGTATGTTTTTAGCATATAATTTCCAACAATTATTAAACATACTTTTATATCTTATACAATTTTTTTGACTTCCATCAATCACATCTGAAAATTTTCCAATCTTTTCCACTTAATTTACATTTCTTACTTTCACTATTACATTTAAGTATCATAACTCGTGCCTCTCTTTTTTCTCTTCTTTGCAATATTTCATATATTCCTCCTTACAAAACTTCTTGTAGTCCTGCTAGCGTAATTTGTTGATTACAGTTGCTCTTCAAATAGTTCGTATACTTCTTCCAATCTTCTGCGAATCTCTGGTCCTGCAGGTTTCGAATCCTTCCTGTCATTTTATCCAATTCTGCGTAGTCCATTAATTTTGTCTGCCATTCTTCTTTCGTCGGTATTTCTTCTTGCTTCCATTTCTGGGTCAACAATAATCTTGTTGCTTTTGTTGCGTATAAAAACAATCCTCTTTTAAAGACACCCAGGTTGGTGGCCATTGCTGCCTCCTCCTGGAATGGGTTCCATAGCTGAACTTTGCACTGCATGAAAAAGTCCTTTTTAAAATCTATTCCAAATCCCCAACCTTCAGCTTCATTGGCTGTCCATGAGTTCTAGCGATAGGAGAGAGGGAGAGAGAAAGTTCCCTCCACCAATTTTCTCCTTGCCATGCATAAATTTATACGTTCCCATGATGTCGCCTCTTATAAAGCTTTTCTCTAAACCAAAAGTCCCAAACGTTGTAACCTTTCTTCTCCCCGGCTGCGCATCTTGCCCCCAAATTTCTCCTCCAGCTTTGCCCGATTGTCCAATTGTTTGTGAGATGCAAAGGAGCAGTCATGTTTGAAAAGCCACAAGCGACAAAGCAGGCATGATCTAAATAAGATGACAGCGAAGCCAAACTTCTGCCAAGAGCCCAAGGCAAAGGAAGGTGCCAGGAAGACCTTTTTATGGGCCCAGACTTCCCCCTCTCCCTTTCATTTTTGGTTCAAGAGCTGCTCATAATTCATTGCCAGCGTTGAGAGTTAACAGTGAGCAAGCTTGAGCTGTGATGTGGACAAACCACAGGAGGCCTGTTCTCAAACACCTCGCCTTACTGCTTATGCACGATGCTACCAAGGGGTGCTTCTGAACCACGCAGTCCAAATGCTCGGCTCCTCTGAAGTGCTCAGAAGAAACACACAGAAAAGCTCATGAAGTTTTGGGGGCCTCCTGCGCTGTACCATTCAGGGCTGGGCTGTACCACTTTAGGCGATCGCGCATGAACTGATTCAGAGCACTGGCTTTGACAGCTTAGGCCAGGTGTCAGCAAAGTTTTTCAGTCCACTGTCCCTCAGACCTTGTAGGGGGCCGGACTATATTTTGAAGAAAAAAATGAACGAATTCCTATGCCCCACAAATGACCCAGAGATGCATTTTAAATAAAAGTACACATTCTACTCATGTAAAAAACCAGGCAGGCCCCACACAGAGATGCATTTTAAATAAAAGGGCACATTCTACTCATATAAAAACATGCTGATTCCTTGACGGTCCGTGGGCCGGATTTAGAAGGCAATTGGGCCGGATCCGGCCCCTGGGTCTTCGTTTGCCTACCCATGGCTTAGGCTGCAGCCTTAACTGAAATTGGCTTACTGCAGTGCGCTGTCCGTGGTACTTCCCTTGACTTGATCCAGAAGCTGCAGTTGTTGCAGAATAAAGTGGAACAAAGGCTGGCAGGACCGAGACTCCGTCAGCATGTAATACCACAGCTCAGAAACTTGCACCAGTTGCCGTTTTGCTACTGGGCCAAGTTCAAACTGTTACAATTGGCACATAAAGCCCTGAACAGCTTGGGACTGGTTTCGTAGAATTGTAGAGTTGGAAGGGACCCTGAGGCACATCTAGTCCAAACCCCTGAAATGCAGGACTATTCAGCTGTTCCATAAAGGGATCAAACCTGCAATCTCTGCATCAAGGTCCATAAACAGCAACACCCTAGAGGTCCTGGGCCCTAAGGAAGTCAGATTAGCCTCAACCAGAGCCAGGGCCTTCTCAACACTGGCCCCGGCCTGGTGGAACACTCTGTCCCATGAGACCAGGGCCCCGCAGACAGAGTTGTTCCACCTCGCCTTTGGCTGGGAATCAACTTGATCCCCCTTCCCCTCTTTCCTTTTTCCTTTCTCCTTCTGTGATGGAACTCCTATTTGGGGACTTCCCTGGCTTTTTTCTGGTCCATGTAGGACCAGTCTGGATAGTTGACCTTGGTGAAGATTTGACGTTTTCATCCCCAAAAAGTTTTTGATTTGAGTTTCTACTGAAATGAGGCTGCATTTTAATATTGTATTTTAAGTTGTATTTTAATCAATTGTTTTTATACCTGGTGTTAGTTGCCCTGAGGCCCAGTCTTGGCTGGGGAGGGCAGGGTATAAATAAAAAAATTATTATTATTATTATTATTATTATTATTATTATTATTATTATTATTATTTAGCAACACACTCTCACCAACCAAACTTTCATTTTTTATTTTTTTATTTGGTTTTACATATTTAAGTTTACAATCATACACACCCAAAGTTACAAGATTCTCTTGAATCTCTGGACTTCCCATGGGTTTTGTTATTAAACCTTTTCTACTGCATCTTTTTAAAAATAATCCAAGTTTTTTTTTATAACTCCATTATATCCATAGTTCTCATTACATTACAAGTGTTATTGCAGTCCTGCTAATGTTTTCAACTGCTTACAGTGATCTTGAAGGTAAATTGAAATTTCCCCCCATTCCTTATGCCAGTTTTGATCTTCTTGGTTCCTGAGCTTTCTGGTCAGTTTTGCCATTTCGGCATAGCCCAACCACTTCATTTGCCATTTTTCCTCCGGTAGAGACTTTTCTCTTCTTTCCATCTCCAACTGAGCTTTCGTGGTTTGTTTGTGAATCTGCCTTACCCCATGTTGTTGATTTTGTGTGTGTGTGAATTGCAGTAAATTAAGGCTGATCAGTTCCGACAAAACTTGTGGAGTGTTATGTGCTTCTATCAATTGTGCAGAGAAGTAAAAGTTGAACAGGGACGCTGTCAAATGACAGAATCATTGGGCGCATCATCAAGGCTTCAACTATCTGTGACATAACCTCTCCATAAGTAAGCACGAGTGGCTGGAGGTCTTAATTTCATGTCACTTCTATTTACACAGTCGATGTACAGACCACACCTTACCCCAGATATGTGCCCTTGTCCACTCCCATCTGCAGAACTGTCACAGGTGCCGCATAACACTCGGTCTGCATTGGTAAGAAATCAATCTTTTAGTGCAGCCGCACTTGCCCTTTGGAACTCCCTGCCTTTGGACATTGGGTAGGTGCCGTCGCTGTTCACCCATCCCTGGCAGGCTGGCCACGTTCCCACTCAGGGTTGCCACCATGGGACCTGGATGTTGGACCAAGATGGTGTGGGAATGTTCTGGGGTGCAGGAGAGGATATATTGACTAATTATATCCTTATCCAACTTGTGCTAACAAGTTCCCAAAATATCAGCAGAGTTTATAAACATTCCCTTTTAGTTTGCAACGGTAACGTGTGCACAGGTTCGCTAGAACCTCTATAATAATTACTCTGGTAATTTCCCCTTTGATCCCTCTTAAAATACAAGACACTACACAGTCTTTATAAAAGTATAAAAGAGTTTACTCACGTTCTGTTCACAATATGATCCCAGAAGGCACACAGACTTAAAAAGGTAAAATACATTTAGAATCTATCTTGTAGCAAGATAGTTCTTATCTCCTCTCTTGGCTGGGAGCCAAGAGAGCATCCTTAGATGTTCCTCATGGAAGGAAGATGGCAGCGAGAGGCAAGAGAGAGAGGCAAGAGGCAAGAGAGACAAGAGGGAGATGGCTGGTCTGCCCTGTGCTTTTATCATTTACCTGCACAGGTGAGGCCACACCCACCTCTGGTCACATGCGGAGGAAGTCCGTCCCCAGGAAGTTCACCTGCTTGCTGGACAGACATCCCTCCCCATGTTCTAACATGTACACTCTAGGAATGTTGTCATTGACTGCTCCTGTGTTTTACATCCCACATACCCCTTCTCAGGCAATACAACATACACAAAATATAAACAACTTTATTCAACCACCCAGAGTCCCAGCTTGACACGTAGATTATGGAAACTCTCTCTTGGTAGGGGTTTCGTCAGGATGTCAGCAGTCATCTCTTGGGTGCTGCAGTAGGATAGCTCCACAAGTCCATCCTGGATCATCTGGCGTATGTAGTGGTATTTAACCCCAATGTGTTTTGTTCTGGCCAGGAACTTCTCACTCTGTGTCAGCTTCAGGCAACTTTGATTGTCCTCCAGCAAGCTGACAGGCCCTTTTCTCACCAACCCAAAGTCCTTTATGAGTTGATCAAGCCAGGCGATCTCTCTGCAGGCTTCTGTTGCTGCAACGTATTCTGATTCTGTGGAAGATAATGCTACACAGCTCTGTTTATAACTGCCCCATGCAACAGGTCCATCACCAAACATGAAAACATGACCACTTGTTGATTTATAATCAGCATTATCCCCAGCCCAATCCGCATCAGTATACCCAACCAACTTAGGGTCTCTGACGGCTGGTAACCTTAATTTACAATTCATGGTACCCTTCAAATATCGCACCACCCTCTTTACACCTGCCCAATCATGCTCAGTGGGAGAATTCACTTTTCTGCTAAGAATCCCCACAGCATTAGCTAAGTCAGGTCTACATGTGGTAACTAAATACAAAAGTTTACCAATCGCCGACCTGTAGTCATTGTTGTCTGGCAGCTGCTTCGAATCCTGCTGATTCTTCAGGAAGTCAGTAGCCATCGGTGTAGCAACTGGATGTGCATCTTGCATCTGCATGTGCTCAACTAGCTCGTGGATCTTCTGTCTTTGGCTGAGAAGAAATGAGCCGTCCTCTTCTCTTTCCACCTGGATCCCGAGGTAGTACTGGACATCTCCTAGCTCCTTGACCTCCACCTCTTTGCTAAGGTGTTTTACTATCTGTGTATAGTCTTTCTCACTTGCTGTGGCAATAATCAGGTCATCGACAAAAGCTAGAATATATGAGAATTGTCCATTATTTGACTTACTGTACAAGCACTTGTCAGCGTCGCCTTGCTTGTACCCAAGTTGCGTCAGCATTTTATGCAACTTCTGGTTCCAGGCTCTAGCAGCCTGTTTAAGTCCATAAAGTCCTTTCTGGAGTTTGCACACTAAATGCGCCTCATGTGGTTTCACAAAACCTTTGGGCTGTTTCATATAAATTTCTTCTGAAATCTGCCGATGTAGAAAAGCGGTAGCAATGTCTATGTGTTTCACTCTCATTCTCTTGGAGGCTGCAATGCTCAGAAGCATTCTTACGCTGCTGTACCTCACGGTTGGTGCAAAAACTTCATCGTAATCTTCACCAAAACGCTGTGAAAATCCCTGTGCTACAAGTCTAGCTTTGTAGCGCTGCACTTCTCCTTCTGACCCCTTCTTAACCTTGAAAACCCATTTACTGCCAATGGCCTTCTTACCGGGAGGCAGCTCAGTGAGTGTCCAGGTCTTGTTCTGATGCAGTGCATCCATCTCCTCCTGCGCGGCCTTCCTCCAGAGACTGGCTTCTGCAGCTGGCATCTCCTGTATCTCTTCCCAAGTGGAAGGTTCCTGTGGAAACGCCGACCCTGCAAAGTAGGACAACCGTAATGGTGGGACACCTTTGTTGGTTCTGGACGAGCGTCTGACCTCTGGTTCTGCAACCGCATCAGCTTCCTCATCCTCCTCCAACGCAGGCATGTCCCCATCTGAGTCCTCATCTTCGTCTCTGGTGCCGCCAGGGTTCTGGTCCTCTGCGTCTTCTAGTGTGTTGCCTGTAGGGGGCGCTGTAACACTCGAAGGCAGATTATTACTTTGTGGGGTCTCAAAAGGGAAATATACAAACTCTTGAGTCCTTTCTGACTCATCTGAAGAATCCACAACAGTGTTCTTAGTGTCTACTTTTCCATATTCATCAAAATAAACCGCATGGTATGCATTTGTCTTACCAGTTTGTAAGTCCATAATTCTGTATCCTTTGCCTCCAGAGGCATATCCCACAAGGATACCTGCTTTTGCCCTGGAGTCAAGCTTGTGTCTGTGTTCTTTGGGCACGTGGAAGTAACACGGACTTCCAAACACACGTATGTGCGAAAGATTGGGAGCTTTCCCATGCCAAAGTTCAAATGGTGTGCGCTCTGCACCTTTAGTTGGCAGTCTATTCTGCAAATAGACCGACGTGTACACTCCTTCGGCCCACAGCTTCTGTGGCAAACATGCATCCTTTAGCATGCACCTTGTCATGTCCATAATGGACCTAAACTTTCTCTCAGCTATGGCATTCTGCTGTGGTGTGTAAGGAATTGTGGTTACGTGTGCAATTCCTTCCTTGGCCAGGAGAGCCTGCGTTTCATTTGAGCAGTACTCACCTCCATTGTCACTCATTAGCACAGCTGGAGCTCTTTGGAATTTATTCTTGACCATGGCAATGTATTCCTGGAGCTTGTCCACTGTCTCACTCTTCTCTTTGAGGAAATATACAACACAAAATCTTGAAAAGTCATCCAGAAATATTAAAATATATCTATTCTTTCCCAGTGAGGGAACATTCATGGGTCCACATATGTCAGTGTGCACTATGTCAAGCACTTTGTTGCTTCTTTGTTCTGCACAACGTGGAAATGAAGGTTTTACAGCCTTCTCAGTAATACAGCTTATGCACTTTGCTGGAGCTTTGTTGCTCTGCTTTACCTGCAAACCTCTTACAAGATCTCTTTTCTGTAGATCCAGAATGACGTTGGTGTCTCTATGTCCAAGCCTTCTGTGCCATAGGTCCAGATCTGCTTCATCCTTCTGGCTGGAATGTGCCACTTTTGCAGACTGATGCTCTGAAAGATCAAGCTCATATACACCATTGATTAGCTTTGCTTGAGCAAACACTTTGCCATTTCTAGTCACTTTACATTCTCCATTTCCAAATGTGATCTGGAAACCTTTCTTGTCCAAAGTGGACACGCTAATTAAATTGCAGCTCAGCTCTGGAACATACAAAACTCTAGAGATTGTGTTCTCAATGCATTCATTGTTTATATTGCATTTCAGACTCATGGAACCTGCACCTTTTGCTTTAACAATGTTGCCATCTGCAATCTCAATTTCAGATCCTTCTTCATCATTTATCTCATTAAAATAGTCCTTTTTATATGAAAAATGTGAACTGGCACCTGAATCTAAAATCCATTTATTACGTCTATTCTCACGATTCTGGACTGTTAAATTCCTTTCTTGCAGTAGCCATGTGCATTCACATTTCCCCTTCTTTTCTCCTTTTGGCTGAAAGGGGTGGGGTTTCTTTGCTTTAGGAGCCCATTCTTTGCAATGTGTCCTTCTTTGTTACAATTGAAACAAATCACTTTCTTAGGCATCTCTTTCGACTTTGTAAATTGCCTAGATGCATAACTACTGTCTTTGCTTCTAGCATTTCTCACTGGAGATTCAGCTCTATCTCTGCATTCTTCTTTTAAATAACCAATCAAGTCTTTAAAAGTCAGACCTTGTCTATGATCCATCAAACTTACAAATGCGCTAAAGCGTGGTCCAAGTGATGATAACAAAAATGCTATCTTTGTATCTTCATCAAAAGCTTTGGGAGTCAAATCAATTCTTTGAATAATCTCAGTAAACTTGTTGATGTGCTCTGTGAATTCCTCTTTTGAATTCATCCTCAATCTGGTTAATTTACACACCAAGTTTCTGAAGCAGTTTATGCTAGATTCTCCATACACGCGCTCAATATCTCTTAAGATTTGAGATGCATCATCTGTACTATTTATTAATGATAGCTGCTCATCGCGAAGTCCACTCAAAATTATGTGTCTAGCTTCGCTGTTCATGCGTTTCCAAGCACTTATCTTGGCTAAATCCTCCTCAGACGATCCTGTAGGCTGAGGCTTTAAAGCTTCCAAAATGTGCTTATAATCTAAACATGCTATCAAGCGCTGCTTCCAGTGTATGAAATTGTGTTCATTCAGCACAGGCATTCCTAGCTTTGCATCACTATCAAAAGCTGCTCTAGCCATCTTAAAATCCAAAAATTTGAAAATTCTTCAAAATTTCAAAATTTCTCAAAATTTTAAAATCAAAATCTCAAAAATCTCAAAATATTTCTTCACTGCCTTGGGTCACTGTGAACTCTGAGGGAAGGGGGGGGTTGCTTAATCCCCACTGCACAATGGAACAAAGGACCATGTGCTTACCAGGAAGTTAACTCAGAAAAATACTACTCAACTCAAAATCACAATCCAAAGCAATCCTTCAAAAATACGCAGAAATATGCAATACTGGGCCCCATAACCCTTTGTGGGAATGTTCTGGGGTGCAGGAGAGGATATATTGACTAATTATATCCTTATCCAACTTGTGCTAACAAGTTCCCAAAATATCAGCAGAGTTTATAAACATTCCCTTTTAGTTTGCAACGGTAACGTGTGCACAGGTTCGCTAGAACCTCTATAATAATTACTCTGGTAATTTCCCCTTTGATCCCTCTTAAAATACAAGACACTACACAGTCTTTATAAAAGTATAAAAGAGTTTACTCACGTTCTGTTCACAATATGATCCCAGAAGGCACACAGACTTAAAAAGGTAAAATACATTTAGAATCTATCTTGTAGCAAGATAGTCCTTATCTCCTCTCTTGGCTGGGAGCCAAGAGAGCATCCTTAGATGTTCCTCATGGAAGGAAGATGGCAGCGAGAGGCAAGAGAGAGAGGCAAGAGGCAAGAGAGACAAGAGGGAGATGGCTGGTCTGCCCTGTGCTTTTATCATTTACCTGCACAGGTGAGGCCACACCCACCTCTGGTCACATGCGGAGGAAGTCCGTCCCCAGGAAGTTCACCTGCTTGCTGGACAGACATCCCTCCCCATGTTCTAACATGTACACTCTAGGAATGTTGTCATTGACTGCTCCTGTGTTTTACATCCCACAGATGGACCACTGGCCTGATCTGGCAAAGCTCTCCTCATGTCCTTAAACAAAAGGTAAAGGGACCCCTGACCGTTAGGTCCAGTCACTGACGACTCTGGAGTTGCGGCGCTCATCTCACTTTATTGGCCGAGGGAGCCGGCGTACAGCTTCCGGGTCATGTAGCCAGCATGACTAAGCCACTTCTGGCGAACCAGAGCAGCGCACGGAAATGCTGTTTACCTTCCCACCTATTTATCTACTTGCACTTTTGACGTGCTTTAGAACTGCTAGGTTGGCAGGAGCAGGGACCGAGCAACGGGAGCTCACCCTGTCGCGGGGATTTGAACCGCCGACCTTCTGATCAGCAAGTCCTAGGCTCTGTGGTTTAATCCACAGCGCCACCCGCATCCCTTTGTCCTTAAACAAATAAGCCTTCAAAACCACACAGATAAAATGAGAATGGGAGACATAGTGCTCCTGCAGCTGAGCCTTCCAATGGTCAGATGTACTGTACTCTTGTTCCAAGAGAGTTAAGAAGTTTTGAAAGGGAGGGGAAAGACTATAGTAGCCCCCCCTCACACCTTGGTCTTCCAGGGAGGGAAACAGACCTGGTGACATTCCTTGGTGAGGCAGACATCTGAAGGCAGCCCTGTTTAGGGGAAGTTTTTAATGTTAATGTTTTATTGTGTTTTTCATTTTCTGTTGGAAGCCATCCAGAGTGGCTGGGGAGGCCCGGCCAGATGGGCGGGGTATAAGAAATATGTTATTATTATTATATGCCCCCCAGAGGACCTTAAGGTCCACAAATGACAACACTTTGGAGGTCCCAAGTCGCAAGGTGGTTAGATTGGTCTCAACTAGGGCCAGGGCCTTTTCAGTACTGGCCCCGACTTGGTGGAACGCTCTGTCACAAGAGACTGGGGCCCTGTGGGACTTGACATCTTTCTGCAGGGTCTGCAAGACAGAGCTGCTCCGCCTGGCCTTTGGTTTGGACTCAGTCTGACCCTTATGTTTCCCTCCCCTTACGGTTTTGATCCATGGGCTACTTTCAAAATGAGGCTGCATTTTCAATTGCATTTTAACCTGTATTTTAAATTGTCCCCCCCATTATGTTTTTATTGTAATTTTACTGGTGTTAGCCGCCCTGAGCCCGGCTCTGGCTGGGGAGTGCGGGGTATAAATAAAATTTATTATCATTATTATTATTATTATTATTATTTTATTTTGTTTGTTTGTTTGTTTGTTTATCCTGATGGGTGGAATAGAGGCCTGAATCCAAGAGGCAAAGGTTTAGCTCTGGGGTGAAGGAGGAGGAGGAAGTGCAGCAAAAAAAAAAAGTTGCTAGCACATTTGCAAAGCTAAGCAGGGTCTGGTATGGTTTCAAACTGGATGGGGGACTCCGTTTTGAGATCTCTGCATTTCAGTGGGTTGGACGAGATGACTCTCGAGATTCATTTCTCTCTCTTTCGCCAATTCTCGGATTCTATAAAAAGCAGTGCCATACGGTGTATCGAACCGCCAGCTGTGGATTTCAAAAATGCTGTGAATTAGCTGGGCCCAGGTTGGAGCATGAGGCCAGGCAGCCATGGTGTAGTGGCCTGGGGTTCTGAGGAATTCAAAGACCCACGGCTATTTCTGAAGCAGGGTCCGCATCTCCCCTGCCCAACCAGCATAGAAAGGGAGCTTTTGCGTCCCTGAATCATCTTCTCACTCACTGTACTGATCTGAGACAATCAGAGTGAAAGGAGGTGAGTCAGCCATTGAGGACGGGCTCCCAGGGTCACTGTGGAGTAGCTGTGTGGGAAGAACACGGAGGAGATTTTCTGCACGCTCCAGAGCTAAGCATTTAGGAACGCTGAGAACCCAAGGCGCTTCAGTTTCAAGAGAGCGGCGAACAAGTTCTGTTAAGCAGAACGGATCTTCACGGGGGGAAAACACAACCTAAATCTCTCTGAAATAATATATCGGAGCACCTCAGACGATACTCCACTTAGCTGAAAGGCAACACAACAGAGATCTTCGTTGATTGCTGCATCCCTAATTATTTGTTGTTGTTGTTTAGTCATTTAGTCATGTCCGACTCTTCGTGACCCCCTGGACCAGAGCACGCCAGGCACTCCTGTCTTCCACTGCCTCCCGCAGTTTGGTCAAACTCATGCTGGTAGCTTCAAGAACACTGTCCAACCATCTCGTCCTCTGTCATCCCTTCTCCTTGTGCCCTCAATCTTTCCCAACATCAGGGTCTTTTCCAGGGAGTCTTCTCTTCTCATGAGGTGGCCAAAGTATTGGAGTCTCCACTTCAGGATCTGTCCTTCCAGTGAGCACTCAGGGCTGATTTCCTTCAGAATGGATAGGTTTGATCTTCTTGCAGTCCATGGGACTCTCAAGAGTCTCCTCCAGCACCATAATTCAAAAGCATCAATTCTTCGATGATCAGCCTTCTTTATGGTCCAGCTCTCACTTCCATACATTACTACTGGGGAAACCATAGCCTTAACTATACAGACCTTTGTCGGCAAGGTGATGTCTCTGCTTTTTAAGATGCTGTCTAGGTTTGTCATTGCTTTTCTCCCAAGAAGCAGGCATCTTTTAATTACTGTTGTATAATTCTAAGATTATAGTGTGATCCTAGATGGGACTTTGGGGCTGCGGCTTGACATGAAGGGACCCTGCACTTCTGAATTTTGCCACACCACTGTGGGTCAGGGGGCATGGCCTGGCCTGGCAGGCTGTGCCAGGAGCAGAGCTGGTAAGAAAACCTTCCCCGGTTTATTTTTTCTTTTGTGGCTGTTGCTGACAGATTGGGCCACCTCTTGTGTTCCAGTGTGTGGGTGAAGTAACTGCGCAGATCGGTGGGCAGGAGTGTGGAGCCCACAGCTGTCGCAGCCGAGTCCCCATCTTGTTCTCCCCCCACGGCCTGCCAGCCGAACTCACCCACCTCTTTTGGCTGAAGCAAAGGTTCTTAGGAGACGCATGTGCTGCAGGCAAGCACAGATCCTGCAATCTCTCTGTGTGGGATGCTGCGCGAGGGAGCATGGCAACTGCGCATGCCTCAGTTGTGGAGCTCAGACATGTGCCCTAAGCAAAACGGACAGCGCTGACTTTTATTTCATTTTATAATGCGCACAAAAATAATGTTGGCAACCGGCTCCAATCTTGGGCCTTTACGCCAAAAAAACCCCATCCGAACCATTTTTTTCCTCGCTGTCAGTTTGTCGGCAACCCTAATTGTTGTTTGTGTGTTCATAGCCACACAAAGCAAGGAATAAAAACTTCAGAAAAAGTCTCGCTGCTGGATCAGGTCCAAAGTAGTGTTGCCTCGTATCTGGGAAATCCTGGACATGTTCCCTTTGGGGGCGGGGTCAACGTGCCCACCTGGAGGGATTTTTACATTTTAAAGGAAATGTCTTGGGGTCTTGGGGTTTGTGTGTGTGTGTGTGTGTGTGTGTTATTTGTTTGTTTGTTTGGTTGACTCAGGCTCAGGCACAGTTGTGAGCTGGTCTGCATGCTGTGGCTGCTGCCAGCCTGAGCTGGGGAAAAAGGTGCGCAGGAGTGGAGGCCGTGGCTCAGGCTGGCAGCGGCTCGGGCAGCCCTCTCTTTTGATCCTGAAGATATGGCAACCCTAAAGTCTATGGAGGCCAGCATCCCGTTCTCATCGTGGTTAACCGGATACCCCACAGGGAAGCCTGCAACAGAGGTGGTTTTAGGGTAGCGTGACTGGTGTGGCTGTACCGGGTGCTGCCCTGCAGGGGGCGTCATGACAGTGCTGTGGAATGGAACACAAGGGGAGGGTGGGGGAACTGAATTTTAGCACCTCAGAGGGTGCTGCTGAAATTTGAGAGCCAAAAGTCCACCAACAGCACTCTCCATGGCAGTAAATTTCCGCAAATCATAGAGTTGTAGAGTTGTAAGGGACCCTCAAATGCCATCTAGTCCAACCCCCTGCAATGCAGGAATCTCAGCTGAAGCATTCATGACAGATGGCCATTCAGAGGTGTGATTCCTCTGATGGTGGAGGTAGAACACAGCCTTCATAAAAATCAGTGGCATAAAAATCAGAGCAGAGCCCTTGCAAAGAGAGAGAGAAAGAGAGAGAGAATGCTTGGAAGACCTGGGGTGGATCTACGCAAAGGAAAAAAACCCCCACCATAAATTAGTCAGAAATTAAAATCATTATAACAAAAGAAAAAAAACCTATGTAAAAATGCTATAGAATTTTTTTTGTGCTCTCTGGCACCATCTGGTGTTACATGTTTATAAAGCATTCAAATTGCTGCATTTTGGCTAATGAGTCCCTGGACTTAAAACAGGGTTGGCCATTTGTTTTGGGCTCCTGGGACCCATGGGAATTTGAGAGTGTGCTATGGACACCACCCCTTGAGGCTGCTTCTGTCTCTCACACCCAAAACAGACAGGAGGGTATGCGTGAGCCCCTGTGCTTTTCTAAGGGGCCTGGGGAGAACCTGAACCCAGGAGAATTAACGTGGATCTTCTTGAGTTTGCAGTGCACAGCAAGACATTATGGGTGTCAGCCCCATAGAAGCCCTGGTTCATGACACATTGATCTTTTTACACAGGATGACAACACAACCACCAACAGAGGGTGAACTAGGTGGTTTTGAGGGGGTCCCTTGTAAAATCCATCAGGATCTGGAATGCAGTGAATAAACCAGGAACATTGAAAGCAGGTGGATTACTAAATTTCATGCTGCCCAATAGTGAGAAATGGATTAGGTTGATTCAGCCCTCACCAGCTAGGTCTACTCCAGATATTTTGGATTGCAAATCTCATCATTCTTAAGATCCGCGTTCTTCCACGGGGACCAGCACTGGACAAATCCATCTGCTTCAGTTTCTCATGTTTGTAGTCTTTAATGCTCAGTTTCTCCACATTCAGTGCAGTTTCTCCACATTTCCACATTGCACTGTGAATTTTTCTTTACGTGCTCCTCGTGAAAATATGTATTTTTAAAAAGCAGCATTTGCGTGCCATTTTCTCTTTAATATACACACTTCTTGCACGCATTTTCTATGTGCCTTTATTGCAAAGTACACATTTCCTTCAACGCTTTCCCGTGCATTTCTCCGTAAAATGCACATCCTGCGTACTTTCCTTGCAAAAATTAGTATTTTTGTGCACACTCTGAAACAGCATCGCAAAATCCAGAGAACTGCACAATGCACCTGAGAAGCAGGTTCTGATCTGCAAGCAGCCAGCCTACTGTGAAAATCAGACGGCCTTCCCTTCTTTGGATTTTGAGAGCATATTCTCTCTCTCTCTCTCTCTCTCTCTCTCTCTGTCCCTCTCGCTCTCCCTCTGACTCAACATGGTTTCTGGGTCCTCCTGACATGTCTGTGTGGACTTGGAGCAAATGCATCTGAGCCGTGCTGTCTCACTCGCAGATGCTGTGAGTTGGTGTTTGCATTTTTAAAGAGTTTCCCATGAAAGGCAGGGAAGTGTAATTATTCTGCTGCTCTGGCAGCTTCCCCCAACTGAACCCTCCGTCCGTGAACCTCTCAAAAGCACGCACATAACAGATCACTAATTGCCAAGCAGTGAGTGAGAGGAATAAGAAGCTAACCAGGTCCTCAGGCGTCTTGCTGGTGGGCAAAATAGAATGAGTTCTGGAGATGGATTTCCATCGGTGTTGGAAAGGCGTCCATTTCCACACCTCCGATCCGTTAATAAGGCTTTGTGGCAGGAGTGGGGGCACTCGCGCCTGGGTGTCCGGGCTGGGTGTTAGGACCAGGTCATGGTGTCAGTGAAATTAGCTCGTTATTCAAAGAAACGAACAGCCCAGGAGGCCAGGCTTAGTGAGCATTGCAACTCCACCTGGTAGATCTTGCCCCAATGAGGCAGTTTTGGGGACTGAAGTCCCCGCCTTCTGACAATTGCCTAGGCACCCTCTTCTCCTGGGCCCTTCCCAAGCAACCTGAGACTCCATCAATCTGTCTGTCTCTGCTGTACCCTTTTCATACACCAGCGTGGTGTAGTGATTAAGAGCAGTAGACTCGTAATCTGGTGAACCAGGTTCGCGTCTCCGCTCCTCCACATGCAGCTGCTGGGTGACCTTGGGCTAGTCACACTTCTCTGAAGTCTCTCAGCCCCACTCGCCTCACGGAGTGTTTGTTGTGGGGGAGGAAGGGAAAAGGAGATTGTTAGCCGCTTTGAGACTTCTTAGGGTAGTGATAAAGCGGGATATCAAATCCAAACTCTTCTTCTTCTGGTCCTGGGAAACCAGGGGAGAAGAGAGCTGGTCACATGTCTGGCTTGGGGAATTCTATCCCTCCCCCAGTGGCAGAAAGAAGCAGGGAAAACCAAAGAAGAGTCTTACTAATGAGTTTATTCAACCTTTGCGGTGAGATTGCCATCAGCCTCCCATTAATGATGTTGCTCCAAATGAGCTCCTCTCCCTTCCCTTGCTACCAACATCACTTTCCCTTATGGTGTCCACCAGGACCCAGTTGTCTCTGAGTCCTTTGTTCTTGCACTCTTAACAAACACCGAGTTCTGGGAGAAGGGGTGTGTGTCAGAAATACTCTCCAGTGACAACGTGTCAGCTGGCTGCTCTGGTTCTGCCTCCCCTCCCACTTCTCCTAACACATCTTCTGTTCTCCTGTCTCTGAGCTGTGACCTTCCTCAAACCCCTGCTGTAAATCAATACTGCCTTCTGCTTCTCTGGGAGCTTCAGGAGAAGGGGGCGGGGTGCATGATCTCCACCATTCCTCCTCCAACTTGTCCCCTTCTGTCCAGTCCCTGACATCACAGCAGGAAGGAGAGACCCCCTGGCTTCTTCAGCAGCCTACCTGATCTCTTCCTCTCTGCTGTAGAAGCCAGGGGGTCTCTCCTTCCTGCTGTGAACAGCTCCTCCCTATCCTCTGCTTCTGCCTCTGTTTCTTGACTTCTCTCTGCCACAGCCTCTTCCTGCTCCTTAAGCCCTGTTACCTCCTCAAACACCTCCTCCTCCCAATTTATTCCCTCTTCTCCCTCCTTCTTCCTTCATAGCTTCTGTCCAATTCTGAGCTTCTTGAGTTAATGGTGACATCAAGGTGTATTCTTCTGGTTCTTTTTTCGTTCTTTTTTCTTTCTTTCCAAAATGTAGTCTGGCCCCCCACAAGATCTGAGGGACAGTGGACCGGCCCCCTGCTGAAAAAGTTTGCTGACCCCTGGTATGGAGCAATGAGGGCATGCTATTTGCTTTGGCGTTGGGTGGGGGCGGGTGCCACTCTGATGCTATTTGATGGCAGGGCCGGAGAGCCTCTCTGCCTGGCCCTCAAGACTCTCCCCAGCCACTCCCCCTACTGGCCCTCCTTTGCAGTGCAGGTGCTTTTGTCTGGCTGGGATGTGCCCTTTCCATGCCAACAATGCTTCTTGCTTCCCTGCATAAAGAGAGCAGGTCCGGGGGGGGGGCATATGGGCCACTTGGCCCGGCCCCCGATTCCAAAGGGCACCTCAGTCCGCATATTCACTATCACAGGGGATGCACTGGGGCGAACACGGAGGCACAAAGGCGACGGTAGCGGGAGGATTCCCTGGGGCCATGGCTGGCAGCGCACGAGAAAAGATCCCCGGCGTCCTTTTCCCTAAAATAATCCTTTTCCCTATATTGTTTTAAAAAGCACTATTGTAGATCTATATTTTCCATTTTGTCTTTATATGCAGATATGGTTCAAGCCTTGAAATAAAATGATTTGTCAGCATAACGTTTGTGAAAATTATTTATATACTTACTTATTTATAAGACTTCAGTTACCCCCACGGTAAAAAAGGGGGGGCACATTATCTACCTAGCCCGGGCCTTTGCCTGGCTCTGCAAGGCCCTGAAAGAGAGGGACGTGTGAGCGTGTGTAGAAACCAGCCTGCTTTAGAAAGGTAAATTTACACCCATTGCCCCACCCACCACTGACATGTTCCAACCCCACCCCCAGGCTCTCCAAAAAGGGAATGTTCTCTCTCCCCTGGCTGAAAAGGGGTTTCTTACCTCTAGTCGTATCTGCCTGCCTGCTGGGTTTGCTTACGTGTAAACAAAAATCCCCTAACCCCCCCCCCCCAGTGCTTTTCTCTCCGGTGATATGCGGTTCCACCCTCCCGGCTGCTCCCCTCCCCTCCCCGTCAGTTCTACCAACCCAGACTCACAATGGCTCACGATCTGCCTCCGATTTGGAAGCAGAGCATCGTCGCAGTGCTTGCGAGCGTGAGGATAACCAGGCAGCGGGAATGCAAAATTAACGAACGCGTCCTATTTGTTTTGGGCGCTGCTTGGCGGTGATAAAAGGAGTCTATATAGTGCCGCTCTTTGGGGGAAAGGGGGATGTGTTTACCCAAAATAGACTTTGAAAACATGACCTAAATCTTTGGCACTCGTCGGATGATGCTTTGAGAGCAGAGATGCAACATTCCGGGGCTGGGGAAGGAGGGTACCTTTGAGGGCGCCACGTTCATGGGAGCCTTTTGGGGTGGGTAACCGAAACGTCCTTCATGCCACCAGTGGGGCAGAGGCTGAAATGCTGGCTGGATCCTGCTTCTCCTTTCCTTTCCAGAACGCCAGTAATATTAACATTTGCATCATGCATCAGGCTTCTCCAGCTGTTTGGCTACTTCATTTTCTCAGGGGGCATCCAGACAAGCCAATTATTATTTTGCTGCTCGCGTCCTTTATTGGATGTGTGAAGTCTTTTAGCCTGGAGAGTTAAATGGAAGTTCCATTTAGGGGTAGGGTTGCCAGGTCAGGAGCATCCTAGACCCTGAGATTTCAGGGCCCAAACCTGAGACCTGGGGGCACCCCTTGGTGATGTCGCAGAGCCCCATGTAGAGTGCATTGCAGTAGTCCAAGCAGGAGATAACCAGAGCATGAACCACTCTGGCGAGACAGTCTGCGGGCAGGTAGGGTCTCAGCCTGTGTATCAGATGGAGCTGGTAGACAGCTGTCCTGGACACAGAATCAGTGGCGTAGCATGGGTTGTCAGCACCCAGGGCAAGGCAAGTAATTTGCGCCCCCTAACCTGTGGATTTGCGCCCCCTAACCCGTGGATTTGCACCCCCTAACCCCCATATGTTGCGCCCGGTGCGGCTGGGCCCCCCTGCACCCCCACACTACGCCACTGCAAAGAATTGACCTGTGCTTCCATGGACAGCTGTGAGTCCAAAGTGACTCCCAGGTTGCACACCAGGTCCTTCAGGGGCACAGTTACCGCAATCAGGGTACCCTTCTCACTGGCCCTGCTGCCATCCCCTGAAATGGCTGGCTGGAACTGGATCATTCCACTCTGACCACGTTTCTTGCTTGCCTGCATGGAGGGCAGAGGAGAGGTGTGTGTTCAAAAAGCAGTCTACTATCCAGGTAATAGTCACATACCTTGCTCTCACTACTTTTGCCTCTGGCCCTGTGGATCCCAGAAGATCTGAGGTGGCGCTTGGGCAAAGTAACCTCCGATAGGCCTCCTCCTCTGTTGTTGGGTCCGTTTACCTGGCAACTGTGCTCACAGCAATGCTATAATAATCAGAACCAGGTGACTGAGTCGAGCAGCTATTTATATTACCCACAGTGCCCCAGAGTGATGCTACGTCAGACACCCTGTGGGAAATAAATATGCTAGCTAGATAGTGAAGCCTGGCAGATTTTTTTAATATATATATAACGGGGTCCAGGGCCCTGATGGCAGCTTTTCCAAGTCGTTGGGTGCTAGCGCCAGCCTCCGTCTGTTGTGAGTGCGGCTCTCAACCCTGTACACATGCACAAATATTCTCTCCAGAAAAGCAGCTCAGAAGTTCTCCTTACCGATACATTCGCAAACAGGGAAGCTTGAGTCTGCAGTGCCTCACTAGGAAAATGCTCTGGAGCTTTAACAACTGCTTTCCTTGGGCCAAGGCCTGCCCAAAGCAGTTTACAATTAGAAAATAAGAGTCAAATGCACATGCTGTAAAATGATGGTAAAAGAGCCGCTCTAATAACTCAGAGCAGCCGAAATCAAACTGTAGCCCATAAAAACAAAGCATAGCAGCCATCAAATCTGAGTGAGTCTGCAATCTCATTATATGCCATATGTCATTCTAAATAAAATATAAGTTATAACTCTTTTCATGTGTGTGTCTTATGAAGGAGGGTAGAAATCTACTAAGCTTCTTGGGGTATTTAGAAGGGAGAGAGCATTCTTAAAATATTGATATCTATCTATCATCTATCTATCTATCTATAGCTATCTATCTATATCTATCTATCATCTATCTATCTATCTATCTATCTATCTATCTATCTATCTATCTATCTATCTATCATCTATCTCTATCTATCTATCTATCTATCTATCTATCTATCTATCTATCTATCTATCATCTATCTATCTATCATCTCTATCTATCTATCTATCATCTATCTATCTATCTATCTATCATCTATCTATCTATCTATCTATCTATCTATCTATCTATCATCTATCTATCTATCATCTATCTATCATCTATGTATATCTATCTATCTATCTATCTATCTATCTATCTATCTATCTATCTATCTATCTATATCTATCTATGATCTATCAATCTATCATCATCTATCTATCTCTATCATCTATCTATCTATCTATCATCTATCATCTATCTATCTATCTATCTATCTATCTATCTATCTATCATCTATCTATCTATCTATCTATCTATCTATCTATCTATATCTCTATCTATCTATCTATCTATCTATCTATCTATCTATCATCTATCTATCTATCTATCTATCTATCTATCTATCTATCTATCTATCTATCTATCTATCTCTATCTATCTATCTATCTATCTATCTATCTATCTATCATCTATCTATCTATCTATCTATCTATCTATCTATCTATCATCTATCTATCTATTATCTCTCATCTATCGTGTATATAGTGCTTTTTTCTGAGGGTATGCAGGGGTACGTGTACCCCTAAACATTTTGTGAATCTAAGTTTGATCTCATTGAGGGGCAGTATTTCAATATGAGTAGGAAAATGGGCGTACCCCTAAACATTTTAATTATAGAAAAATCTATCTCTCTCTCTCTCTCTCTCTCTCTCTCTCTCTCTCTCTCTCTTGTTTTTTTGCAAGTTGGGTAGGCCAGCCAGGGTTGCAGAATACAGTAGTACCTGGGGTTAAGAACTTAATTTGTTCCGGAGGTCCATTCTTAACCTGAAACTGTTCTTAACCTGAAGCACCACTTTAGCTAATGGGGCCTCCCGCTGCCGCCACGCCGCCAGAGCACAATTTCTGTTCTCATCCTGAAGCAAAGTTCTTAACCCTAGGTACTATTTCTGGGTTAGTGGAGTCTGTAACCTGAAGCGTCTGTAACCCAAGGTACCACTGTATCAGATACACAGAGAGAACACACAGAAACACAGTAAAATCTCTTTTCCTATTCTACCTAATAAAAAAGCCTCTCTTTTTTTTAACAAGTTATTTTTTTATCTCATTATAAATCATTTCCCAAAAGACTTTTGCTGATTTACAGGTCCACCACATGTGATAAAATGTACCCTCATTCTCTTTGCACTTCCAACATACATTAGACATTTTTAAAATACATTTTTGCAAGTCTTGTAGGCGTTAAATACCATCGGTACAATGCCCTAGTTCTTTAAAGGGACAGTGTGAATGTGGCGAATATCTGGCCGGCTTATCCTTGCTCTTGGGAAGCAACCCAAAGCGAATGCTGGAAAAAGTGGCCCCCACCCGCGCCAGTTTTCTTTCCCCGCATAACGGACTCCGAACCACACTCTTGACACAGCCAGGAAAGTCATGCCTGCAAATTAAGCTGCCTTTTTACATCTCGGGCTTGCAGGAGAAGATGCTGATGTGCTCTGACGAGCGTGTAGAAAACGGGGGTACAGGAATGGATTTGTCTTGTCTTTCCTCGGGGCGGAAAAGGGAGTGGATTTCCTGACTCGGCTTCTGCTGCACCTAAAAGCCCAAGTGCCTCGCTTTACATGGGAAGGGACATTGTTTTTCAGACTCCCCTGGGGGGGCGGGCCTTTCCAAACTGCCTCCGTGTACAGCCAGTAACTTTTGGGGGGAACGTGTGGGAGGTGTTTTCGCTTGTAGGTAGGTGCACTTAAAATAATGCATATCTAGAGCCCAGGGAGATTCAAGATGGAGATGCCCATTGATTTGATTGAGAGCTCTCGCTCTCTCATAAACTAGAACTCAGAGACCTCCAGTGAACCTTGCTGGATCCAGGATATATATTAAAAAAGTCCTTCTTTATGCAGCACCCGAGGGGGGGGGATGGATGGCGACCAACCTGGGCAGCTTGAAATGATGATATAGTAGTAATCATCATCATCATCATAATCATACAGTCATACCTCGGGTTACAGAGGCTTCAGGTTGTGGTTTTTTTTGGGTTATGGACCCATCGAAACCCGGAAGTACCAGAACGGGTTACTTCTGGGTTTCGGCGGTCACACATGTGCAGTAGCGCTAAATTGCGCTTTGCTCATGCGCAGAAGCGCGAATCGTAACCCGTGTGTGCGCATACGTGGCACTGTGGGTTGCGAACGTGCCTACCGCACGGATCACGTTCACAACCCGAGCATCCACTGCACTTTTATTATATATACCCCACCCATCTGGCTGGGTTTCCCCAGCCACTCTGAGTGGCTCCCAACAGAATATGAAAAACATGATAAAATTAAAAACACGGCGAAACTTCAAACATTAAAAACTTCCCAAAACAGGGCCTCCTTCAGGTGTCTTCTAAAAGTCAGGTACTTGTTTATTTCCTTGAGGGCACCACCACCGGGAAGGCCCTCTGCCCGGTTCCCTGTAACTTCACTTCTCACAGTGAGGGAACCGCCAGAAGGCCCTCGGCACTGGACCTCATTGTCCGGGCTGAGTGATGCAGGTGGATAAATTCATGGTGGAGAGGGCTACTGATGGCTGCTAGCCAGGATGGCTATGGTCTGCCCCGGTGAGGCAGTGATGCTTCTGAAAACTTAGGGCCCTCGTATTTATGGGACTGCCTCTCCTGGTACGCCCTGCAGAGGACCTTAAGGTTCATGAATAACCATAGTTTAGAGGTCCCAGGCCCTAAGGAAGTCAGACTATCCTCAACCAGGGCCAGGGCCTTTTCAGTGATGGCTCCGACCAGGTGGAATGCTCTGTCCCCTGAGACCAGGGCCCTGCAGGATTTAACTTCCTTCCGCAGGGCCTGTAAGATAGAACTATTCTGCCTGGCTTTCAACTTGAACTTAGCCTGATCTTTTATTCCCCTTCCTTCCCCCCTCCCCTTTTTTTAAGATTACGCACTCTGGGATCCCACAGCTAATTCTCCCCTGGCCTCCTTGCTGGCCCAAGTAGGACTAACCTAGCCAGCTAGCCCTAATGTTTATCGGATGGATTTTCCCCTAAATTGATTTTAGAACTTTGAATTTATTGTTATTCACGCTTTTATACTGTATTTTATGCTGTTTTTTGTTGTATCACAATTAAATGATTTAAATTTGTTGTTAGCCGCCCTGAGCCCGGTTTTCTGAACCAGCAAGGGCGGGGTATAAATAAATTATTATTATTATTATTATTATTCTGAAAACCAGTTGCTGGAAGCCTCCGGAGGGGAGAGTTGCTTTTGTGCTTGTGCCTTTATTGGAGGTTTCCCATTGGGGATGCAGGATGCTGGACTAGAGAGGCCACTGGCCTGATCCTGAAGCCTCATCTTCTGTTCCTACCTTGGGCAAAGCACCCTCCGTGGGCCTTCCTTCCTCCGTAATTCTACCTCCTCCCTGCAGCAGGTCCAGCAGGATCTTGTCAGTGGGGCCCTTTACTGGGACAAGGGCTCTTTTCTTTTCTTTTCTTTTTAATAATAATTTTTATTACATTTTCAGTTTTGTCCGAATCACAATTTCCATACATAAACCAATAAACTCAAACATCGTTCTATCCGAGCATCGACTTCCCTACATATTTGCTTTATGCTTAGCATTTCTATAACCACTTTTTTAAACCTTCTCTCTTATTTTTATGTTTCCCCTTATTAAATGTAAATCAGCTCCTTACATTCTCATTGCAAAACATTTCAACTCAAAGCTACAAACGTTTTCAGATGTTTACAATGTTCTTTCATATATAATATGAATTTTCTCCAGTCGTTTTGAAACAGTTCGTCACGCTGATTCCGGATCTTCCCCGTCAGCTTTGCTAACTCTACGTATTCCGCCATCTTACTCCGCCATTCTTCCAGCGTTGGGACAAGGGCTCTTTTCAGGATAAAGACCATGCTCTTAAGGAACGCCAGCCCCCGAATAATAAGTTCAGTTCATTTCTTTTTTGCAGCTTTCCAAGGCTCCATTTCGATAGCTGCTTACACTTGTTTTATTTGTTCTCCTCCATTTTTAACGTCTTACTTTTACTTACTGTTTTTACTGCCACCTTTCTGAAGCTTGTATGCTCAGAAGCCACTCTGGAGAGAGATTTCTTTCTTAAAATGTAGCAACCAGGCAGAGGCGGTGTTAGCGTAGAATGACCAGTTCAGCCGCACTGGGTGCCGTTCTGCAGGGCGTGCCACAACAACGCTGTAGAACAGAGCATGAGAGGTGTGGGGGGGGGGCCTGATTTTAAAAAATCTTATTTATTGATTTTTCACAAAAAACCCTTCACAAATTTTAACATAGACTGTAAGTTGCTTTATTTGTTGACTTCCTCTCATTCCCTCCCATAGTTTCCATATTTGCCCTTGAATGCTAGATGTATTCAATACATCTATTTCAACCTATTTGTCTTAATAAGTCACGCTGTTGCTCATATTTCAAGTCCTGCGTTTTCATCTCGATATAATAGTGTTTTTTTTAAACCACTCAATAAAATGTCTCCAGTCCTCAAGGAATTTTTCATCATTTTGGTCTCTAACCTTTGCTGTTAATCTTCCCCGTTCCAAGTACTCCATCATTTTCAAAAGCCAATCTTCCTTTCTTGGAACCTCTCCTTCGGCACCAAATTTTAGTGTCGCACAGCGTGCTGCTGAAATTTGAGAGCCCAAAATCCGCCACCTTATGTGGCTAAGGTTGCTAGGTCAAGAACAGCCTGGACCCTGAGATTTCAGACCCCGAACCTGAGATGTCACAGAGGAAGCCCCTGGAGATGGAGGTTAATTGGGAGAGGAGAGTGGAAGAGGGCAGACCCCCCCTCCCCGAGTGTCTCTGCTATCATTTGTAGGCAGCTCCTCCTGCGCTGCAGCTTCCAAGCCCATAAATATATATATTTCTCGCTCACCTGGAAATTCAAGCCCTCTACCTGCCACCTGGTGGGGGCCAGGCAAACTGGAGACTTCAGGTCTGCCCTGGAGGGTCTGGGAGCCCTGAGAGCCAGTGTGGTGTAGTGGTTAAGAGCGATGGACTCGTAATCTGGTGAACCGGGTTTGATTCCACATGCAGCTGCTGGGTGACCTTGGGCTAGTCACACTTCTCTGAAGTCTCTCAGCCCCACTCACCTCACAGAGTGTTTGTTGTGGGGGAGGAAGGGAAAGGAGAATGTTAGCTACTTTGAGACTGCTTCGGGTAGTGATAAAGTGGGATATCAAATCCAAACTCTTCTAAATTTGGCATAGAAATGTTTCAATTCAAAAAAGCAAATGAGTAACAAACCTGGCTTTTTCCTAGCACTGATGTTAACAGCTGCGTACGTAAACTATCATAAGGGGTTACATAGCACAGTTTGTGCTGCATTGTGGCTATTTTAGTCATTGAGGCCGAAGGAACAGCTTATGCATATTTTCCTTGCAGTTACACTGCAGCATGGGGTTTGTGGTTTTGATGGCTACAAGATGGAGGACTTGCCTGTCAAGAACAGAGTGGATCTAAAGGAAGACATGCAAATTCCTGGTCTGCCCCTCCACTCTCAAATTCAGAGCGTTGTTCTGCTCAAATTCTTCCTGGAATCCCATTGTAGGTAAGAACTCAGCAGGAACTCCCGATAGTCCTGAACGCACATTGTGAAAACTTGCTGAGAAAGTCAGATAAGTTACTTCAAACTGCCCTGAACCGACCAACGGAGGTTTCTAATTCTGCCCTCATCTCTTAATTAAAACGATTCCTCCCCCCCTCCGCCCCAATTTAGCTGCAGAGAAGTATTCCGAGATGCAATTAGTTAGTTTTGATTAAAGGTAAATGCGCCCAGGGGTAGAGAGGGTTGGTAATGAGATGCTTATGTAACATGGCGTGAGGTCGAGAGCTCGCAATTGGAGTTCCCGTAAAGTATATTTTGGGTCATCTTTTCTTAATTAAGAAGGCACTGAGGGTTATGGATGGCTGGGACGGAGCCTTCCTGGAAGAGAGTAAATATCCTACATGGCTGCGTGGAGCTCCAGATCATTAGGATGAACCCATATAAGTTTTTGAAGACACACACAGTCTCCGACGTGCCTCTCAGTCTGCTATTCTGTCCTTGTTTACCTGGGAGAAGAGTCCTGCTGGATTAGCCCAAAGGACCATCGGGCCTAGCCTCCTCTCTTCCAACCAGAAACCCACAAGCCAAAACATTCCTCTTCTCCCAGGCCTTGGGCTAATGAAACAACCCATGTTCTCTTAAACTCTCTCTGTGGGGTCATGGTTTTTGTCTGTTAACTATGTACAGTAGTACCTCGGGTTAAGTACTTAATTCGTTCCGGAGGTGTGTTCTTAACCTGAAACTGTTCTTAACCTGAGGTACCACTTTAGCTAATGGGGCCTCCTGCTGCTGCCGCGCCGCCAGAGCACAATTTCTGTTCTCATCCTGAAGCAAAGTTCTTAACCCGAGGTACTATTTCTGGGTTAGCGGAGTCTGTAACCTGAAGCGTTTGTAACCTGAAGCGTATGTAACCCGAGGTACCACTGTACATATTTTTGTGCTTTTCAAATTGCAAACTGCCCTATGATCCTCGAGTGAAGGGCAGTATAGAATATTTAACAACAACAACAGGGTCTGAACACAATAGCTCTTGAATTATGGTGCTGGAGGAGACTCTTGAGTCCCATGGACTGCAAGAAGATCAAACCTATCCATTCTGAAGGAAATAAGCCCTGAGTGCTCACTGGAAGGACAGATCCTGAAGCTGAGGCTCCAATACTTTGGCCACCTCATGAGAAGAGAAGACTCCCTGGAAAAGACCCTGATGTTGGGAAAGATGGAGGGCACAAGGAGAAGGGGACAACAGAGGACGGGATGGCTGGACAGTGTTCTCGAAGCTACCAACATGAGTTTGACCAAACTGCGGGAGGCAGTGGAAGACAGGAGTGCCTGGCGTGCTTTGGTCCATGGGGTCACGAAGAGTCGGACACGACTAAACGACTAAACAACAACATCCTGATCTGTAAACCCAAAGAAAGGTCCCTTGGGAGTGGATTGGAAAGAGGATACAGGATATCCAAAATGCCAGAATGGCCAGTTCCTGCAGTTTGTTAAAGAAAGGTGTAAACTTAAAACGCTGCCCACAGAGCCGGACAGGTCCTGAAACAGCAGGAGAAGGTCACAGCTTGCCCACAAAGTGCTAATCGGTTAAGCTTTGCTTATACAAAAATGAGCCGAGTAAGCTTGCATCAATGGCCCAGTTAACTCACTCCTGGCTTAAAGGTCCCAACTCTCACCCGTCTCCCAAAAAAGGAGTAGTTGCCACAGTGCCAGATTTATGTATAGGCTAAGTAGTCTGAAGCCTAGGGCTTTAGATGCACTTTCTTCAAGAGATAAGTTTAGGATAATATCCTTTATTCCTATATTAGATGCACTTGAAGCCAATTTAAAAAGAAGTACTGTGTACAGTGATGTTGCACAATTGTGTCCCATTCTTGCTATTCTGATAGCATCCAAGCAAGAAATTCAGCAAGGTGTTGAACTCTCGATGGAAGCACACCCAGAAGATGTTGACCTGAAACTTATTGAACTTTGCACTTTCACCTGTACACCTGTGGAAGACAGGAGTGCCTGGCGTGCTCTGGTCCATGGGGTCACGAAGAGTCAGACATGACTGAATGACTAAACAACAGCAACTCTTCATTCCCAGAAATTGGTATTCAGAGACACATTTTCCTTCTGATCCCAGAGGCAGTCTATTGCCTTCATGACTAACAGCTATTAGGGATGGGGAAATCTGTCAATTTCGTTTCCTCTTTGTTTCTTTATTTTTCCAAACAACTCTCTACATTTCTGCATCAGCTTACATTTTAAAAAGTATCAATGAAAAATCACCAGCAAATTTGTGTGTGATTTTGCTCTATCTACAAATGCCTGCAAAGCAATTTCCTCTAATATAATGCATTTTGCAGGTTCTGTTTCCCCTAATATATGCATACTTTATCAGTGCATTTGCACTTTGGTACACATTACTTGGCTGGAGAACTGCATTGAAAAATTCAGAGAAGGGTGAATGTCTAGGATAGCTAAGTTTTTCTTTGCTTGTTATTGAAAAAAGCGCAAATTATGTATGCTTGCCTAGAAATTCCTCCCCCCCCCCCGCTTTGTGGCCATTGATAGTCTCAACCTTCATTTCTCTGTCTAATTCCCATTTAAAGTCATCTAAGGCTGTAGTTCTAGCCCCTGGGAGGAAGCCCCATTGAATTCCGTAGGATTGACTTCTGAATTGGCATGGCTAAGACTGCTCTGTAAGTTAGTGGCCCTTGCCGCATGTCGTGGCCAGTAGCGTCATGGCAAATTCAGAAGCAGACACAGCCACTAAGGTTATGCAACCATCTAAGATTATACAATAATCTTACAATTAACAATAATCAGGATTCATTGCAATGATCAGTGCAGGTCACGAGACGTTGCCTTTCAGCGAGATCCACCATTTTCTGTGCAAGTGCTTTGGAGTGCTCAAAAATCTTCTTTCAAAGTGACTTAAGCTATGTTTCCCTTGACCTTCCCATACCCTCCAACATTTCTCCGATGAAAATGGGGACACCCTATTCCATACCCTCCAACGTTTCTCCGATTTCTCCGATGAAAATAGGGACATCCTATTCCATACCCACCAACGTTTCTCTGATTTCTCCGATGGAAATAGGTATGTCCTGCCATACCCTCCAATATTTCTCTGATGAAAATAGGGACTTCCTCAGGCAGGCATGGCCAAACTTGGCCCTCCAGATGTTTTGGGACTACAACTCCCATCACCCCTAGCTAACAGGACCAGTGGCCAGGATTGATGGGGATTATAGTCCCAAAACATCTGGAGGGCCAAGTTTGGCCATGCCTGACCTAAGGAAAAGCAGAGTGTTCTAGGATCAAATCAGAAACCAGGGCATCTTCTGCAGAACGATGGAGGAGACGCTCCTTCAGGTATACTGGGCCGAGGCCGTTTAGGGCTTTAAAGGACAGCACCAACACTTTGAATTGTGCTCTGAAACGTACTGGGAGCCAATGTATTGCCTACTGGCCAGCTTCTTTAGATGATCCTGGGTTCTAGACCAGGGCTGGGGGGGGAACTTGTAGCCCTCCAGTTATTGCTGGACTACAACTCCCATCAGCCCTGACCATTGGCTGTGCTGGCCAGGGAGTTGAAGCCCCAGCTGCCCCCACCCCCTGGGAACCAAGTCCTTTAGCCAAGAGAGATAAGCCCGGCCCCAATCCTGAACTCTTTCTCTGGAGCCACATTAAAACCTTTTTATCAACGCAGGCATTTTATAGATGGCTGAGTCAGTTGTTATTCCTCTCGGTTCCATTGTATTTTATGATGTTTCTAATACTGAATGACAGCTTTAAAACGTTCATGTTCTCCACCCTCCCGGATCTTTCTTATTTTATTTTTAAATAGAGGCATGGTACACATATTCTTAAAATAAAGTAACAGAATCCAATAAGCCAATTGCTTTTCCAGGTAAAGGAAATGTTCTAGCCTGTCGGTCATTTTGATAGCCCTATCCTGGCTTCTGTGGCAACCAGAATTATATGTCGTATTCCAAATGTGGCCACACCATAGATTTATATGAAGTTCTTACCATGCCGGCAGTTTCGTTTTCATGGTTCGTGATGTGAATTTGCGCACTCAGGTTTCTAAATAATAATAATAATAATAATAATAATAATAATAATTTATTATTTATACCCCGCCCATCTGGCTGGGCCTCCCCAGCCACTCTGGGTGGCTTCCATAAAAACCAAAAATACAGTAAAATATCACACGTTAAAAACTTCCCTGAACAGGGCTGCCTTAAGATGTCTTCTGAATGTCAGGTAGTTGTTTATCGCTTTGACATCTGCTGGAAGGGCGTTCCACAGGGCGGGTGCCACTACCGAGAAGCCCCTCTGCCTGGTTCCCTGTAGCTTTGCTTCTCACAATGAGGGAACCACCAGAAGGCCCTCGGCGCTGGACCTCAGCATCCGGGCAGAATGATGGGGGTGGAGACGCTCCTTCAGGTATACTGGACTGAGGCCGTTTAGGGCTTTAAAGGTCAGCACCAACACTTTGAATTGTGCTCGGAAACATACTGGGAGCCAATGTAGGTCTTTCAAGACCGGTGTTATATGGTCTCGGCGGCTGCTCCCAGTCACCAGTCTAGCTGCCGCATTCTGCCTACATCCTGTAGAAGTCTATCAAATATATTTTCTCTGCACAATCGGGATGAATTTGAGGAACCAAAATGCCTTTTCTGTGCAGCCTGGGCAGGAGGAGTGGACAATGTTGTAGTTAATGGTTGTCACTTGTCTTAACTTATCCGCCACACCACTGCCCTGCTCACAGTTCTGAAGAATATTCTGACGTTATGAATGGTCCCTGTCATCATTAAGAAAAAGAGGTCAGAACAGGCCAATATATATGGATCAAGTGACTTTTCTTCTTTAAGTTCTCAGAGTTCTTTTTTTTATATAAACAATTTTTATTGAATTTTGCAGTTCTATAAACAACATAGTCCATCAACATAAATCACAAAGAAAAGATAAGCATACAGTCCCTTTTCCATCTCCCCCCACCCTCAACCTCCCCTTCTGCTTCTTTTACTATTTTGTCATTCTGCATATTTTAGTATATCTTAACTTCATACCCTTTTACCTAAATGCACTGTTTTCTTCTAAATTTTATATCAAACCATTGAAATCACATATTGTACTTATTTGTTTTCATATCATCCTTCTATACCTTTAACATTCATTTTTATATATGTTTTCTCAAACCCTGCTAATGAGACTAGTTCTTTACAGTACTTCTGCAGATATAATATAAATAAGTTCCAGTCTTTTTAAAAGTCTTTGTTGTCTTTATCTCTTAATCTTGCTGTAAGTTTCGCCACTTCTGCGTAGTCCATCACTTTAAGTTGCCAGCTTTCTTTCTTTGGTATCTTATCGTCTTTCCATCTTTGAGCCAACAGAACCCTGGAAGTTCTCAGAGTTCTTAACCCAGCTCAAGGCTGTCATCCGAACTAGCCAATCACAGTCAGTCCATGAAAAATAAAGACTTGTCCCCAAATGACAGCCAGACATTCCCTTTTAGTGACTGTAACCTTGGTTTAAGGAGCCATTTGGTGCCTAGCTTAGATACCTGAGTTTCTAACTCCGGGCAGGAGGTGTATACAGTGGTACCTTGGGTTACATACGCTTCAGGTTACATACGCTTCAGGTTACACACTCCGCTAACCCAGAAATAGTGCTTCAGGTTAAGAACTTTGCTTCAGGATAAGAACAGATATTGGACTCCGGCGGCCCGGCAGCAGCAGGAGGCCCCATTAGCTAAAGTGGTGCTTCAGGTTAAGAACAGTTTCAGGTTAAGTACGGACCTCTGGAATGAATTAAGTACTTAACCCAAGGTACCACTGTAGTTCAAAATAGACAAGCAGTTTTTGAAAGGAAACAATGAGTTGAGAAGTTACACTTCCTGTGGAAGCCTGAGGCCACAGTTCTATGAATCCAGTCGTACCTTTATTGGCTCCCCAGATCACTGCAATATACTTTCTGGCCATCATTAGGGCAGCGTTGTGGAGTTGCAAGGAGCATGTCAGTGTTTCCCTGACAGCATGGAGAGTAAGGGTTCCTTCAGACTCTTGTTATCTTGCGAGAGGGATTCAAGGGCATTTTTGGAAATACAGGTTCATGCAGCGGAAGTGGATTAAAGTCCTCTTCTTTTTTGAAAGAATGACCTTTTGCAATCAGGAAAGAGACAGGGTAATGCACTGAAAGGTGTGGGGCGAGTGCAAGATTAACAGCAAGATGTGCAAGCACCCCACAAGCCAATCAGGATGAGTATCTGTGGTTGTATGACCATCCCAGGAGCAAATCAGAATACCGTATTTTTCGCTCCACAAGACACATTTTTTTCCTCCTAAAAAATAAGGGGAAATGTCTGTACGTCTTGTGGAGTGAATGCATGGTCCCTGGAGCCGAATTGCCCAGGGACAAAAAGCAGATTATTTTATTATTATTTTTTTTGGAAGGGGGTGTTGGAAACAAAGCAGCTGATCGTTTGCTGATCGGGGAGAGATATAAGGGAAGCTAGAGATAAAGGAGGCTGCCTGGGAGGGGGGAGGTAAAAGCACACGGATCCTCAGGATTTTTGCACTGGGTCACCCCAGATTTACCATCAGATCACATAGCATGTCCATGGCTATAGCCTGCACCAAAAAAATCACTTATCCACTGTTTTGTGGGGCCACAATGGTGCAAAAACATGGTTACAAAGCACGGATCCACATAGATCCTCAGGATTTTTGCACTGGGCTACCCCAAACTCACCGTCAAATCACATATCGTGTCTGTGGCCACAGCAGGAACCACAAAAATCATACATTCACTCTTTTGTTCAGAATATTTTCCCCCTTGTTTTCCACCTCTAAAAACTAGGTGCATCTTACGGAGTGAAAATAGCTCAGTAAAGACTGGGCACAGTCTAACCACAGCATGAGCATTGTGGAATCAAATCAGGACAAATGCTGAAAAAACAGGGTGGCTGGGAGAACCCTATGATCTATGGGCCCTGCTAGGAGTTCCCTGGTCCAAGCCCTTAAAAAACGGTGGGTTCCCTGCAAACTCAGCTGGTGTGCCTTGAGAGGTGTCCCAGCATCCCTTGCTGCATGAGAAGCCCCCCACAGCTCTGTGTTCTTCAACCTTGGTTCCTCACTTGCTATTAGACTGCATGTCCCATCATGCCCTGCCACCTTTGCTAAATCATCAGTGGTGATGGGAGTTGTAGTCCAACAGCTTATGCAGGTTCCCATCCTTGAAGAACACTGTGTGTAGCTGATTCAGAGGGGTCTCAAATGGTAAGTCACAGGTTTTTTGAATCCAAGAGAGAAAGAGAGAAAGAGAGAAAGAGAGAAAGAGAGAAAGAGAGAAAGAGAGAAAGAAAGCAATTTTCTCAGAAGCCCGATCTGTTTCTGTTGCATACAGCTGTTGTGGTTCTTTAAGATCTAAGCAAGTTGCTCCATTCTGACTTGCTTTGCTGCCATGGACATTGTTGATGGATGCAGCTGCGACAGCAAGCAGGTCAAGGGAAGCAGAGAATCCCAGGAGGGAACAAATGTTCTAACGAGATAAGAAGCGGGGAACGTTCGGCACTTGGGGAAGGGGGAGTTGGAAGTGGCATTGGTGATGCGATTAAATGGATCCAGAATGGAAAGAGGTGCCTTTGGCAGGTCGAGGTTTGCCGGTGGGGAAATCTAGCGCATTTGCATCCAAGCTATATCGAGGGCCTACAGCTTCCATTGTTCGATTGCAGGCAAGAAGACAAGATCGGAGCCAGTGGAGTGACTTGGGAGCTTCTGGCGAGATCAGGTCTGGCAGGCAGACCCTGAGCTTCAGCTATCATGTTCCAGGCTTGTATACAAGAGGCGTTTCTGAATGGTGGTGCATCATTGCTCTCTCTCTCTCTGTAATTGCAGCTGCCTTTTGGAACTGCTAGGGAGGGAGACAGGAAGGCCCCAGAGCCAACTAATTCTGGGTTCTGCACCATTCTCCTCCATGCTGAGTTCTGCAGGGACTTAGGAGGTGGAAGATGACAGCCAGTGGTACCCCCTGGGATGGCTCTTAGGAATAAGGCAGGCATGAATGGGTATGGCTGAAGGTGGACTGGGGTTGGTGGGGCAGTGCCCCATTTGACCCAGTGGACTAGTAGAGAATTTGTTTCATCCGTGGGTGAGAACTGGTTCTCCTGCACATTTCATTGTGACACCTTCAGCTCCTTTGGATGTGAGATTCTGTGAGGTGCTCTGCTCCAAGAGTAGCACATCTGCCCATAGAGTTATGTGATCCTGTATCTCATTTTTGCCTGTAAATGAGTGCTGAAGTCTCTCCTGCGAGGCCTGTTGGCTGGTTGGGTGGATTGATCGAAATGGTCCTTCTTTATTACTCCCTAGCAACAAATAAACACTTGCAGTGTAGCAGAGCTCTTATTGACCAGCATCTGCTTGGGTGTGGTGACGTGGACACACAGCTATTTTTAAATTCCCTCTTCTCCCAGCGAAATCAGAGGGAGGGCAATTTCTTGCATCAGGTCTAGAGCTTGTGTCAAGCTGTCCTGCTAAGAGGGTCCTGGTCGCAGGCTGAAGGGCCATCGGTCCTCAGCTGTGCCCTCCTCATTCCACCCGTGTCTCCACCCCATCTTTGCTCTTCCGAGACAGAACATTTGCTGCTTTCCATCAGACTAAACCATTTTCTGCCAGGTGCTATGCCTCCCCTCTAGTTAACATATAATCAAAGAATCATAGAATTGTAGAGTTGGAAGAGACCTTGGGGATCCTAGTCTAATCCAATTCCCTGCAATGTGGAAATATGCAGCCATCCCATACGGGAATCAAACCTGCAACCTTCGTGTTATCAGCACCACGCTCTAACCAACCGAGCTATCCAGGAAGCAGGAAAACAGGAAGCTGCCTATACGGAGTCAAAACTCCTAGTCCATCGAACTTACTCTCATTTACTACCTGTGATTCCCCCAGGATTTCAGGAAGGAGTCTTTTCCCAGATGCTTGGAACTGAATCTAGGACCTTCCCCGTGCAAAATAGGGGCTCTGCCACTCACATATGGCCGTCCCTGTGAAAAGCAAAGTAAGGTTCCACCAGGGGCAGATTTGGGGCAGTTCAAGCTGTCATTGCAGTTGCATGGGGCACCTTCTCAAAGCCCAGTATAGTTCTTGCCCATCTTCGGGAAGGAAGTGTTAGGGCTCTGACTGGGTCCTAGAGGAGTCCTTCCTCCTTCCCAAAGCTGGCCAAGCACTTGCTGGGCTTTGGGAAGGAGGTAGGAAGGCTCTAGGACCCTCCCAGAGCCTCATGCCTCCTTCCCAAAGCTCCGCTTAAGCTGGCACAGTGAGGGCTAGTGGGAGTGGATTACCAAGGTCTGCCCCTGGTTTTAGGGCTCATAAAGGGTTGGTAGGAGCATAGGAAACTGCCTTGGATTGCCATGCAATGGTCCATCTAACCCAGTACTGTTTACACTGAGTGGCAGCAGCTGTAAGAACCATCTAGCTCAAAGACCTAGTCAGGCAGAGAATTGGAATAGGACTTAAAAGTGCAGGAACACCTGCAAAGAACAATGTTTTCCCCCCAAAGAACGTTAACATGAGCAACAATTTCTGACCAGAAAGAAGACACCACAGAGCAGATTTACATATTATGCCCCTCCCCCCGTATTATCAGCATTACATCTCAAACCCAATTTGCAGCTGGGCCTTGTGCAAAAGACCCAGGGGTTGTGGCCCTCCTGCCCCAGGATTCCCCTTAACCATGCCCCTTGTTCAAGTAGAGTGTCTGAAAATGTCATGTTTCATGTACCGGTCTGCGTGGTGAAAGGAGAGGCAAGGATCAGGGCCTCTAATGTGGAATGTAGTGCTTGCAGAGGCATGTATGGGAGGAGGTTCAAGCTGTTGTGAGTAAATGCGTAGAACCTGGGTTGTGTATTCACACCAGGACAGTCTAAATCCTGCACCTTAGAGTGTGTTCAGAATATTGAGACATCTCATTCCATTCTGCCTTTATTATTAACTAGGGAGGGCCCATTTCTCATTTTTCCAATCTGAAATTCAGTTCTCTACATCACTTTATAATTTTTTAAGAAGTCCTCATAAAATTCACCAGAATTTTAGTGTGGATTTCTCCCAACATGCACACTTTTGCATGGAATGCTGCCTAATAAACACATGTTTTGCAATGCAACTTCCCCCTATAATAATGCATAGGATTATGATTATTAAATATATGCATATATAGCTAGACTTTACATTAGGACCTGTATTTTTCTACACATGACTTGGCCTGAGAACCTTATTGCAAGAATTGGAGAAATGCGAATTTCAGAGAATAGCTGTGTTTCAGTTCGCGTCTCATTTTGCAAAGTGTGAGTCAGGTGAGCTCGCCTGTAAATGTGAACTGGACTGAACTTCTCTCCCCATCCCTGGTTCTTACTAACAGCGCCCCTTCAAGGTCTGACATAAGGCTTCACTCTACTTGGGTTAAAACCAGCTAAAAGTCAAAATGGAACAGGAAATAATTCAGCTGGGCAATTTCAGCTTGGGATCAGGTCAGTTTTTCTATTATCTTATTTAAGTACAACACACACACCAGATTACATTGCAACGCTCACTGGCAAATGCACATGTCTCTGTCACACGCCCGCCCACTGTTCTTGTGTAGGAGTGTAATGGGCTCGGAATAGACAGACAAAGGCGAAAACTCTTCCCTAAGACAGGGAACTGAACATTTTGCTCCTCTCCTAGCCACGTCATCTATGCTTCTTTGTTTTTTTTCTACTCCCCCCACCGCAAAATTCTTCAACTTCTCTGCCTTTTCCTGCCAATCTTATTAGGCAGCTGTCAGAGTTTGCTCCTGAACCCCACATGAAAAACTGATATGCCACAGCAGCTGAGTGAATGAGATGTGCGTCAGGATATTCCTGTTTTGAGTTTTACATCTACTAGGGCCACCTTCCCACCAGCCATTTAAATAACAGAGTCCAAACTTTTAAACAACCATGGTTTCCTCCAAAGAATTCTGGGAGCTGTAGTTTGTTAAGGGGGCTGGGAGTTCATAGCAAACCCCTTGTTCCTCTTACAGAGCTACAATTCATTGGATTCATCACAAAGGGGAATGGATTATATACCTGAAAGAGCATCTCTACCCCCATCGTTCAGCCTGGACACTAAGGTCCAGCACTGAGGGCCTTCTGGTGGTTCCCTCACTGTGAGGTTACAGGAAACCAGGCAGAGGGCCTTCTCGGTAGTGGCACCCGCCCTGTGGAACGCCCTCCCATCAGATGTCAAGGAAATAAATGACTATCTGACTTTTAGAAGACATCTGAAGGCAACCCTGTTTAGGGAAGTTTTTAATGTTTGATGTTTTATCATGTTTTTAATATTTGTTAGGAGCTGTTCAGAATAGCTGGGGAGGCTCGGCCAGATGGGTGGGGTATAAGTAATAAGTTACTCTGAGGATTGTAGGTCTGGGAGGGGACTAGGAGGGTAGCAGACATATTTAAGTGGGTCCATATCTAATAGACATTTTTCCAGCAAGGTCACATCAGGAAAAGTTTGGTTTTGGAGATGCAGTGGTACCTTGGTTTACGAACTTAATCCGTTCTGGAAGTCCGTTCTTAAACCAAAGCTGTTCTTAAACCAAGGCATGCTTTCCCATAGCAGCAGGGGACTCAATTTACAAATAGAACACACTCAACAGGAAGCGGAGCATGTTCTCCTTCCAAGGCAAAGTTCACAAATTAAAACACCTACTTCTGGGGTTTGCAGTGTTCTTAATCCAAGATTCACAAACTAAAAGGTAAAGGGACCCCTGACCATTAGGCCCAGTTGTGACTGACTCTGGGGTTGTGGTGCTCATCTTGCTTTATTGGCCGAGGGAGCCGGCGTACAGCTTCCAGGTCACATGGTCAGCATGGCTAAGCCGCTTCTGGCCAACCAGAGCAGTGCATGGAAACGCCGTTTACCTTCCCACCAGAGCGGTACCTATTTATCTACTTGCACTTTGACGTGCTTCCAAACTGCTAGGATGGAACCGCTGACCTTCTGATCAGCAAGTCCTAGGCTCTGTGGTTTAACCCACAGCGCCACCCGCATCCCTATTCACAAACTAAGCTGTTCTTAAAACAAGGTACCATTGTAATACTACCTGCATGGCCGTTCAAACAAGCTAGTTCAGGACCATGGATAGCTCCCAGAGAACTTTGCTGGCTGTAGCTCTCTGCCATATTGTAGTCAATGGATTTTGTCTCAGCAAAATACCAACTCTCAGCATCCTTAACAAACGACAGCTCCCAGAATTCTTTTGGGGAAGCCATGACTGTTGAAAATGGTATCATAGCACTTTGAATGTAGGGTATGAATGTAGCCCAGGTGGTCATTAAAGAAGTGGCTGTAGTTGGCTCACCTACAAAAAGGGGTTGGGGGTTGGGAATGATGGTGATGATGCCTCCAGAAGCAACTTTGGTTCACATTGCTTTTTTTCCCTTTAAATGGGGCTAGTAGACCCATTCTGAGTCGCGTGCCTCAAATGGATTATTTTTGTTGTTGTATATATTTCAACAATCCCAAAGTTTGAGAGTAGCACAGGTGTTGTAAAGGTGGTTGCAAACAACTCCATTGGAGAAGAGAACAGTGACTACCCAGACCCCTTTGCTGGTTGTGAAGGCCCCCCAATAATCATAATAATATATTTATACCCTGCTCATCTGGCTGGGTTTCCCCAGCCACTCTGGGCAGCTCCCAACAGAATATTAAAAACACGATAAAACATCAAACATTAAAAACTTCCCTAAACAGGGCTGCCTTCAGATGTCTTCTAAAAGCAAGATAGTTGTTTGTTTCCTTGACATCTGATGGGAGGGTGTTCCACAGGGTGGGTGCCACTACCAAGCAGGCCCTCTGCCTGGTTCCCTGTAACTTGGCTTCTCGCAGTGAGGGAACCACCAGAAGGCCCTCAGAGCTGGACCTCGGCATCCTGGCGGAATGATGGGGGTGGAGATGCTCCTTCAGGTATACTGAGCCAAGGCCATTTAGGGCTTTAAAGGTCAGCACCAAGACTTTGAATTGTGCTTGGAAACGTACTGGGAGCCAATATAGGTCTTTCAGGACCGGTGTTATGTGGTCTTGGCGGCCACTCCCAGTCACCAGTCTAGCTGCCTCATTCTGGATTAGTTGTAGGTGTTGTAAAGGTTGTTGCAAACAACCACACTGGAGAAGAAAACAGTGACTACCCAGACCTCATTGCTGGTTGCGAAGGGGCCCCCATAACAGTTCAAGCATCAGGAACCCAAAGATGTAGGTCCGCCACTGGTGTTGGAGACAATAATGGTTCTGAATGCCAGTTTTACTGGAAGCCACAGGTGTGTGTGTGTGTGTGTGTGTGTGTGTGTGTGTGTGTGGGAGAGTGTTCTTGTGTTCCAGTCCTGCTCATGGATTTCTTACAGGCATCTGTCTGGCTACAATGAGAGAGGAATGATGGACAAGTTGGACCACCAGCCTGATCCAGCAGTCTCTCCTTATGTTCTTATGATAGCGCTCAGACTCAGTGAATGACAGCTTGTTAGCTTGCTAGGTTCCTATGCCAACCACCTGATGGCTTTTTCACCTTTGGTACCCCAGAGCTGAAGAGCATCTCTGGCTTTGCATGCTCAGATTTGGGTACAATTCCTCTCCTCCTGATGCATCTCTCCTTTTGAAACCCACATTCGTATACGGGAAGAAAAGGGAGCTTGGGTGTTGGAGCCTTCTCTCCCTCCACCCCCGCCGCCCCCAGCTCCCTAAAAGGACTAGCAAGAGAAAGCATTAATAGGAACAGTTCGTTCTCGCTGACACTTTTGTTAGCTTTGGGAACTTCAGTAGGAGGGAAAGTTTCAGCAAGGACGGAGGTGCGTCATTCAGGCAAGCGCTTGAAACGGGATCCCATCTTGACAGCAGCGAGACTCAGCGGTTCAGAAGGAAAGCGTTGGCAGGCGGGAGGCTTGAAGGCTAAGGATAGGACAGGGGTTCAACATAAGGTACAGGAAGATGCCTTACAGGGAGTCAGCCCATTGATCCATGCAGCATAGTGCTGCCTGCACTGGCTGGCAGCAGCTCTTCAAGGTTTCAGGAAGTGGTTTCTCCAAGCCCGATCTGGAGACACCAGGAATCGAACTTGTGACCTGCTTTATCAATGAGTTATGGTTCTGCAGTTTATTGTCAGCACATGGGTAGAACAGTGTCAGATTTACGTATGAGCTAAACAAGCTATAGCTTAGGGCCCCATTCTCTTGCCTCCCCCAATATACTTCTTCTTAATTGTATTTCACTATTAATATACTTCTTCTTAATTGTATTTCAGTTCAACAATTACTGTGATAGAATACAGATTTTGTTATGTGCGAATGGCTTTAGATACCTGTTAGGTCCATAAATTTCCACATAGTGTATATTCAAAAAAAACAGGGACAATTTGTTGTTGACAAAGGACAGCTGGACATATAATTGGCCCCATTACCTTCAGTTCGCAACTGGACCTAACGGTCAGCGGTCCCTTTACCTTTTACCTTCAGTAGCTTAGGGCCCCATCAAACCTAAGTCCGGCCCTGGGGGAGAATGTCAGAAAGAGCCATGTTCACACCATCTATTGGAAGTACTAGGAAGCCATGGCTTCCCCCCCAAAATTCTGGGAGTTGCAGGTTTTTTTTAAAGCTGCTAAGAGTTGTCCTTCACAGAGCTACAATTCCCAGAGTTCCCTGGGAAGAGGGGTGGTTGGTTAAACTGCTCTAGCAACTTGGGATGGCTTTGATTGTCTCCTGCTGAGTGTAAACGAACTGTGAAAAAGACTCTATGAATTGGAATGTGGAGATGATAGAGGTGCCTTTCCCTGTTTATCTGTTTTGCAACAAGAAAAATCTTGCTTTTGTTGTTTTTTTTTAAAGAGGATTGGACAAATTCATAGAAAGAGGGTGATCAATGGCTAGTAGCCACAATGTCTGTGCTCTGCCTGCAATGAACAAATTCCTATGCCCCACAAATAATCCAGAGATGCATTTTAAATAAAAGCACACATTCTACTCATGTAAAAACACCAGGCAGGCCCCACAAATAACCCAGAGATGCATTTCAAATAAAAGGACACATTCTACTCATGTAAAAACACGCTGATTCCCAGACTGTCCACAGGCTGGATTGTGAGGTCGAATGGGCCACATCCGGCCCCTGGGCCTCAGGTTGCCTACCCCTGTTCTATGCTTCCCACTTGGCCACTGTGGGAGCAGGATGCTGAACTAGAGAAGCTGTTGGCCGGATCCAGAAGGGTTTTGATGTTCTGATGTTCATGCAGAATGCCCAAGGCTGCTCTGACTCTCACGCTGTGCCCCTGAATCATCCCCTTAATCCTGTCCTTTGTGGACAGCACCGGCTGCCCCAGATGTTTGCTTGCTTCTGGGATCCTTGCTCAACCAACAAGAGTCCATCTCTCTCTTTCTCTCTGATCAGGATTGCCAGGAAAAACCCTGCGGCAGCCTTCTGCACGCTCTGGAATTATGGGTTGCCCATGCATGCCTGCTTTTCCAGTTTGTAGGACACACGCCTTAGTGGAACGATGTTAATGAATGCTGCCCCAAGGCACAGCAAGCTGGGGTCGTCACCTCGAGGGACACTAATTAACGGGTTGTGCTGCACTGCAGCACTTCTTTACCGGCTGGGACAGCTGCCAGTTTGGGTCATGGGTCCATTTCAAATTAAGGTCAGTTTGCCCCCTGTCTAAAATGGCATTCAAACCATGATCGACGTGCTCTTTCTGTTGTTTGCAATCAAAATAAATAAATAAGCGAGGCAAGGGCCCCGCAGCTGGCAACACCAGGAAAACTGAGTGTCTATTGATGTGGTTGCTAGTTGCTTGTGCCAAAGCATCATTCTGCTGCGATTGGCAGAGTTGGTTTGTGGATTTTTTTTTTAATGAACCACATGTGTTTTTTGATTATCATGCTTTATTATCTCTGGGTGTTTGTGCGTGTGTGTTTGTGTGTATGTGTACACACACAATATCTGCTCATTGGATCCTGCTCATGAATCACTTTGCAATAAAGTATCCCAAAGCGATTTAGCAGTAAAAACCTCAACAGCGAAAAACAGTTAAAAACCATTTTGTTTGTAAGAAGAAATTAAAAGTGTAAAAAACGTTTTGAAAGGTTGCAAGCTGCTTGGAGATCTCGTTTGTGTGACAAGCGACCAGCAAGTTCTAATAACAGTATTGATGCTATTGACATTAGTATTAGTATTGTGATTAGTATTGATCAGGGCAGCCAAAAAGAACAGCGTTATCAAAGCATTGAAGAGGGAGCCACCAGAACAAAGATGTTTAGGATCTAGATGCAAAATAAACACTGAACCGAAATCAACCTCCCCACAAAGCAAAAATTAGAGATCCAAAGAGAATATTGCTTTGCTGTAGGTGGATAGCAGCAAATCCAGAGTGTCCCAGGGAAGAAAGGAGAGTTGGTGCAGGAGGAAGTGAGCAATGGAAGATTAACAGGCAGCTGAATTTTGGAGCCTAAAGTCATCCTTCGGAAGAAACCTGCAAACGAAATCTGAGCGACTAAAATAAAGCTTGTTCCGAACTGGAACCAGTCCAAGACTGATGTGAAGGACATGAGGCAGGAGTTAATAATGCAGGTGAGCTGCGCATAGGTGAGCTGCAAGCAAGCTGCCGGCCAGCTCTGTGGAGGCTCCTTTTATTGACACAATATGCAAACCCAGGCAGATACATTTTGGGCTGTGACCTTCACACATCTTCCGGTCCCGAGATAGTGGAGTGGTACAAAGTTATTTTGGCACCTGTTTCCACCACATCATTGTCCCCTTGCACAGTGTATGACGAAGGAGTCAAAGATCTCAGAGACAAAGGTTACAGACAGGACACCACAGACTACTGAGACCCAAAAGGTTAGACAGAGGGCAAGATGTTCAGACAGCTGTGGCCTTATCTGTGAGGGGGAGTGTGCTCTTCACCCAGCGATCATTCCTACAGAGATCTATAGTCTGAGCGCTTGTTGGGGTGGAGAAGATGAGGCAAAGGCACTTTGCAACAAACCATGGCAGGCTGGTCTCCCCATCGCTCAGCCTGGCTTGACTTGCAAACCAAGTTTTCATTCATTTGTATGCCACTTTCCCACATACAAACACCAAGAAACCGTAGATGTCAGGAATGCCACTTGATCTGCTCTGGGCTATCATAGAATCACATAATTGTAGAGTTGGAAGGGACTCCCAAAGGTCATCTAGTCCAACCCCCGGCACTGCAGGAACCACAGCCTTTTGTCTGTGTACTCCCTGCATTTCCTTCTTTTGACCTGTGCTGCATGGTGGCGCCCAAGGGTCATTGGTCTGATACCCACAGTGGGTTTGAACTTAGACTTTGGTAGCTGGCTGCAATGTCTGTGCGCCAACACCAGGAGGCAGCATGCATCTGAAAACCAGTCACTGGGGGATGACTATGAGACAAGGCTTGTGGACTTTCTGTGGGTCTTTGGTTGGCCACTATGATGGGTGGCACTGTGGGTTAAACCACAGAGCCTCTTGGGCTTGCCAATCAGAAGGTCGGTGGTTCGAATCCCCACGACGGGGTGAGCTCCCGTTGCTCGGTCCCTGCTCCTGCCCACCTAGCAGTTCAAAAGCACGTCAAAGTGCAAGTAGATAAAGAGGTACCACTCCAGCGGGAAGGTAAACGGTGTTTATGTGCGCTGCTCTGGTTCGCCAGAAGTGGCTTAGTCATGCTGGCCACATGACCCGGAAGCTATATGCTGGCTCCCTTGGCCAGTAAAGCGAGATGAGCGTCACAACCTCAGAGTCGTCCGCAACTGGACCTAATGGTCAGGGGTCCCTTTACCTTTACCTAGATAATAGCCCTTTGGTCTGCTCTAGCAGAGCTCGTCTGATGTTTTGATGACAAATCTGCTCTTGTGATTTACCTCTGGGAAACGGAGAACTATATAGTGAAACGTACTCTAATAAACTTATTGTCAAGGCACCCTCCCCTTCTTATGTTTTAAATATATATATAAAATACTCTGGCCTATTACACACAGTCTGTGTAGTGGCACCGGGAGGGGGGGGGGCGGAGAGCAGGCGGAGGCGGGGCTGGCGTGATGGCACCCCACTGGGATCACACTGCCGGGGGCAGTACGCTTCCCCCCCACTCCACCAGTGAGTCTGTGTTTCCTGATTACCCAGCTTCCCTTCCTGCAATCCGAATATTATGAAGTGAGAAAGAGAAAGGAGAGATAGAAAGAGCAGGGAGGAAGGTGGAGAGAGAGAGAGAAAGAGATGAGTCATGGCTTTTAAATGGCAGCTAATAAAATGTTCATTAATTGACATTAGCCACTGAACCCGAATGCAATAAATCAAACCTTTCCACAGTTTTTCCTTAACTGGATGCTGGACTCGATGGGCCAAATGACATGATCCAGCACAGGCTTTCTCAACCTTGGCCCTCCAGATCATGGGTAGGCAAGCTAAGGCCCGGGGACCAGATCAGGCCCAATCGCCTTCTAAATCTGACCCACGGGTGGTCCGAGAATCAGCGTGTTTTCACATGAGTAGAATGCATCCGTTTATTTAAAATGCATCTCTGGGTTATTTGTGGGGCATAGGAATTTTTTCATTCCCCCCCCCAAAAAAATATATAGTCCGGCCCCCCATAAGGTCTGAGGGACAGTGGGCCGGCCCCCTGCTGAAAAGTTTGCTGACCCCTGCTCCAGATGTTTTTGGCCTACAACTCCCATGATCCCTAGCTAGCAGGACTAGTGGTCAGAGATGATGGCTATTGTAGTCTCAAAACATCTGGAGGGCCACGTTTGAGAAAGCCTGATCTAGCAGGCTCTTCTTGTATATTTTACGGCATCCAGCCAACCCGATGTGGCCTGAAATCCTTCTGCGTCAGGGAAGGGGAACCCCTGGTCTTCCAGATGTTGCTCAACAAAAACTCCCATCGGTCCCAGGAAGCAGAGGTGTGTTCCTTTCAAAAGGTACGTAAGCCTGGAGGAATCAAGACCAGGGTTGGCAGGGCAATGTCCCGTTTCATAGCCTCCAGCATTCCTCAGATGAATAGAGGGGCGTTTCTCATCCCCCCCGACCCTCCTTGACCCCCATTTTTTGTCCATCCCTCCCACAGAGCTTTTCCTATCAGAAGGCAAGTGCCACCATCAGAACACCAACGGGACACAGCAAACCCACCCTCCACCGTCCTGAGAAAACCCCTTGATTTGATTTGGTTCTTTGGCAGATATACAAAAAGAAAAACACACACTGATTAATTGACTTTAGAAAAGGGGCAAGATTAGACATGGATGCACAAAGCATTTTTAAAAATTCATTATTTCATCATTTAATTTCGCTACCTCTTCATATATTAAAAATATATCCAAGCGGCGTACAAAAAAACTTGAAGCAACAACGGACCACATAAACAAAATATTACGGAAACACACGATTACGCATAAAAACGTTACATTAATACATAAAGTGGTACCTCGGGTTGAGTACTTAATTCGTTCCGGAGGTCCGTTCTTAACCTGAAACTGTTCTTAACCTGAAGCACCACTTTAGCCAGTGGGGCCTCCTGCTGCTGCCATGCCGCCTCTGCACAATTTCTGTTCTCATCCTGAAGCAAAGTTCTTAACCCGAGGTAATATTTCTGGGTTAGCGGAGTCTGTAACCTGAAGCGTCTGTAACCCGAGGTACCACTGTATCACAATTCCTTTTTGTTCTGGCACACCCTTGCTCTCAGCCTCTGGGTTTTCAGCCAGGGTTCGAACAAACTCTCAGCTCACCCACAAAGGTTCCCCATTAAGAAGAGGTTCTGGAAACAGTGGGCATCAGCCTGGTCTCTCACTTCAAGCTGGATGTTACTTCCTTAGGCTGCTCACAGCTCTGTTCCCTTCAACTGCATTCTCCCAGCTCCAAGTACAGCAAGTTTGTTGAGTTTCCTAGGGGTTCCAGAGGGCCTCCCCCACTCACAGCTCTTTCTTAAGCCTGTCGTTTACTCCTCCTCCAGCTGCTTTTTAAGAAGCACCAATACGCCTTGCACTCATCTCTCCCTTTCTTCCTGCCCAGGGGAGTCCTACCTTCTGCCTACCCCTCAGATCCAGCACGTCAGGCAGAGCTGGGCCTCGGGGGATGGTAGTTTTTTCTCCTCCTTCTCCTCTCTCCAGGAGGCACTACGAGCTGCCCAAGGGAGGAAGTTAGCAGCCACTGCCGCCATCACTCAGGACAAATCCTGGCTCCTCTTTCTCCTCAAGCTCAGCAGTGGGTCACTGGTGAGGAAAACAGGAACATACTTGGATCAAATCAGAAGCCGGGAAGGCATTCATAATTCCGGGACAGTCTCTGGAAAATCAGGACTATTGGAGAGTACAGTGGTATCTTGGGTTACAGATGCTTCAGGTTACAGATGCTTCAGGTTACAGACTCCGCTAACCCAGAAATAGTACCTCGGGTTAAGAACTTTGCTTCAGGATGAGAACAGAAATCGTGCTCCAGCGGCAAGGCAGCAGCAGGAGGCCCCATTAGCTAAAGTGGTGCTTCAGGTTAAGAACAGTTTCAGGTTAAGAACGGACCTCTGGAATGAATTAAGTACTTAACCTGAGGTACCACTGTAAAGTGGTACAGTTTAAGAACAGTTTCAGGTTAAGAACGAACCTCCAGAGTGAATTAAGTTTTTAATCCGATGTACCACTGTATGCCTGCGAGGGCTCCAATTGGAGAACAGCCTTCACCAAAGGTGTCATGGGCTTTGAAGACACTCAAACTCAGGACACAAGGGAGAAACATGCTAAGAGGAAGGCACACTTGGCAAATCCACACCGTGATCAACTCCCACCCGGAAACCAATGTCCCCACTGCGGAAGGACGTATGGATCCAGAACTGGCCTCCACAGTCATTGTTAAAACTGTGTTTATGGAAGACAATCCTACTCGGCTACGAGGGATCGCCAAAGAAGCCATTTGCTCTGCTGCCCCAACACCTTGGTTCAACTTCTGTGCAACAGTGGCCTGCAGCCATCTTGCCACCCCTTTCCTCCTCCTTTCCCCAGAACGTCTGGGAGGGCCGCCTCTGTCGAATCCGAGAGCCAAGGTTTGACGCTGAAAGGAAATCACTCAGCAAGATGTTGCTAATTGGATTCCAGTTCAATCTAGCCGACCAAGCAAAGGCGACAGCGGAGAGATCTGAGTCTTTTTAGGAATGACATGAGAACAATGAATTAATCTGGAGAAGAACAGAGAGGGGCCTCTCTCTCATTTCTGAGGATGTAATTCAGCAGAGGGCTGTTGTAATGCTTCCTGGATATCGGGAACATCTTTTTGCCATTCTCTTCCTTATCTCTTTTCAGAAGCTGAGCTTGAAGATTTCCCCACCCCGGGTTTTTTTCTTTTTTAATTTCAGCTTCTCCTCCTTCTATTCAAGTCTTTCCTGCACTCTAAAAATATCCCCCGGGGCATTGGATAAGGGCACCGTCTGGCCCGGGTGTGACCCAGCAATGAGGAGGATGTCAAGAAGAGCTGAATTAGTTGTCCTGCTGACCTCTCATCCCCAATCTCCTGCTGAAGAATGAACTGAGGAGTTAAATGATAGTTAACACCAAATTATTTTTGCATGCAAAAAGCTTCGCCTCCAAGCAGGCCGCTTCTGGAGCTCTGCTTTTGCAGTCAGTAGGCATCTGAGTCCATGTTCCAGCTCCTTGCATCTCCTTCTACACCAGGGGCCAGCAAGCTTTTTCTGCAGGGGGCCGGTCCACTGTCCCTCAGACCTTGTGGGGGGGCTGGACTATATTTTGAGGAGGGAGCCCCTCCTCCTCTCCCTCCTCCCAACTATATTTTGAGGAGGGACCCCCCCAACTCTTCTCTCCCTTCTCCACAGCACTGGACAAGCCCCAGTGGCTGCTTACCTGTGCCTTGCGAGTGGCAGGGGCTGGCGGTGGTGGTGGAGGGACGATGAGCGTCGCAAAAGGGCTGGCTCCGGAGAGGGGCTGCTTAAAATGGCGCTAACCTAAGAACTAAATAGATTGTATATCCTGGTCAATCTGCTGGACTCTGATTTCTTATACAGTGGTACCTCGGGTTACATATGCTTCAAGTTACATACGCTTCAGGTTACAGTCTCTGCTAATGCAGAAATAGTACCTCGGGTTAAGAACTTTGTTTCAGGATGAGAACAGAAATCGTGCTCCAGCAGCAAGGCAGCAGCAGGAGGCCCCATTAGCTAAAGTGGTGCTTCAGGTTAAGAACAGTTTCAGGTTAAGAATGGACCTCGGGAATGAATTAAGTACTTAAACCGAGGTACCACTGTAATATGCTTTGTTTATATGATAAGTTGGTCTACAGAACCACATATTTTGATATATGTTGAATCGTATTTAAAAAAGACTAAAAAAGAATTCTATAAAAGAATTTAAATAGTTACATACATCCTGTCACGTTCTGTGTTTTGTATACCCTTCCTCCTCTAGGCAGGGCGGGGAGAAACCAGGAGGAGGGAGGAAGGAGGCGTTGCTGCAGTTTGTGTGTGTGTGGGGGGGGGGGATGGCACAGCCCAAACAATCAGAATCCCCATACTGATTCTCACGGCGATTCCCGGACTGTCCGCGGGCCGGATCCAGAAGGCAATCAGACTGGATCTGGCCCCCGGGCCTTAGTTTGCTGACCCATGTTCTACACAATGTAGGTTGTTATGGCTGCATTTTAAAGTGTGTTTGTGTGTACACATGCACATACATTGCTTGTAGACTCCCAGCTGAATGTGCAACCCAATTTTTTGAAAACGCACTGGGTTTTGTTTTGTTTTAAACTGCAGATATTGTTCCCACAAGGTGCAGTGAAGGCCATCCACTTAAGACAGCTTTAAAAGAGGGCTAGGGAAATTCACGAAGGAGAACTCTATTGATGGTCACTATCCACAATGGCTGCCTCCACAGTTGGGGCAGTGATGCCTCTTAATATCAGTTGCTGGACATTACAGGAGGGGAGATTTGCTCTTGTGTTCAGGTGCTGCTGGAGGATTTCCCATAATGAGCGCCTAGTTGACCACTGTGAGAACAGGACATTGGTCTGCATGGGCTGATCCAGTAGGCTCTTCTAATGTTCTTAGGACATTATGGTGGGGTTCTTGGATCCTGAACGCCCTGGAACTCAGATGTTTTGGCTCCTGAACGTCGCAAACCCGGAAGTGATTGTTCCGGTTTGCGGTTGTCCTTTTGGAACCCGAAAGTCCAGCGGGGCTTCCGATTGGCTGCAGGAGCTTCCTCCAGCCAATCTGAAGCCACAGTTTGGTTTCTGAACATTTCGGAAGTCAAATGCACTTCCGGAACAGATTCCCTTCGACTTCCAAGGTACGACTGTAATAATAATTTGAAAGAAGCTCCCTGAAGAAACCTGGGAACTGTAGTTTCCCCCACTGAACTAAAATCCTCAGCACCCTTGACAAACTGCAGTTCCCAGGATTCCTTGCAGGATGGATGTAAAATGAGCTTCAAATGCATAGTTTGTACCCAGCTGTCGTCTCTTGGGGAGTGGTGCAGCGCAGGTGTACCTGGGGCAGAATTGTGAGTTTTCCTGCTCAACCGAGCAAGTTCTTCCTCCTTCTTCCAGGGGGAAGTGTCAAGTGCAATTCAGGTGTGTGAATGAAGAGTGCCAGAGGCAGCCTGCCACCTCCTTTTTCCTTGGGCTCCTTGCTTGAGCCGGCTCCTTAAAGGTGACACTGATTTTGCGGTCAGCTCGGAGTGTGTTTGCAAGCCCTGTTTGCTTACTCTCTGAGTCATTGGAATATGACACAGGCATCAAGCTGGAAATGTACACCACGCAAGGCGGGCGGCCTTTGTTGCATTTTCAAAAAAGCAGCTTCTCGCAAGGAGGCAGCTTGATTCCCGCCTCCCTCCTGCCCTCTTCTCTGTAAGCACGGAAATAAACATTTGCTCATATTCAGAATGGGGGCAACATGACTCGTGGATTCTGGAACTGGATCGGCAGAAGAGGAGAGAGCAGCTGGCTGTCCCTTAGCCAAACGCAAGCCTTGAATCATAAGAGCATCTGAAGAGGGCCGCTGGATCAGACCAGCATTGTGGCCAACTGCATGCCTGTGATAAGTCCCACAAGCAAGGCATGAAGGCAATATCCCCTTCCCCATCAGTTAGCATCTGGAGGTAGACTACCCCCTGAATGTGGTGTTCCCATAAGCCATCATGACTAAGAACTATAGAGAGACCTCTTTTCCTTATATTGGTCCAATTCCCCTTTAAACTACATTATAGATGGGGAGCCTGTGGTCTTACAGGTGTTGTTGAACTCTTGTCCAGCTGTCAGATGCTGATGATGGTTGCTCATGAGTAACCAGGTAGGACTCCGACCTGTTTACAGGTTTTATTGTGCAAACTATTTACAGTGCAGATCTACAAAGTTCATGTACGTTTTAGTCACTTGCAGAATCCGGGAGTGCCCCCTTCCGGCTTCTCCCCCAACATAAGAACTTCGGCACCCCAAGCCTCCTCCTCCCCTCCTTACGTTTCACCCCTCTGCGCAAGCTGGGCAACGGAAGTGGCGTGTGTCCCTCCTGGCCAGCTTGGTGAGATGAGGTGCTTGGGCTCTCAGCAGCATGCTCAAGCCCTTTCCTCGCATGGCCGGCCCCTTCCCTCTCTTCTCCACTGGAGGTGTGGTTTTTCCCACCGCTGGAAGAGGAACGGCTCCTTAGGAGTTTCGGAGGCTCTCTGTATCCCAACGGCCCCCCTGCCTCCCTCCCCTGTTCCGATGGCAGTCCCCTGACACCATCTATTGAACTACTGTCAGGAGTGCAGGGGACTCCCAAATTCTGATGGGTGCACTCTAGTTCTGGGTTTCTCCATTCGGTTCAAAGGGGCATGGTTGGTTGCCTTGTGCCTCCCAGGCTCTGTTCACCCTCTATTCAGGCTCTGTGCCCCCCCTCCCGAGCACACACCTCCAGCGCAGCTACCCGGTCCACCAGGGTGGGTAGCAACACTTGCCCTGTCACGGGCTTCAGCAACCCATGCTATGACACTGTACTCAGCAGCCTCATGCGGCATCCACTGCTGGAAGTTGAGGGATACCACACCATTATGTGACAGCCACTGTCATGTGACTTAAAGCAGGGGGGAGGGACCTGTGGCCCTCCAGATGTTGCTGGACTAGAAGGCCCATCATCTCTCACCATCGGCCATGTTGACTAGGTCTGATGGAGTTTGGAGTACATCAACATCTGGAGGATGGCAAATCCCCTATCCTCGACAATGAACCTGGTTGCTCAGCTCACTCCTGAATCTTCTGCTTGCTGCTCAGCCATTCCCTGTCCCCATTTCGCCCTGATTGACCCTGCTTTGCCTCCTGTTCCAACCATCAGCAGGGGTTCCTGCCACTTCTCCATCTTTTAGCTCCATCCCCAGGTGCCTGCAGGCCTCCTGGTGTTCCCACCCCATCCCCACGGCTGCACTCAGCCACAATCCCTCGCCTCACAAAACCCTGTCATCTGCATCAGGCGCCAATTTCAGGCAACAGCTTGGGCGCAGCAGACCTCACCTTATCGACCGGACTGCAGCTCTGCAGGAAAGCTACCTGCTGCAAACCCGGCTCCTGGCTCAGTTCTCACTAATGCCGCGTAGCCCAGAGGCTGGGATTCCAAAGCCGCTAAGAGCCTTCCTCTTTTCACCAGTCTTCGTTTCATTATTTTGCTGCTGCCGCCCCATTAAGCACAGGCCATTCATCGAGACGGGACCGTTTAGTCAAGAGATGTTTGCTGGTGCACTGATAGGGCTACGCAGGAGGGGAGAGAAACCCAGAGGTTGGGAGGTTTTCCACTCTGGCCCATTGCTAGAACTCCCCATTTAGGACTGGGAGATAAATTCAGTTTAGTTTGCATTTAAAAGTGCATGCATGGTTTCTAAAACACACACACACGTTTTCTGTATGGAAATCCTTCGCAATTACAGTCGTACCTTGGTTTTCGAACAGCTTGCCTCCCAAACGCCACAAAACCAGAAGTGACTGTTCCGGTTTGTGAACTACCGTATTTTTTCCTCTATAAAACTCACTTTTTCCCTCCTAAAAAGTAAGGGGAAATGTGTGTGCATCTTATGGAGTGAATGCAGGCTGCGCAGCTATCCCAGAAGCCAGAACAGCAAGAGCGATTGCTGCTTTCACTGCGCAGCGATCCCTCTTGCTGTTCTGGCTTCTGAGATTCAGAATATATTTTTTCTTGTTTTCCTCCTCCAAAAACTAGGTGCGTCTTGTGGTCTGGTGCATCTTATAGAGCGAAAAATACAGTATTTTTCGAAGCCAAACATCTGACGGGGCTTCTGCGGCTTCTGATTGGCTGCAGGAGCTTCCAAGGTAGGACTGTATATACCCAATACACAGAACCTAACAAAGGGCCAGTACGAATGGGCTCTCTGCACCCTTACCATGGCAAAGAAAGACTGGTATTGATGAACTGGAAAAACAAAAATGTGTCTCCCTTCAGATAGAAGTTCTGTATAATCTTGTAATAAATGAATAAATTGTGTATAAACATAGAACTGACAGGGACAAATTTAATTATATTTGGAAATCATTTTTAATAAACACTATATTAGGTTAAATTTAGTATGAGTACAATAATAACCTTGCCAGTTTATGTCCCCCATCCTTTGTATTATTTATTCAGTGCTTTTTTTCTGGAGGGATGCAGGGGTATGCATACCCCTAAACGTTTTGTGAATCTTTGTACTTTTGTCCATTTACTGTATTTATTTTCCCCAATTTGAACTATAAAATGGTAATTTTCTTGATCAAAATGAGAGTACCTCTAAACATATATATATGCCCATAAACATTTTGTGAATCTAAGTTTGGCCTCATTGAGGGGCAGTATTTCAATATGGGTGGGAAAATGAGAATATCCTTCACTTTTTTTTCCAGAAAAAAACACTGTATATATTTATTTTTACATGGCTGTATCTTACCAGTTCTTATCCTTTTCATGCCTTATTATTATTTCCCCCTTTTCCTTATTTTTCAATGCTTTCTAAAACTTGGGACCAGTTTACCTGCAAGATCTCAGGCCCTGAGACCATACTTTGGGACTAACATAATGTAGGGCTAATATGGGCTCTTAATGAGGGTGAAAGCGGAGAGCGCAAAATATGGTCTGAAGCTCAACATCAAAAAAACGAAGATCATGGCCACTGGTCCCATCACCTCCTGGCAAATAGAAGGGGAAGAAATGAAGGCAGTGAGAGATTTTATTTTCTTGGGCTCCATGATCACTGCAGATGGTGACAGCAGTCACGAAATTAAAAGACACCTGCTTCTTGGGAGAAAAGCGATGACAAACCTAGACAGCATCTTAAAAAGCAGAGATGTCACCTTGCCGACATAGGTCTGTATAGTTAAAGGCATGGTTTTCCCAGTAGTGATGTATGGAAGTGAGAGCTGGACCATAAAGAAGGTTGATCACTGAAGAATTGATGGTTTTGAATTCTGGTGCTGGAGGAGACTCTTCTTCTTGGACTCTTCTTCTTATTTTAAAAGCGAATTATCTCTGTAACAGGCAGATCTTCCTCCATTTATATCACACCGAGAATAATATTGCTACTACAACTTTCGTTTGTGATGCACTGATTAGGTTTGGCTGAGAGGCAGTGGCTGGCACCCAAAGTTGCACCCAGTGAGCTTTGTGCCTGAGTGGGGGACTTGAACCTTGGTCTCTCCCAGGTCCTGATCTGAGCCTCTAACCACAGCAACACACTGTCTTGCAACGATCTTCCACTTGCTCATCACAAAACAATATGCAGGTTGTGATAAGCCTGGAAATGAGAAGGGTGAGACCAGCTAAAGATGCAGGTGGTGCTGTGGTCTAAACTACTGAGCCTCTTGGGCTTGGTGTTTGGAAGGTCGGCGGTTCGAATCCCTGCGATGGGGTGAGCTCCCATTGCTCTGTCCCAGCTCCTGCCAACCTAGCAGTTCAAAAGCATACCAGTGCAAGTAGATAAATAGGTACCGCTGTGGCAAGAAGGTAAATGGCGTTTCCATTTCCACTCTGGCACTTGTCATGGTCCTCCATGCACCAGAAGTGGTTTAGTCCTGCCGGCCACATGACCTGGGAAGCTGTCTGTGGACAAACGCCAGCTCCCTTGGCCTGAAAGTGAGATGAGTGCCGCAACCCCATAGTCACCTTTGACTGGACTTAACTGTACAGGGGTCCTTTACCATTACCTTTTACCTTAAAGAGCCTCACCTTTGCAACTGGGGCAGAGAGGGGAGAAACAACAACAACAACAACACCATGTTAAGCATGCTGGTTATAGCTTGCCATTCCTGCTCTGGACCAAAACCTTGGAAGATGACTAATGAATTTTCAGGGAAGATCCCAAAGAGAAGTGCAGGGATCAGTCATGGTTTATTCTGGATCAAAAAATGCAGAATCTGCTTTCCTCCAAAAAAAATATGGGGGAGAGGAGGGAGAGAGGAAAATTTGTGCAGGGTGAGATAAGAGTTGGCAACACCTAGAGCTCTAAATGGCCTCTCAGGATACCGTCCAACAATTAATCTTGATTTTGTTCAATATCCTGGCATTGGCCCCTTGCTCAGCACCACACTTCAGAAAATGCAGGCACTTTGTCACCCCTGTTGCTTTCATTACCTGCTGCCTCTGAGACTGCCAACTCCCTGGTCGTAGAATCATAGAATTGTAGAATTGGAAGGGACCACAAGGCTCATCTGGTCCAACTCCCTGTGATGCAGGAATATGCAGCTGTCTCAAATGGGGAGTGAACCTGTGCCCTTTCTGTTATCCCCACCATGCTCTTGTTGAGAATTTCCATTCCACCTTAAGGAGCAGACGTGTGGAACTGTTGCGTGTCACATGTCTGTTTACATTCCAGCACAGCTTGCTGGGAACTTCCGTTGTGTGTATTGCTTTTGCTTTTCCCTGTCTCTCTGAGAAGACGAAGAGAGAGACGACATGTTTCTTTGTCCTGATTTATGAATGATTGATTCATAAATGTGCACAGTTCGATCTGCTGCTAGTGTGCCCTGGCTTTGAAGCCTGGGTCGCTGATTTACGTCGGAGCAGAGGCCGATGGGTCTACACAGTGGGACGGCTAGAAGGAGACGGCCCAGCTGGGGCTAGCCGGCTGGCCTTACGGCCCTCTGCATGTCGACAGCTCTAACCATCTGGAAGAGGTTGTAGTTCAATAGGTAGAGCAGCAAAGAAGAAGATGATGATGATGAAGAAGAAGCTCTTCTAGGCTGCATCAACAGAGATGTAGTGTCCAGGTCAAGGGAAGTATTGGTACTGCTCCCTTGTGCCTTGGTCAGACCATACCTGAAGTCCTGTGTCCATTTCTGGGTGCCACAATTTAGAAAGGATATTGACAAGCTGGAACGTGTGCAGAGGAGGGTGACCAAGATGATCCAGGTTCTGGAAACCAAGTCATATGAGGAATGGTTGAAGGAGCTGGGTATGTTTAGCCTGGATAAGAGGAGATTGAGATATGAAATCCATCTTCAAATATCTTAAGGATTGTCACACGGAAGATGGAACAAGCTTGTTTTTCTCCTGCTCCTGACCCAAAACAATAGATTCAAGTTCCAAGAAAGGAGATTCTGACTAACCACCAGGAAGAGCTTTCTGACAGCAAGAGCTGTTTGACAGTAGAATGGTCTTCCCTCGGAAGATGGTGGGCTCTCCTTCCTTGGAGGTTTCTAAGCAGAGGTTGGATGGCCATCTGTCATAGTTTACCTGAGATTCCTGCATTGCAGGGAGTTGGACTAAATCAGGCTTCCTCAAACTTGGCCCTCCAGCTGTTTTGAGACTACAAGTCCTATCATCCCTGACCACTGGTCCTGCTAGCTAGGGATCATTGGAGTTGTAGTCCAAAAACATCTGGAGGGCCGAGTTTGAGGAACCCTGATGACCATTGGGGTCTCTTCCAACTCTCAATTCTATGATACTTGTCGTGTAACAAAGCTCAGGGTTGAAGCCATCTCTCATCTTCTCCCTCCCCACCTTGCCCTGCTCTCCGGTGTGATTCATTGCAGCCTCTAGAGCAGCAGATGGAGGTGTTCTGCTTGTCTGCATTCCCTTTGCGGCTCGAGGGCCAGCCAGCTCACGGCAACAAGCAAATCTAGCCCATTGATCTGTGCAGGAGTTTGAGTCAATTGCAAAACGAGATGTCCCTTCATCAGCACAGGTCATCGGAAAGGCCTTTGCCGGTGTGATGCTTGGCAGCTCTGCTCCAGCTTCGAGTACGATCCCCTTGGTTGTGTGCCAATGGAAATCTTCCAGCAGACTGTGTCCCTGAGGATAAGGAGACACCCTTGGTTTTGAGTCATCTGCTATCGCTACTATATTTATTGTCAATATTATGTTTTTGAGTATACTGCTCAACCACTGCTTTTACCCCATCTTCATAGCCCACCAACTCTTTTCATTTCAAATTTTATTTCCCATGTCACACTGTATTACAAATGTAATATTAAACTAGGGTGTAAATATATAGGTAAAGGTAAAGGGACCCCTGACCATTAGGTCCAGTCGTGGCCGACTCTGGGGTTGTGGCGCTCATCTCGCTTTATTGGCCGAGGGAACCGGCATACAGCTTCCGGGTCATGTGACCAGCATGACTAAGCCGCTTCTGGTGAACCAGAGCAGCGCACGGAAATGCTGTTTACCTTCCCGCCACAGCAATACCTATTTATCTACTTGCACTTTGACGTGCTTTCAAACTGCTAGGTTGGCAGGAGCAGAGACCGAGCAATGGGAGCTCACCCCGTCATGGGGATTCAAACCACCAACCTTCTGATCGGCAAGCCCTAGGCTCTGTGGTTTAACCCACAGCGCCACCTGCGTCCCACAAATATATATGTGTGTGTAAGTGTGTGTGTATTTGTGGCATTTGTTTCTTGATTTTATGAATAGTCAGGGATTTGGGAGATCAGTTCCAATGGCATACAGAATGGCTTGGTCTTTGCAAAGAGGGGAGGAAGATTGTAGAGTTGAAAAGGACCCTGAAGATCATCTAGTTCAACTCCATGCAGGAATATGCAGTTGTCAGGGACCGTGCTGAGGAGGGCTGCACTGAAGAGGAATGGTGGGAGCCATCCCCTCCCCCTGCTCTGAATCTTCCCAGGAGCAGGAGGACAGCATAGATTTGGAACAGTGGTTTGCAGAGGGGCATAGTTCAGAAGGCAGAAGCTGGGAAATACTGGATGGGGAATATACAGGGATGTGCACCTAGTAGATCACGATCTACCGGTAGATCCCCAGCTGATCCTGTTAGATAGCTGGATCCTTATTGTGTACAAAAAGTTACAGAGGGGAAAAGCTTAAAAACTCTGTGCAATCCTCCCCCCTAAAGCTCAGCAACTCTGGGCAACCCACCCACCAACCCCACCCACGCTTCTCCTCCCTCCAATGACAATGGGTAGATCACTGCCAGTAATTTTTACACTGGGAGTAGATCGCAGTCTCTTGGGAGTTGGACATGCCTGAGCTAGCAGAAGGAGAAACACTGGGAGGGAGAGGGTTCACAGATTCACAGGCATTGGACAGCATTCCTCCACCGCCCTCCGCAAGGTTGAGAAGAGCTCAGAAAGTATCGGAACAGAAATCACAGAGGGAAGAAGCTCAGACTACAAGACATAGGAGTGATGTAGATTAATAGGGATGGAAGGGGGAGTATCCCTTAATTGGGAGCACCACCATTCTGGTTAGACACTTTCTTCTTCACTGTGTTTATTACAGAAACTAACTGGTAAGGATTTCCTTTCGTTTGATCTGCTTATTTACTGCCACGGGGAAGGAATCCGATCCCCCAAGCCTGTCAGTAGTTGTCCCACATGGAGATTGAACCTGCAGCCTTGGCGTTATAAACACCACAGTCTAACCGACTGAGCTATTGGTTGATTATCTGAGTCATTTTTTGCATTGAGGGCACTCTGTTGTCACCTACAACGGGCTACGCTTTGGGGTCCTGGGGGTTGGCCTTTGGGCCTGGTGGGCACGCCAGTGTGAGCAATGGCACCAGGGTGTGCCCGTCAGGATCAAAACCAAGACGCCCTCTGAGGAGAAGGACTTCATGGCGTGACCATGGCATGCAGATGTAATACGACTCCGGAGAGGTGTATCCCCTCTATTTATTACTTGGACAAATTTAATTTGTTGCAATTTGTTTTATTTGGATTGCTGCAGATCCTCCAAGACATTATATTTAATACATATCCCCTGGTTGCCAAAGTTATTTGTCTCAACTCTTTCTCCGGCGGATGGCAATTTCAGTTTCTCATTCCCCATCTCCTCCCCCCATCTTAAATTCAGTTCTCCACACTTTCCACATCAAATTGCTGCTTCTTCTTTTTAAATCCTCATGGCAATTCATTGGCATTTTAGTGCAAATTTATTATAATGCAGTACACACTTTTGCTGTGTGCAATTTTGCCCAATGTACAAATTTCAGCAAAGCAATTTCTCCTAACGTGGTGCCATTTCGGTATTTAATTATCTAATGTTTTTCATACCCTGCCTTTCCTCCAAGTTGAGATTTAAGGCAGCTCCCAGCATCTAAAGAACATCAATTATAAAATATAGAGCAATGAAAACAAACTAATTGAAAACAATAGTCAAAATTCCTGTGACTGCTGCCACAGCTGGAGGAAGCAATGCTTCTGAATGCCAGGTGGGCCACTGGCCTCATCCAGAAGGCTCTTCTTATGATCTTCTGTGCCCTCGCGAGAGGGGAAATGACATAGACAGAGTCACCCACCTTCCCAATGGCAGAACTCACTGACTCCTGCCTCTGTTACCCTGCTACTCCTTAAGTTACCCTGCTAAGGTAAGGATTCTTTCTTTCTTTCTTTCTTTCTTTCTTTCTTTCTTTCTTTCTTTCTTTCTTTCTTTCTTTCTTTCTTTCTTTCTTTCTTTCTTTCGTTCCATAAAAAGGATACAATATTAGATAATAAGAGTTTATGCACTGCTAATGAATTGAAGCCTCCAGACTGCAGATAAAGGCCTATAATTTACCATTAATTTCCCTAGGTGTATGTGTGTGTGTAGATACATATGCGTGTGTATGCAAATATATATATATATATATATATATATATATATATATATATATATATATATATGCTTTCGTAGATTTTCACGGGTACAGGAATGTAGGTTTTGGTGTCCTCGGGTGTCTTCCCGTGTAAAAGTTGGGGTGTCTAGGCGACGTTTCGACGAGGTCTCACTCGTCATCTTCAGGCTGGTGCTTTCGGCTTCTTGTTACTGGAACAGAGCAGGATCTCAGTGTTTGAGTTCCTATAAATACTGTTGAGGGGGTGTGGTGTATAGCCTCCAATGTTCTGGGCAGAGGGGAAGTTCCCAGGCTAGTGTGCCTTTTCTTCTTTTGTTCCTTAATTACTTGAGGGATATCTTGAGTGATTTCTTGAGTGATATCCTGAGTACCACTTAGGTGGGTCATTAGGTGTGGATTAGTTGCTAAAGTCTTTGTGTCTTGACCTCTTGAACTTTGTGAAGAGTTTTTCTGAGAAGATGGCTGTATTGCACTTAGTTGTGCTCTGGCTTGGCTTCGTGTATAGGGGCGAGCTGTGGTTTTGTGGCCTGTGTCAGCCAGATCTGTGTAGGGATTGCAGGTGGGTGCAGCATCCGGAGGTGCCACCATGGTTTGGCTACTGGATGGTGTCTGTAATTTATCTGTGGAGAGGGTCTGGGTTTGGGTCTGGTGTGGTTGATTGGTGATGGCGTTCTGTGTGCCTCTGGATCTGGTGTCAGTTTTTGTGGGGAGGGCTAATTTCCAGATGTCTGGCAAGCGGGATGTGTCGTCACGCTTGTTCATGTTGTGAGGGTGTTTCTCTATCTCGATGGCTTCCATGATTATTCTCTTGTGGTGATGTTCCATGTTAAAGAGCAATTTGGAATCTGCAAAATTAATTTCGTGTCCTGTTTCTTTCATGTGTTGGAAAAGAGAGGAAGTTTTTTCTTCTTTTTTGACGGCATTCTTGTGTTCTGCGATACGTGCATTTATTCGTCTGTTTGTTTGTCCAATGTACGTGGCTGGGCAGACTTTGCAGGGTATTTCATAGACCCCTTGGTTTTCCAACTGGATTTTATCCTTGGGGTTTCTGAGGATATTGGCTATTATTTGGTTGGTGCAAAAGGCTGTTTTGATATTGTGTTTATGGAGGATTTTGCTAATTTTATCTGTAGTGCCCTTGATATAAGGAAGGAGGGCCATGCCATTGTTTTCTTCTGTGTCTTGGTTTTTGGGGGGTGTTTCTTTTTGGATTAGCTTCGTAACCCTGTTTTGCTGGTATATATATATATATATGCAGGTTTTGGTGTCCTCGGGTGTCTTCCCGTGTAAAAGTTGGGGTGTCTAGGCGACGTTTCGACGAGGTCTCACTCGTCATCTTCAGGCTGGTGCTTTCGGCTTCTTGTTACTGGAACAGAGCAGGATCTCAGTGTTTGAGTTCCTATAAATACTGTTGAGGGGGTGTGGTGTATAGCCTCCAATGTTCTGGGCAGAGAGGAAGTTCCCAGGCTAGTGTGCCTTTTCTTCTTTTGTTCCTTAATTACTTGAGGGATATCTTGAGTGATTTCTTGAGTGATATCCTGAGTACCACTTAGGTGGGTCATTAGGTGTGGATTAAAAAAGAAGAAAAAACTTCCTCTCTTTTCCAACACATGAAAGAAACAGGACACGAAATTAATTTTGCAGATTCCAAATTGCTCTTTAACATGGAACATCACCACAAGAGAATAATCATGGAAGCCATCGAGATAGAGAAACACCCTCACAACATGAACAAGCGTGACGACACATCCCGCTTGCCAGACATCTGGAAATTAGCCCTCCCCACAAAAACTGACACCAGATCCAGAGGCACACAGAACGCTATCACCAATCAACCACACCAGACCCAAACCCAGACCCTCTCCACAGATAAATTACAGACACCATCCAGTAGCCAAACCATGGTGGCACCTCCGGATGCTGCACCCCCCTGCAATCCCTACACAGATCTGGCTGACACAGGCCACAAAACCACAGCTCGCCCCTATACACGAAGCCAAGCCAGAGCACAACTAAGTGCAGTACAGCCATCTTCTCAGAAAAACTCTTCACAAAGTTCAAGAGGTCAAGACACAAAGACTTTAGCAACTAATCCACACCTAATGACCCACCTAAGTGGTACTCAGGATATCACTCAAGAAATCACTCAAGATATCCCTCAAGTAATTAAGGAACAAAAGAAGAAAAGGCACACTAGCCTGGGAACTTCCTCTCTGCCCAGAACATTGGAGGCTATACACCACACCCCCTCAACAGTATTTATAGGAACTCAAACACTGAGATCCTGCTCTGTTCCAGTAACAAGAAGCCGAAAGCACCAGCCTGAAGATGACGAGTGAGACCTCGTCGAAACGTCGCCTAGACACCCCAACTTTTACACGGGAAGACACCCGAGGACACCAAAACCTGCATTCCTGTACCCGTGAAAATCTACGAAAGCATATATATATATATATATATGATTCCTTCCCGCTATTCCCTCCCTCCCTCCCTCTCCCCCTCTCTCCATCCCACCCTTGACAATTTTCCAGAGGCTTTTAACTTATTACGACTGAGTGGTATTAAACTGGGTATTTTGAAACTTAAAGGGATTTAGAAAAGGATCTGATAAGCTTGCTTTTGCGAAAACTGGAATGCCTTATCTTGACCGCACAGAGGGGCTAATCTGTACTTCAGGGTAGCAAGCACAATAGACTGCACTATCCCCCCCAGCCCCCGAACCTTAACGTCAGATCTGTTCATTATTTGTCTAGGCGATGTATCAAATGTTCATTGCTCAGTGAGTATGGTGTTTGGGTTTGGTGTTTTTTTTGCCAAGAGTGGAACCGGGGAGATGAAAGGGCGATTGCCTTGCCTTCAAGATTAGAGATTCCGCAGTGATCTGCCTACTAGTCTGCCTGGGCTGGCTTCCTCTGTTGCCTTTCCATCATAGCTGTCAACGTTTCCATTTTTTAAAGGGAGCTTCCCTTATTCCGAATGGGATTCCTCACAAGAAAAGGGAAAAGTTGACAGCTTATGCTTTCCATGCCCGTTCATTTCTATAGAACCAAAATGGTGCGGAACCAAATGGTGAAAATGTCCTGGAAGTCTTGTCTTGTAAAGGCCATCTTGGTAGGCGAGATAACCCCAGGACTTTGCAAGAATGAGCTCATATGTTTATCTGCTTTGAAGCCTTAGTTTTGGTTCAGGAGAGGTTTCTCATGCTGTCTGCAGCGCTGGATTTAGATGAAGAGAAGCCCTAGGCTATTCCATTTGTGAAGCCCCTCCCAACCCCCCCAGCCTCACGACTAGAAGAAAATGGAAAAGAGTGTTATAAACAAAATTGAGTGAAGCCAAGGATGATGACGGGTATTAAAAATTCTGCAATTCACAATTTCTCCTCTAAAGGACACCAGAAAACTTCATCAAAATTTGTTTGTCTCAGTTTGTCACTTTCAATGTACAGAACGTTCAGTGCGGACAACCTCTCTTGAGACATTGTAGCCCTTAATTCATTTTTAATTCTTTTGAGTCTTGAAAAACTCATCTCTCCCGAGCAATTAGTGACCATAAAGCTAAGAAATAGCTGCAAGATTGTTTCCACATTAGGAAAGGCCATATGAATTTTTTTCTTGTATATGATATGATAAATTATATTTATCAAGATTGCTCTGCTGTAAGCCTATGGCTTTATCTCACATGAAAGTGCAAATTTCAATAAGTTTCAGGTCAACATCTTCTGGGTGTGCTTCCATCAAGAGTTCAACACCTTGCTGAATTTCTTGCTTGGATGCTATCAGAATAGCAAGAATGGAAAACAATTGTGCAACATCACTGTACACAGTACTTCTTTTTAAATTGTCTTCAAGTGCATCTAATATAGGAATAAAGGATATTATCCTAAACTTATCTCTTGAAGAAACTGCATCTAAGGCCCTAGGCTTCAGACTACTTAGCCTATACATAAATCTGGCACTGTGACAACTACTCCCTTTTTGGGAGACAGGTGAGAGTTGGGACAGGAGTGAGTTAACTGGGCTATTGATGTCAGCTTACTCTGCTTGTTTTTCTATAAGCAAAGCATAACCTCTTAGCACTTTGTGGGCAAGCTGTGACCTTCTCCTGCTGTTTCAGGACCTGTCCGGCTCTGTGGGCAGCGTTTTAAGTTTACACCTTTCTTTAACAAAGTACAGGAACTGGTCATTCTGGTATTTTGGATATCCTGTATCATCTTTCCAATCCACTCCCAAGGGACCTTTCTTTGGGTTACAGATCAGGATGTTGTTGTTTAGTCATTTAGTCGTGTCCGACTCTTCGTGACCCCATGGACCAGAGCATGCCAGGCACTCCTATTTTCCACTGCTTCCCGCAGTTTGGTCAGACTCATGCTGGTAGCTTCGAGAACACTGTCCAACCATCTCGTCCTCTGTCGTCCCCTTCTCCTTGTGCCCTCCATCTTTCCCAACATCAGGGTCTTTTCCAGGGAGTCTTCTCTTCTCATGAGGTGGCCAAAGTATTGGAGCCTCAGCTTCAGGATCTGTCCTTCCAGTGAGCACTCAGGGCTGATTTTCTTTAGAAGGGATAGGCTTGATCTTCTTGCAGTCCATGGGACTCTCAAGAGTCTCCTCCAGCACCATAATTCAAAAGCATCTATTCTTCGGCGATCAGCCTTCTTTTTGGTCCAGCTCTCACTTCCATACATCACTACTGGGAAAATGATATCTTTAACTAGACGGACCTTTGTCATCAAGATGATGACAAAGGATAACCCTGCCTATTTCCCTGTCAAGGCTCAAGGCGGCAAATCAGCTCCTCACGTCCCAAATCTAAGCTAGTAGCACCAGGCATTGTCTCCTTTGATAGCTGATGATGAGCCTTCAAGGAGACACCAGTGTCCTCAAGCAACCAGCTTCTCTAGGGCGTTGTTGCCCAAGAGGGAAGGATGCAACTCTTAAGACTTTTCCATTTAGAGAAATGGCAGGTCGGAGAAGACATGGTGCATATTTAAAAAAATTATACAGGACATGGAGAATGAGAACAGAGTCGTAAAATGGTAAAAGAGTATTGGGAAATAATCCATAATGAATTGAAAAAAAGATGTTTAAAAGTACTTTCCCCTCAGAATTATCCCCAACAAAAAGGACTCTGGTCTAGTAGCAAACTGCTTTTCACTCTGCCTTCCACCTCACTCTCTAAAGACAGGTAAATTCTAGCCCTACCTGGAGATACCATTGGGCACCTGGAAATTCCCAGGTGTCAAAAAAGGTTGTTTATGTATGCTACTACTGCAGCCTGTGTTTCGTTAGCCCCCAAATGGAAAGTGAGCGAGGTCCCAGAATGGCAACTTAAGTTGACAGAATATGCACAGCTTGCAGACTTAACATATAGAATAAGAGAACAAGAAGAACACACGTTTAGAGAAGACTGGAAAACGTTTATTGAAGATATGGGGGGAAACTGTGTGCACTTGAAAACGTTGGCAGCATTAAGATAAATTCAACAGTGTAAATAAGTTTTGATGGATGTAATAATGGAATACTGAATGGTTTAGTTTGTGTAAAAATTGTGGGGATTTATGATATGCAAAATGAACCATGGAAGGAGAAGAAGTCACTGATATAAGGATGTTTAAATGAGTATCTTAAATTGTAAAACAGAAAATGTAATAAAAATGATATACATACACACATATATATATATATATAGGATGGGAACAGAGATAAGTTTTTCTCCCTCTCCTTCTAATGCTGGAACTCATGAACATCCAGTGAATGATTGATGAATTGTACAGTTGGAAGGGACCACGATGGTCATCTCGTCCAACCCTCAATGATGCAGGGATCTCAGCTAAAGCATCCATGACAGATGGACGCCCAACCTCTACTTAAAAACCACCCATGAAGGATTGTCCGCAACCTCCCGAGGGAATCCATTCCACTCTTGAACAACTCATACTGTCAGAAAGTCCTTCTTCACATGCCATATAGTTAAACTTTGGAACTCCTTCCCACAGGAGGGGGTGATGACCACCATCTTGGATGGCTTTAAAAGAAGATTAGAGAAATTCATGGAGGAGAGGGCTTCTACCCACGATGGCTCTGCTTTGCCTCCATGGTCAGAGGAAGGAACACTTCTGAATGTTGCTGGAAGCCAAAGGAGGGGAGAAGGCTGTTATGCTTGATTCCTGCTTTTGGGCTTCCTTCTTCTTCTTTGGCAACCCCTCATAGCCGAGTAAGATTGTCTTCCATAAACACGGTTTTAACAATGAGTCCGTAAGTGACTGTGGAGGCCAATTCTGGATCCACCCATCCTTCCACAGTGGGGACATAGGTTTCCAGACGGAAGTTGATCAGGGTGTGTATTTGCGAAGCGTGCCTTCTTCTTAGCACGCTTCTCCCTTGTGTCCTGAGTTTGAGTGTCATCAAAGCCCATGACACCTTTGTTAAAGGCTGTTCTCCAACTGGAGCACTCACAGGCCAGTGTTTCCCATTTGTCAGTGTTTATACTACATTTTTAAAGATTTGACTTAAGACAGTCTTTAAACCTCTTTTGTTGGCCACCAGCATTACGCTTTCCATTTTTAAGTTTGGAATAGAGTAGTTGCTTTGGAAGACGATCATCGGGCATCTGCAAAACATGACCAGTCCAACGAAGTTGATGTTGAAGAATCATTGCTTTGACACTGGTGATCTTTGCTTCTTCCAGTACACTGGTATTAGTTCGTCTGTCTTCCCAAGTGATGGGTTAAATTTTTCGGAGACACTGTTTTCTGGGCTTCCTAAAAGTCTCTGGTTAGCTGCTGTGAGAATAGGATGCTGGATTGAATGGGTCATTGGCCTGATCCAGCAAAGATATTCTTGTGTTGTGGATGTACCGCAAATGATTATTGCTGGCAATGCCAACTTTGCCGAAATGCAGCTATTAGCGCACACACACACACACACACACACACACACTAGCAGGAAAGGGGAGGAGGGATGTGAGGGTAGGCTGGGAGGAAGTCCCATCGCAGCAGTTAATAGCAGGAATAAAAACCCTTTTAAATGTATAAATGAGGTGGAAACGAGGGAAGCCAGTGAGAGAATGCAAGCCCCAGTCAGGAGAAATTTGCAAAGGAGCTAATGATATCAAGCAAACAAACAATTTAATAAATATGCCAGACCCTGGAAGCTTGCCAGGGATTTAGCACCGAGCGTTTTGGAACACCCTGGTGGAAACTGTTTCCTGATTGACAGGGCCTTGCAGCAAAGCTAAATGTGTTCTTGGCTTTGTTCTCCCTTGAAGAAGATCTTGCGGAGATACTTGGGACAAAACAGTGCTTTTGTGCGAGGATAAATCAGGCGAAATCTGTCAGGGTTGAAGTGTTATAAAACAACTTGATAGCTGTGCTAATAGGTTAAGGCAACGTTTAAACTCCTTGTACTTTTTATTTTTTTTCCAAAGTCTAGCGTCCTTTAAAACTGGACTTTCCCTTTTATTAAAATATTGGCTTTTTAAAGCACTCTCCTCACTCAGTTCCACATACAGCAGGTTTAGTGAGTTTCCCTGGGGGGTCCCAAAGATGGAAAAAAACCCCACCCTGCCACTCACAATTCCTTCTCCAGCCTCTGACCTGTCCTCCTCCAGCTGCTTTCAATTCAGTTCCTTGATTTGGTTCGGTCTGCATATTGGCAGCTGCTGCAAAGATGCCTCTGAAAATGAGCAGAGGGCATCATAGTATTTACTGCTCCCTATCCCCAAAGTGGGACGCAGGTGGCGCTATGGGTTAAAGCCTCAGCGCCTAGGACTTGCCGATTGAAAGGTCGGCGGTTCGAATCCCTGCGGCGGGGTGCGCTCCCGCTGCTCGGTCCCAGCGCCTGCCAACCTAGCAGTTCGAAAGCACCTCCGGGTGCGAGTAGATAAATAGGGACCGCTTACCAGCGGGAAGGTAAACGGCGTCCCGTGTGCGGCTCTGGCTCGCCAGAGCAGCGATGTCACGCTGGCCACGTGACCCGGAAGTGTCTTCGGACAGCGCTGGTCCCTGGCCTCTTGAGTGAGATGGGCGCACAACCCCAGAGTCTGTCAAGACTGGCCCGTACGGGCAGGGGTACCTTTACCTTTACCTTTATCCCCAAAGTGATTCTCTTAAAGGCATGAAATCTAGGGGTGCTGGCAACCCAAACAGCTGTTCAATTTCCTTCCTTTGGGATGTAAAGGTAAAGGGACCCCTGACCATTAGGTCCAGTCATGGCTGACTCTGGGGTTGCGGCGCTCATCTCGCTTTACTGGCCGAGGGAGCCGGTGTACGGCTTCTGGGTCATGTGGCCAGCATGACTAAGCCGCTTCTGGCAAACAGAGCAGCGCATGGAAACGCCGTTTACCTTCCCGCCGGAGTGGTACCTATTTATCTACTTGCACTTTGATGTGCTTTTGAACTGCTAGGTTGGCAGGAGCTGGGACCGAGCAATGGGAGCTCACCCTGTCATGGGGATTCGAACCACCAACCTTCTGATCGACAAGCCCTAGGCTCTGTGGTTTAACCCACAGCACCACCTGGGTCCCCCTTCCTTTGGGATGAGGCCGAGTTAAAAATAATTCCCCCATCCGAGGAGCACCAAGGGTCTCCCAAACAGGGATGGTTTTGTCCCAGGCATTGGCCGAGAGTTTCCTGACGTCAGATCAATCAAGGGATTTGGTGTGGAATGCCTGCCAGGTAAGGGAACCTCCTGAAGCAATGCTTCTGGGATGCCTCTACTTTGGTGAAAGGAACTCTCCCAATCTTAGCTTGTGTTTAGGGAGAGGAAAAAAGACCGTGAGGATGGAGGCCAAAGAAGGTTAGAGGCATCTCTAATGAAGTGGAGGGGAACATTTTAAGCTGCAGGTAGGCCTTGCTCAAGCTGGTTAATCCCATTAACCAGTTAAGAGCCTCTTAACAGGCAGACTCCGAGGCAGTCCAGCCACAAGGAGAAGCGAAAGCTGTCCTGGTTCATATCTGGTGCCAGTGCCGGATTTATGTACGGTGGTATCTCGGGTTACAGATGCTTCAGGTTACAGAATCCGCTAACCCAGAAATAGTATCTCGGCTTAAGAACTTTGCTTCAGGATGAGAACAGAAATCGCATAGTGGCGGCGTGGCAGCAGTGGCAGGCCCCATTAGCTAAAGTGGTGCTTCAGGTTAAGAACAGTTTCAGGTTAAGAATGGACCTCCAGAAAGAATTAAGTTCTTAACCCGAGGTACCACTGTACAGAATTCAGCCTGGCGAGTAGTTGCATTTTACTTCAGCACTTCTGAAATAGTTGCATTTTACTTCAGCAGTGACTGGAACAGCATCCTCATGCCTCTTTTATTGACCATTCTGGGTCACCCAACCACTGCCCCAGTGTCCTTTCTCCTGGTAGAGTGTTTGTTGTGGGGGAGGAAGGGAAAGGAGAAGGTTAGCCGCTTTGAGACTCCTCTGGGTAGTGATAAAGCGGGATATCAAATCCAAACTCCTCCTCTTCTTCTTCTCTGTGAGGTGAGTGGGGCTGAGAGACTTCAAAGAAGTGTGACTGGCCCAAGGTCACCCAGCAGCTGCATGTGGAGGAGCGGGGAATCGAACCCGGTTCCCCAGATTATGAGTCTACCGCTCTTAACCACTACACCACACTGGCTGTCAATTAGCTGCAATTCCACCCGCCGCAGTTTCACCTGCCATTCAATCGCTTGAGTGTTGCCTTTCATTTCATTTAAATTTGGGTTCCCCTTCCCATTGTATTTCAACTGGATTATTTATGTAAGTCACTTTGGGAAGCCTACCAGAAAGAGGGATAAAAATGGAAGAAACACACAAATAAAGAGGAGCAAGCTGATTATCTTTGGTTGACGGAGTTCACAGTTCCACAGAGAAACATTGTGAGTTCAGCATTATGCAGGATAGCCAATGGCAGCTGGGAAGCTCTGCGGAGCCACCAAGCTCCCAGTCTGTTTGGAAAGAATGCTTTCTATCATGCTTGTCAATCAAGCCCTTGGTCCCGCCTGCTTCCTGGGTGCTAATTAACTGGCAGATAGCAAAATCCAATTTGTATTTATTTCCAGTCTTAGCAATAGTTGAAAGAAGGAGGTTTGCTGACCTGATGGCTGAATTTAAGGGCTATTATGCGGCGTATGGGCTCAGTGAATGTTCCTCTCTCGAGACATTCCTCCATTCCCAAAACTTCTGTCTCCAGCATGATGAATGCTTTCTTCAGAGCATGTGGGGATTATCCTTGAACTCTCTTACCCCAAAAGTGAGTTTTTGTAGTTAAGATTTATACCTTGGTTCATTGAACTTTTGGTTGAACTTTTGGTACTTTTGCTTGAACTGGGCGCTGTTCCACCAATCTCAGCCTTCCTTCCCCTAGTGTTGCAAAACAGCAGCGTCGGGGCTGAAGGAAAACTCCATGCAGTGAGTGAGGAAGAACAAAAGGTTTATTGCTTGGCTAGCCAGCAAGCTGACTCAGAGGAATCAGTTTCCAAAGTCTGAGCCCCTTGAAAAGGGAGGGGCTCCTTCATATATACATTTCTGTTATCTCTTAAGGCACTACATATGCATAAAGGTAAAGGGACCCCTGACCGTTAGGTCCAGTTGTGGCCAAGTCTGGGGTTGCGGCACTCATCTCGCTTCACTGGCTGAGAGAGCCGGCGTACAGCTTCCGGGTCATGTGGCCAGCATGACTAAGCTGCTTCTGGCGAACCAGAGCAGCGCACGGAAACGCCGTTTACCTTCCCGCCAGAGCGCTACCTCTTTATCTACTTGCACTTTGATGTGCTTTCGAACTGCTAGGTTGGCAGGAGCAGGGACTGAGCAATGGAAGCTCACCCCGTTGTGGGGATTCAAACTGCCGACCTTCTGATTGGCAAACCCTAGGCTCTGTGGTTTAACCACAGCACCACCTGTGTCCCATCGACATATGCATAAACTGTGGCAAAATCCTTCCTATCCTAGGCTACATCGCCCTATTAGCATACCATTTATGGTCTTTCCTTAATTGCAAATACATTAAGCAAGCACACAAAGAACTCTCTCTAAGCAGCACCTTGCTGCAGGTGATCCTTCTGCATTCCTTTCCTTATATGGGTTTCCCTAAGGGAGTTTAGGACATGGAGCAAGACATGTCTCCCTTTCTTATGCAGACACTCTGGAATGTGTTTTTGCGAGACAAAGATAACAGCTCATGGTATGAGAATAGGATAGCCTGGCTTGAAAGTCTCTATATGCATCACTAGCCCCCACCTGCCTGTCTTCTTGCTCTCAACCAATCCAAGGGCTGGAAATGGCTGTGAGTTTCACCCTCCTCTTGGTATTGTCCTTGAAGCATTCAGCTGGGAAGAGAATGGGGGCAAGGCTAGAATTAGCTGCCTCTGCCTCTCATTGGTTCTGGCTCCACATGCCTCTGAATCCCAGTTGCCAGGAATCACATGGGGAGAGTTGCTGGTCCTTCTTGCTGCTTTCCTGTATGGGCATCTGGTCAGCCACTGTGAGAACAGGACGCTACATGAGATGGGCCATTGGCTTGGTCTAGAAAGACGTCTTTTTATATTCTTAGATGGTGCTCTGGGGGCACAGAGCTTTGTTGGCCAGGTTTTCAGGCGGTTCCCTCGTTGCGAGAAGTGTGGTTACAGGGAACCAGACAGAGGGCCTTCTCGGTAGTGGCGCCCGCCCTGTGGAACGCCGTCCCTTCAGATGTGAAGGAAAGAAGCAACTATCTGATCTTTAAAAGACATCTGAAGGCAGCCCTGTTTAGGGAAGTTTTTAATATTTAATGCTGTATTGTTTTTAACACTCAATTGGGAGCCGCCCAGAGTGGCTGGGGAAACTCAGCCAGATGGGTGGGGTATAAATAAATTATTATTATTATTATTATTCACACAGGGGTGTACAGAGTGGGGGACGGAGGGGGCGGGTCGCCCCGGGTGCCACTCTGGGGTGTGTGTGACAAGATGGCCCCTGCCTCCCCCCAGCTGTAGAGCGCCCGAGGGCATGCACAGTCAGTATGGGCGCCGGTTGCGCACCATCCGTTTGGGCTGCCGCTCTCACATGCCGTCCATACAGGTGTCCATACGGGCTGTCTCTTGCATGGCGACTGTACAGGCTGTCGCGCATGCACACTCTGTACAGGATACTGCACATGCGCACCCAGTATGGGATGCTGTGCATGTGCAGTCCGTACAGATGTTGTGCGTGCACCACCGGGTAGTTCTCCCTGCCCCTCGGCGTCCCGCCCCAGCTGCCGGAGAGGGTTTCTCTGCCACTGCATGCACACAGCAGTTTACTCTATTTCCACGACATTTCTACATTATTATCTGAGCTTTCACACAACGTAAAAGCCACTTCTAGATACCAAGTGGAAGTTTTTGTGCCCATTTCCATGTCAACTGTTCCCATGCACACACACAAAAACCACCCTGTTTGCAGCCCCCTCAATCCAGAAAATTGCACACGGGTAAAGAGATGAAATTTGGGGGCAGATGCTGGCATAACATTTCATTCCAGAGATTTTCATAGGGGAACTGGAGCATGCATGTGCAGAATGCCTGAGGGAGAAGCGACATTGTCCAATGGCGTTTGTTGTTGTGACACACTAGCGGTGTGAATGACATTTAGAGCAAATTATTAGCCACAGTTCTGCAATGCAACAGGAACTTCAGGGTGAAAGGAATGTTAGGAAAACAAGTGCTAGCGTTACAATCCAGAAAACCAACAAAATGTTCCCCATGTGTGAATTCATCCAAAGGGAAAAATCATTATTGACACTTATTTAAGACTGGCAACATCTTACGGACTTTCTGCTTTAAGGAGAAAATGAAACTTGTAATACCTGGATTCGAAGACTGAAAAAATATACTGGTTTAGAAAAGTTAGAATGGTTGGATGTTAATGAGTGAATACTATGTTTAGCTGCAGCACAGAGAACCAGAAATCTTTTTATCTTTCTTTATTCTTTTCTCTCTCTCTTTCCTCTTTTCTTTTCTCTCTTTTCCTTTCTTCCTTTTTTCTTTTTAAAAGCATATTTTTATGCCTCTGTTCTTTTTTTGGGGGGCGGGGGATTAAGTATTTCAGTGCATTATAAAATGATACTTTGTGATTGGTATGATTTTTTGTATATATTTGGACAAGTATCAATAAAAATACTATTTTTTTAAAAAAAATGCACCCAAGTACCGTATTTTTTGCTCTATAAGAATCACTTTTTCCCTCCTAAAAAGTAATGGAGAATGCATGTGCATCTTATGGAGCGAAAACAGACTGCGCAGCTATCCCAGAAGCCAGAACAGCAAGAGGGATTGCTGCTTTCACTGCACAGTGATCCCTCTTGCTGTTCTGGCTTCTGAGATTCAGAATACTTTTTTTCTTGTTTTCCTCCTCCCAAAACTAGGTGCGTCCGGTGATCTGGTGCATCTTATAGAGCGAAAAATACGGTATGACACCGGAGCCATGCTATCAATGGGCCCAGTTTGGAGACCATGCCAACAACTATCAGTTCTATTTGCAGAATCAGGGATGGTGGATAATAATAATAATAATAATAATAATAATAATAATAATAATAATACATTATTTATACCCCACTCATCTGACTGGGTTGCCCCAGCCACTCTGGATAGCTCCCAACAAATTAGAAAATCACAGTAAAACTTCAAACATGAAAAGCTTCCCAATACAGGGCTGCCTTCAGATGTCTTCTGAAATTCATATAGCTGTTTGTTTCCTTGACATCTGATGGGAGGGCGTTCCACAGGGCGGGCGCCACTACTGAGAAGGCCCTCTGCCTGGATACCTGTAGCCTCACTTCTCGCAGGGAGGGAACTGCCAGAAGGCCCTTGGAGCTGGACCTCAGTGTCCTGGGTGAAAGATGAGGTGGAGACGCTCCTTCACGTGTACGGGACTGGAGCTGTGGGGGAAGGTGGGTTTGGAAAAGAAGGTATGGAAAATCCTAGTGCAGTGGTACCTTGGGTTACAGACGCTTCAGGTTACAGACACTTCAGGTTACAGACTCTGCTAACCCAGAAATAGTACCTTGGGTTAAGAACTTTGCTTCAGGATGAGAACAGAAATTGTGGTGTGGCAGCAGCAGGAGGCCCTATTAGCTAAAGTGGCACTTCAGGTTAAGAACAGTTTCAGCTTAAGAACGGACCTCCGGAACGAATTAAGTTCTTAACCCGAGGTACAACTGTATTTGATTGAGCAGTGCCAATAACCTTCACAGTATTTTCCTCCATTTTGGTGACGGAAAGCGGGAGAAGCCACTGCCAGAGACAACAAGCTGGGCACCCAAAATTAATTAGACAGGCATGATAAGAGCGGAAGTAGCAGCCAGGGGACAACTTTGCAAGGTTTTGCTCAGTCAAGCCTGTGACGAAGGGCAGCCTTGCGGAAGGAAAGAGGCCCGAGAGGCAAGGGAAAGACGCCTCCCGGATTTCAGAAGCTCTCCGCAAAGTTTTGCGGCCGATTCACTTCTCTGCACCCTCTAAGTGTTGTGGCAGGTGTGAGCTGTGTTTTAAGGGAGGGCTGGCAGGCGTGGGATGCTTTCGCTTGGTTGTGATGGATTTTGACACATTGAGATTGAGAGGTGCGCACCTCAAGCCTGAATGTGAGAAAAGGAAATGGCTGCAAAGTTTTTCTTCTTCACCGCAGTTATACCTGGCCTTTCCGCCAAAAGCGATTTCGGAACAGCCTACGAATGTTGCTTCTAAGACGGTCACTGGCCTCAGGCTTACAATCCAAAAGGGCATGGCACGCGAGGAAAAAAGGAAGGGGAGGGAGGAGTAAAAAGCCTGAGACCTTGAAGTTACTGTTCTTACACAGTGCTCCCCCCCTCCAAAAAAATGTTTAGGGGTTCACTCATTTTGACTCAAGAACACCACCATTTTATAGTTCAAATCGGGAAATACAAATAGAGTAAATGGACAAAAGTACAAAGATTCACAAAATATTTAGGGGTATGCGTACCCATGCATCCCCTCAGAAAAAAAGCACTGTTCTTACATATTATATACATACGTAATTTTATTTGTATGCCGCCTTCCCATAGTTGAAACCGCGCTCAAGGTGGCTCACAACATGAAAAAACACATAATTATAAACATAACAAAAGTAGTCATAAACAATAAATGACATTTGCTCTTTTCTTTCTATTTTACTATTCCCCAGTATTCCTGAGATAAGCATTTCTCTATTGACTGCTATCTTAACTTGAAATACATCAGAAATAAACTTTATAATCTTTTGCCAATATTCCTTTACACAAATGCATCCTTTCTTGTAACATGAAGCCATTGGTTCGAGTGACTATCCCCAAATCAACGACTGAGCTTCCCAGCTGAGTAGTGATTTGAACCCAGGTCTCCCTTGGGTCCTAGACTGAAACTCGGACCACTACACCACCCTGGCTCCCTAAAGACACCCCCAGTGAATGGATCAATCCAGCAAAACCCCCATGATGAGTCAACAAAGATTCATTTGATGGCCAGTGCTCTGGCTTGTTTCCTGAAGACGCCCCCTCCAGCCCCAGGTTTGGGAGGCCCTGTCCACCCTAATATACTTCACGCTTCCCATAAATCCCTCGGCACCCAGAACTCTCCTTGCCAGGCTCTCAACCTGCCAAGAGGGCAAAGATCCAGCATCTTATCTGCCTGCCCGAAATCACTCCAACTGAATCACAGGCTACCCAACCTCTCCAGGCTCCAACTGAAAATTAAACCATTCATTATTGCCTCCTACATCTCAGGACCCTTTGCCAGTACCTGATCTCATCCTCTAGGAAATAAACCGAGTCGTGTGTGTGTGTGTGTGTGTGTGTGTGTGTGTGTTTTAATAGAAGACTGAACATCGGCAGTAAATAACTTGCCGTTCCCACCGAACTACTGGCTCTCCATCTGCCTGGGGAGATAAAGATTGCACACCAATGGCCAAAAGCGCATTGGGGCATAATGAGGAGGACATCAGGCCCTGCGCCATTCCTCCATATGCATGTTGTGCCAGGTGAAAGGAAGCATTTTCATGCCTCTCTGGACAACGGCCGGCCCGCTGCATTCAGGAAAGGATTTGCTGCTACTTCTGCAATGCTACGAATCAAAGGGTGCAGCTCTCCATATGAAAACAAGTTTTCTACGAATGCTCAGCCACAGGCAAAATGTGAAGCCTTCGGTTTGTTGTGCTTTTATTTACGGGGTGAAGGGGGATTATTTGCCTGGCCAAACCCTCCTTGACATGCACAAACACAGAGAATCATACACCTAGAGAGAAGGGAGAAGGGAGAGATGGAGGAGAAGGCAGCAGCTTGTGAACTGCTTCAGCAAGAACGGAAGGTGGTGGAGAGGGAACAGAGAGATGCAGCAAAGCCGAACAGCTCACAACGCAACGCCAGTATTTCCAGGGCAGCTAAAATGAGAGGTGTTGGGTTTTTCCAGAAGGAGGACAGCTCCCAGAATTTGCAAGCCACATTTTAAGTGTACAAAGAGATTCACAAGCCTAACCACGTCTGTTCAAAAGTTAAGTCCTGCTGAATTTATTGCCAGATGTGGTTAGGCTTCCGCTGCAACTAGGGATGGGTGAATCGGACAATTTCAGCCCTTTCAGTTTCTCATTTTCCCACCTTAAATTCATTTTTCCACATTCCCATATCCGTATGCAGAATTATTAATTTTTAGAGTGCTCGTGAAAATCCACCAGCATTTTAGTGCTCATTTTCCCCATCCATGTACATTTTTGTGATATGTCATGCAGGTCAACGTCTGTAAAATTGTATTTTCGGTTTATGAAGCATTCTATATCCACCCAACACGCTGACGAAGAATTCTACGAAACAGTAGTCAATATCCAGAATCAGTGTTCAGTGTTGGACATCATATTTGTTGAACACACAAAGCTTCGCAGCTTGTCTTTCATCGTACAAAGTTTGGTACCTTTCATTTAAAGATTTTCAGAGACTTTGAGACTAAAGATTTCATTTTGAACTTTTTATGGTTTGAAAGAATTCTATCAAGATTGTCTATTACATATGTACATGATCATTGTGTTGCCTAGACATTGCTGACGTTCTCTTTGCAACACAGGGGTTTGTTTGGATACTAGTTGGACCACTAGTCTGCTTCAGTATAAAGCAGCTTTCTGCATTTCATTTTTTTGGGGGGAAAGACCATAGCTCAGTGGGTAAAGCATCCAGGGGTCCAGCTTCAATCCCTGGCATCTCCAGGCAGGGGAAAAACTCTCCTCTTAAAACCTCAGATAACTGCTGCCGGTCAGTTGGGCCATTGGCCTGACTCAGTGTCAGTCCATTTCCTATGCCTTAAGGAATTGTGGCTCAATAGCAGAGCATCTGCTTTAGATGCAGAAAGTCCTGACTTCAGTTTCAAGGCTGGGAAAGGCTTCAGCGTAGAGCTTGAGGGGGTGAGGGCCATGCATGAGGCCAGAGAGTCATGGAGGAGGCTGTCCCTTGAGCTGCCAAGAGTATGAGCCAGGCTTCAGTCAGGTGTTAGGGAACTTTGCCTCGGGATTAACTCAGCTCTTTAAAACCGGCCTTCCGTCTCCCTCCCCCCTTTTTTTGATGTAATGGAATATGAAAGGAGCTGTTCTCTCAGACAAAATTTTCCATCAGAAGAGCTTTTTATATTATTAAAATTGAATCAAGGCAAGGCAGAGAGATGGAGGGGGGGCTTGCCTGCATGCTTTCCCCCCGGACCACCAGAAATGCAGGCGCCGTGTCTTTTGAATGCACCACCTCTTTGGGCTAGATAAGTTTTTCTCTGTTCCGTTTTATTGCTTTCTGAAAAGGCCTAATGAGTCGCAGGGCTGCAGCTGAGGGGTTTCTCATGCACAAGGAGCTGGTCTTGCTCTGAGATGGGCCATTGGTCCATCTAACTCAAGGGAAAGTAATTGATTCAGCTAAATGCTCCAGGAGGACATTCCCAGTTCCACCTGGTAGGGAAGGCTGGTGTCCACTGGGTAGAAATTAGGGAGGCCAACAGCAGGTGGCGCTACAGCCTATGATAGGCAGAGCCAACCAATACTGGTTTCATCCCCACCTTCATTCCATGGTCTACAGCGGCAACACTGAGACTGAGGATGAAGCTGATAGCCAGTGCCACCCCCAAGACTGATTGCAAGCAAGGAGGTGGGCAGGTGTGGGCTGGCTGAGGGCAGAGTGATCTTGGTGGGGCAGTGCCCTACTTGCCCGAATGGACCAGCCTCCACTTCTATCTGGAGGTGCTTGAGATTGGACCAGGGACCTTCTGCCAGGACCGGCCCACCCGTGAGGCAAGGTTGAAGTGACCACCTCGGGTGGCAGAATCCACAGGAGCAGGAGATCTGCCTCTAAGGAATGCATCACTCACTGCTCAGTGGCACCCTCCTTGGAGGCCAGATTTGCCTCCTCCTCAGCAGCCCCTCTTCCCAATGCTGCCTCTACAGTGGCTTCTTGGTAGAGAGGAGGCACTGCTGGTCTCCTTGCACCCTTGTTCCTGATGTAGACCTTCACTCACCTCTTCTTCCCTAGTGATGGTAGAGTAGGGCCATTTTGTGTCTTGCCTCAGCTGCCAAATGTCTTAGGCCAGCCCTGCCTTCTGCATACAAATAAGATATTCTACTGCTGAGATACAGCCCTTCCTGGGTGCAGAATATGTCCAGTTCAATCCCTGGTATCTCCAGTTAGTGCCGGAAATGGCCCTACTGAGTTCAAAGGGAAATGGAGGCATCTTGTTTGGGTGTTGAGGTGGTTTCACACTCTCATTGATATCATCAGAAACATGGAGGGTTGTTTTTTTCTTCCTGCTTAGGAACTGGACTTGGAGGGTGGGGTGGGCTTGGGGAACCAAGCTATTTTCTAACTTTATAAATACACTGTTACATATCACCCCATGCTCTGAGTGGTGAGAAACTGCATTGGTTCCAGCTGCTTACCTAGGGTTCCTTTTCCTTGGACTGAAGATCAGCAGAGACTGTGGTGCCTTTAGGATATATCATGGGTAGGCAAACTAAGGCCCGGGGGCTGGATTCGGCCCAATCGCCTTCTAAATCCGGCCCTTGGGTGGTCCAGGAATCAGCGTGTTTTTACATGAGTAGAATGTGTGTTTTTATTTATAATGCATCTCTGGGTTATTTGTGGGACATAGGAATTCGTTCATTCTCCCCCTCCAAAATATAGTCCAGCCCCCCATAAGGTCTGAGGGACAGTGGACCAGCCCCCTGCTGAAAAAGTTTGCTGACCACTGGGATATATGGTTTAATTTACACACATACATACAACTTGAGCATAAGATGCTTCTCCAACAAGAGAGCCAGTGTGGTGTAGTCGTTAAGAGTGGTAGTCTGTTAATCTGGTGAAACGGGTTCGCTTCCCCGCTCCTCCATATGCAGCTGCTGGGTGACCTTGGGCTAGTCAAACTTCTCTGAAGTCTCTCGGCCTCACTCACCTCACACAGTGTTTGTTGTGGGGAAAGAAGGGAAAGGAGATTGTTAGCCACTTTGAGACTCCTTAGGGTAGTGATAAAGTGGGATATCAAATCTATACTACTATTCTTCTTCTTCTTCTTCTTCTTCTTCTTCTTCTTCTTCTTCTTCTTCTTCTTCTTCTTCTTCTTCTTCTTCTCCTCCTCCTCCAATAGTCACAGCACTGGATCTAGCACAAGTCAAGCATCTCTCTGTGCCTTTTGCAAGACTCACATGCAATGCACAGGTTATTGTTCTTCTACCTATCAGCTAGGGGTGGGAGGCCCACCCATTCATTCTATGGCACAGAGCAGCTTCTTTGGTTATGTTAATCATGGTGCTTAACTTGCCAGCCCAAGTCATTGCCTAGACCATTGGTTTTCAACCAATGTGCCATGGCACTCTGGGGCACCTTGAATGATGGTCAGGGGTGCTGCAGGCAATGCTGGCCTCTGTCCCTCTTTCCTTCCCTCCCTTCCTCTGATGCCCTCTCACATCTCTGCCTCCCAAAGGCTTGCACAACTGTTTGTTGCTGCACCCCTTGCTACAAACTCCCCAGGTGAATGGTGCCTCTGGGGCTGCCCGGGGGGGTGTTCCTAGGCCCCGGTGGGGCAGTGTGAGGCGGCACCTCTCTTTGGGGTGGGGCAGAAGCTGTGGCTGCCCAGAGGACTCCCCAGGAGAGGGGAGAAGAGAGGAGGCTGAGGGAAAACTCCACAAGGAAGGGTGTTTGAAAAAGGGTGAGGGGCTGCCAGCTTTGCAGGCAAGGGGTGACATAACTGGGCTCCTGACCCCCACGGGGTGCTGCAGAAAGTATATAGTTGGTCAAGGGAGTTGTGGACCCCCCCAAAAGCTGAAAGCCGCTGGCCTAGACAAAGGGGATGGTTTGACAAGCTTAGTCTCATACCTTTTACCCTGACAGATACAGGAACCCAGTAAGTGGAAGGGACTTGGGGCAGACTGATACAACCTCCGCAAGCCTAAAACAATACCCAGAGCCCAATTCCCAATCAAACTGTGATTCGCTTGGTGTTTTTCTTCTGCTAATATTTGACACAAAAGAAACCATGATCTCATAATGCAGGGTGGACTCTGCCTTGTCTCAGAGCGTTTTGATTTGGGTCTGCAAGTTTGAATGATTTCTCTCTCCCCCCCTCCTCCTTTGAAGGCTCCACATTTCTATTAAGACATCCATCTGTTTCTGTGCAGCTGTGACATCCTTGCGGAGTGATTCTGTCAGTCTCCTACTTTATTACTTTGAAATGACTTTGAGTATTGCTTTAACCCATCGGGGCTGAGGGCTCTTTTCTCGGCGAAATGTCCAGAAGAACTGAGAGATAAAAAGGGGGAGGCTGCTTCCTAGGGTTTCTCTCCCCCCCCCACTATTAAAAGGTGTGTAGCCCACTCTATTTCCAGGTTTTCAGAGGGGAGAACATGCTTTCTACCTCTCTTTCCCCAGAGCAGTAGGGAAATTTAGGGTATCAGTTTTTGTCATGCAGAGAGAGAGAATGGGTGCATGAGAAAGAGCATGTTCTGGAATCTTAGGCTGCCTTCTGCGATAAGCTCTTTATTGACCAGTGCCAATAGATGAGGGGGAAGCAGATGGCAATATCTCAATAGTTTTAATGCAGCACCAGTCCCTCAAAGGCAGGGGTGGGGAAAATTGTTTTTCAGCCAGTCACATTCCTTCCTTAGCAAACATCCAGGATCCAGTAATGGGTGGGACCAGAGACAAAGTGGGTGGAGCAATGAATATAGATGTTCCCTTTGAATAGTAGGCTGTTTCCTGCACACACCACACTCTTATCTTCCACCCAGGCATCATTCAGGGGTACTTCCCAGCAAGTCAAAGCCACTCAGCAGAGGTTATGGCTCTCAAGGGTTGAATTAAGTGGCCTGAAGGGTCATTGCTGGAAGCAGCATGTAACCCAAACTCTACAGGTATCCAGCTACCATTGGTCTAAAGATGCAACATTTTGGCTTTGGCCTTCTCAAGATGCTTTGATACAGAAAGTCCATAGTGGCAGAGTGTCTGCTTTGCACGGAGGTAGCCCCAGGTTCAATCTCTGAGCACCTCCAGGCAGCGCTGGGACATACTCCTTGCCTGAAACTCCAGAGAACTGCTGTCCATCAGTGTTGAAGACACTGAGCTAGATGAACCGATGGTCTGAGTCTGTGTAAGGCAGTTTCCTATGCTTCTGTGGTGTGAATTAAAGGGCGTTGTTGCTTTAGCTCATGGAGGATGAGGCTGTCAATGGCTCCTCGCCACAATGGCCTTGGCCTGTCTCCATAGTCAAGAGTTTGTTATGTACTGAATTGAATAGGATCCAAACTGCAGCAGTCTGATTGGTCCTAGAACAATAGGATCCAAAAGGCAGCAGTCTGATTGGTCCTAGAACAATAGGATTCAGAATGCAGCAGTCTGATTGGTCCTAGAACAATGCAGCAGTATGATTGGTTGGCAGGAACCACCCAATCATGCTCCAGATAGAAGTGAATCCACAACCTGATTGGCTTACAGTAGAATTCTGGAATTAGCCAATCATGTGCAGCCCATTGTGTAAATAATGTATATAAAGCAGATACTTTGAGGGGACTTTCATTCATTCCTCCTCACCACTATGAGCTGAATAAAGAGCATGAAATCACCTTGCGACTCTGAGTATATTTCAAGTTAGTAATGGTTCTCAATACCAGTTGCTGGAAGCTGTAGGAGGGAAGAATGGTCTTGTGCTCATGTCCTGCTTGTGGGTTTCCCAGAGGCATCTGGTTGGCCACTCTGAGAAGAGGATGCTGGACTAGATGGGCCATTGGCCTGATCCAACAGGCTCTTCTTATGTAGCCAATGTGGTGTGTGTGTGTGTGGGGGGGGAGAGAGAGAGAGAGAGAGAGAGAGAGAGAGAGAGAGAGGAGATCTTTGGGGAATTAAGTCCTACATTTTGGAAGTGTGGTGCTTCTCAAACTGGGTAATTAATGTGAGCAGAAGGGATATTACAAATAATGCCAAGCCAAACTTCGGGGTTCAGTGTTTGCTTTATCTCAAGGAAGCATTGTGTGGACAGAGATGATACCATTTTCAGCAATGAGCCTTATAAACAACAGTAAACATAGTGCTAAGTGTATCCCTGGAAAGGAGGCGTCATTCCCCTTCACATACTCCCCCCCCCCAACAAGATTACTTGAAACAAAATGCACACACACAGAGTCACATTTCATGAATACAAATGTCTGCCGTGTTGGGTTTAGATGTTTCAGAATGCTGCTGTTTATTTCATGAGGATTTTCAGGACAGGCTTTCATAGCAGAAGGGGCTGGAGTGGATTGATTAAGGAAGGCGGTGAAAAAAAGAGGGCTGTGAAACCGAGTGATAATAGAGGGAGGATAGCCAATGTGGTGTCATCCAGATGTTTTTGGGTTTCAGCTCTCATCAGCCCCAGGCAGCATGGCGATTGGTCAAAGATGATGGGAGCTAGCCTCCAGTAACATGCAGATGGCCAAAGATTCCACATTCCTGATGCAGACTATACAAAGTCTCTTCACTACATACCCATTTCATTTTGCATGCCACCCCTGGGCAAATTTCCATTTTGGGGGTTGGGAGGTATGGAGACTGTTGCCACTGGCTTCCATGATTAAAGCACTAGCTGGTGAAAACCTATTCACCTATTCCCAGAGGAGGGGCTTCCACCTTGGAAAGGACCTGACCTTGACAGTGTTTGGATCATGTGTAGACCAAGCCCAGCCAGTGCTCCATCTCTAAGTAAGGTTATAGATTAAAGCTTGCTCTTGGAGCTGAAATTGGAGGAGAGGAAGACCTTGCCATGGGGGCATCATGAATCGGGACCTGTGGAAGTCATGATACTCAAAGGAACTTGCAGACTGGGGGGCAGGCACAGCTGGACTTATCCCCCCATATTCTGAACTCTCTCAGTGAGCAACAGATCCACATGAAGAACAGCAGGAGCCATGAGCTCAACAGTGAGTGCATCCTCTTGGTGCAGCACAACACACCTCATGTCAAAGTCCTACTTGGGAGGAGGAAACAAGGCCAGAACAATATTCAGATTCAGGACCCGAACTTGAATGGAGCAAACAGCCTAGGTAACTTCACAATCCCACTCCCCTTTGCTCGCAGGAAACTGCTGAGGCAACAGTCTCCATGGACCGGCTGCCAGACTAGGTGCCTTCTGCTCATCTGCTCTCCTGTTCAGCACTAGGTGATGGACAGCTCCCTTGCCTGGCTGGAATGGGCCAATGCTTTTCAAAAACTCAGGCAAGAAGGCCAGAGGAATCAAAACAGGCTTTGCAGCCACTTCAATCTCAAAGGAGGGGAAAATATGGTAAGCTAAAATAGTTTTTGTTAGGAGGTCTGAGTTTACCATCCCTCCATCTATGCTGAAAATCAGCTTTATCTCCCCCCTCCCAATTTGTTTTTTAAATAAGGCTTTAAAAACATTGCCGACATAATGCAGACACTGGAAGCCGAAACGTACGAGAGTTTTGCAAAGTGACATTATTGCACCTGATAGAAATGGAACAGCGAAGACTACTGCGTATGCACTAGAAGAGATTGCATTGCTCCAACAGCCCAAATTAACCTTTTCAGGGATTATCTTAAAGAATTTTCATTCCTGGCCTGCCAGAAATTTCCATTTCATTTTCATTTCTGGTCTGCCCCTCCTATGAGCTGCAGGCAGGCAACCGTTTAAAACCAAGCAGATGTATCAGATCGCTACAGAGAAAAGAAACGGATTAGAGCCTTGGTTACGGTATTGGCAGACTGATAAAGGGAGACAGACGAGGGAGATCTGAATGGCTATCCAAAACTGGGCCTTAGTTACAAAGGTCTGGTGGAGGAAATGCCACTTTTATTTGATTGATTTTGCAAACTTAGAAGCCATCTAGTTTTGCAAAGACTGGGGTTAGAGGGAAGGACATATGGAGAGCTGACGACATCTCTCAGGGATTTGATATCTCCATCGTCTTCCAAGAAGCATTTAATGGAGAAATACTAGCAACTAAGAACCCAAGAACATCAGAATAGTCCTGCTGGTTCAGGCCAGTGACCCATCTAGTTCAGAATTCTGTTCTCACAGTGGTCAACCAGATGCCCCAGTTGGAAACCCTTGAGCAGGTAATCCTTACAACAGCCTTATAAGGTAGGCTTGCTGTACTCTCCTCGTATTACAGCTGGGAAGGCTGAGAGGAAAGGGCAACCTATGAAGTTAATGGCAGTGCAGGGATTCAAACTGGGCACTCCCTGATTTGTAGTCCAGCCTCTTTGTTGCGTGGTGGTAAACAGCTCCTTCCTTCCACACTTTCTCACCTTCTGCCAGCTGCCGGGCTCTGCCACTTGCATTCGAATCCATTCAGTTGCAAAAGCTATTTAGATTATTTTTAATATCGCCCTTTCCACAGGCCACAGGGTGGTCTGGAGGAAAAGCAAATTGCCAGATATGGGTGGTTAAATCCATTGAAAAGCAAGACAATCCTTTAAATTCAGAAACATACACACAAAACACCACAATGAACAGCAGCAGCAGCAATCAGATCTCTTCATCCAAACACTTGTCAGAAAAGATGACCAGTTAGAAGAGATGAGGCCCAAACTCAAAATTGAAGGATGGCCACCACTGAAAAGGCCCTTTCTTGAGGCCCTTGCACCACATACATCATCCCATGTAGGGACCAACAGGAGGGCCTCACCTATTGATCATAGGGTTGCCAGGTCAGGAGCATCCCTGACTTTAAGATGTCAGGGCCCAAAACTGACTCCTAGGGGCAACTCCTGGAGACGGTGGTTAATTGGGAGAGGGGAATGGAGGCACTCAGACCCCTGCCCAAGTCTTTATGCCGGGGTTTCCCAAACTTGGGCCTCCATCTGTTTTTGGACTACAACTCCCATCAACCTTAGCTAGCAGGACCAGTGGTCTGGGATGATGGGAACTGTAGTCCAAAAACAGCTAGAGACCCAAGTTTGGGAAACCCTAGTCTATGCTATGATTTGCTGCCAGCTCCTTCTGCTAGGAAGCTTGCAAGCTGCATGTGCAGTTTTCTTAATAATGTCATATTACTATCAGAGGCACTCCTGCACTGCTGGAGATTCAGGTCCTCTCCCTGCCACTTGGACTAAGCAAGTCTGGAGACTTCTGACCAGACCTAGCAATGCTAGCTGATCACATAGTAATTGCAAGCCAGTGTGGAAGAAGGTGTTCTTGCAGATATCTGGGTCCAAATACATTCAGGGCTTTCAGTGTCCAAGTAAATAGCCTTGAATTTGGCCTGGAAAACAACGAAAACATTCCCTATCAAAATGCCCCAGATCTGGAATCCGGGAGCTCCAGCTGATTTAGAAATCAAACAGCAGAGTCCAGGATGTGAGCTGACCTGGTTTGGCTTCCTTTTTGGAACAGCCGCTCTATCTGATTCTGCCTTGAAAAAGGGCAAGTGTCCACACACTTAAGGTGGCCGCAAGTGTCTGGTTCATGAACAGGTGTTACGCTGCCTTCCCTCCCTCCGCTCCCCTCTGGTTTCTCTCTCTCTCCCTCCCTCCCATTCCTCCATGTTTGCCGCCACTCAGTGAGACATCTTCTTCCTTTCCCATTGAGGAAACGCTGTTGAGGCAGGAGGGGAAGGCTGGAGTTTGAAAGGAAATGCGATCGGACATTCTGCAGGTAAACACCTGTGCGGAAACAGTGGCTCTGCCTGCCTGCCTGCATTCATTCTGTTAAACACACGCACACGCGCGCACACACACACACACACACACACACACACACACACACAGAGGAGAAGATGCCAAAAGCATCTCTGGAGAAGAAGATTCACTATGACTGCAAGCAAGTGAGGTACCACTGGGTGGCAGGTTTGACGCTGACCTCATTCCATGATTGCACAGCTAAGTGCTAAGCCAGGCTTTTGTTTTTTTTAATTCATTCAGAAAGGGAGCTGGCACTGGATTGAGGAAGGGGAGCCCAATGCATGGCAGGGAATTTAATCCCCCCACCCTCAGTTTGTTACTCCTACTTCACGTGGACCCATTAAAATGAATTGTTGTGACTAACAACCATCCCTTTATTTTAGTGGGTCTGCCCTGGTGGGATTTACTGTCTGGTGTATGCGTTTCTAAACCTGCTTTTGAAGCAAGTGACTATAGGGAAGTGAGCCAGGAAGGTAAGGACCAGCGTTGACCATGGCCACTGTGCTTCTGAGGAGGAATCCAGGCAGCTGCTCTTTTGCACCAAGAGCTAAAATGTGCATTAGGTTTGCCAGGCCTCTGTAATGGGTCCTATGGAGACATCAAGGAGGGGAACAGGCTGGTCCTGGAGAAGAAGGGGAGGACCTCATAGTTGTTGTTGTTGTTGTTGTTGTTGTTGTTGTTGTTGTTGTTGTTGTTGTTGTTGTTCTTCTTCTTCTTCTTCTTCTTCTTCTTCTTCTTCTTCTTCTTCTTCTTCTTCTTCTTCTTCTTCTCCTTCTCCTTCTCCTCCTTCTCCTTCTCCTTCTTCTCCTTCTCCTCCTCCTCCTCCTCCTCCTCCTCCTCCTCCTCCTCCTCCTCCTCCTCCTCCTCCTCCTTCTTCTCCTCCTTCTCCTTCTCCTTCTCCTTCTTCTTCCTCTTCCTCTTCCTCTTCCTCTTAATTTATTGCCTGCCCTCCACCATAAGGTCTCCCCCCCAAAAAAATACAAGATTAAAAACAATTTAAAACAACTTACAACCATAAAAAGCTAGGTCTCCTAGGTCTTAATCTGACTTTCTAACTACATAGCAACAACAACAACATAAATAATAATAATTTATACCCCGCCCATCTGGCTGGGTTCCCTCAGCTACTCTGGGTCTCTGGGTGGCTCCGGGCAGATTATTATTATTATTATTATTATTATTATTATTATTATTATTATACATTAAAAACTTCCCTAAACAGGGCTGCCTTCAGATGTCTTTTAAAAGTCAGATAGTTGTTTATTTCCTTGACATCTGATGGGGGGGGGCATTCCACAGGGTGGGCGCCACTACCGAGAAGGCCCTCTCGGCTCTCATGTGATGTAGACATGTATAGATGACTATTTATACAAAAATGCATTGTGATCAGTGAACGTTGCTTTGTGAAAGTGGGGATGGAAGGCAAAATTGCACCCAAAGATGTGTATATTCCACATTTATATATTATTTACTGTATTTTTCGCACCATAGGGCACACTGGACCATAGGGCGCACCCAGTTTTTTTGGGGGGAAATAAAGGGGAAAAAATTATTTTCCGCCCAGGCGCGGGGCTGGGACGGGGGAAGCTCGAGCTTCCCCCGACCCCAGCCCCCAAACAGGCAAGTCTCTGCAAGCCGTGGGAGCGCTCCCGCTGCTTGCTGAGAGGTCCGTGAAGCCTGGATGCGCTGAGCTCAGCGCGCGCAGGCTTCAGGATGCAGGCAACTCTCCGCAAGCAGCGGGAGCCCAGCGCTGTCTCCCGAGTTTGCGGGGCTGGCGACGGGGAGGAGCAGGCTTCTCCCCCCGCCAGCCTTCTAGCCAAGTCGGGGGACAGCGGGAAGGGTGCGCTGCGCCTCTCCCGCTGTTCCCCGTGTTTGCGGGGCTGGCGACGGGGAGGAGCAGGCTTCTCCCCCCCGCCAGCCTTCTAGCCAAGTCGGGGGACAGTGGGAAGGGCGCGCTGCGCCTCTCTCGCTGTCTCCCGAGTTTGTGGGGCTGGCGACGGGGAGGAGCAGGCTTCTCCACCTGCCAGCCTTCTAGCCAAGTCGGGGGACAGTGGGAAGGGCGCGCTGCGCCTCTCTCGCTGTCTCCCGAGTTTGTGGGGCTGGCGACGGGGAGGAGCAGGCTTCTCCCCCCCGCCAGCCTTCTAGCCAAGTCGGGGGACAGTGGGAAGGGCGCGCTGCGCCTCTCCCGCTGTCTCCCGAGTTTGTGGGGCTGGCGACGGGGAGGAGCAGGCTTCTCCCCCCTGCCAGCCTTCTAGCCAAGTCGGGGGACAGCGGGAAGGGTGCACTGTGCCTCTCCCGCTGTCCCCCAAGCTTGTGGGGCTGGCGGTGGGGCTCTCCTGAAGCCTGGAGAGCGAGAGGGGTCGGTGCGCACCGACCCCTCTCGCTCTCCAGGCTTCAGCGAAAGCCTGCATTCTCACCATAGGACGCACACACATTTCCCCTTCATTTTTGGAGGGGAAAAAGTGCATCCTATGGTGTGAAAAATACGGTATATTATATTACACATTTTTGGGTAATATGCACTAAAATGTGGGCACATTTTCACGAGGACTATACACACACAAGTGGAAATGATGTGGAAATGTGGTGATCCAAACGGAAACAATGGGAGACAGAGAGAATCTTAAATCAACAGCTCTGCTGAAAATTGACAGAGTGGCCCGACTATATTTGCAGTGCGCAGGGCCTGCCAGTTATTTGGGACCACTTTATAGAAGCCTGTGTCTTCCGAGTGTGCCTTTCACATATCTTTGAGAGCAGGTATAGGCAAAGTCGGCCCTCCAGATGTTTTGGGACTACAATTCCCATCATCCCTGACCACTGGTCCTGCTAGCTAGGGATGATGGGAGTTGTAGTCCCAAAACATCTGGAGGGCCGACTTTGCCTATGCCTGTCTGAGAGCATCCTCTTCCTTCCCGCTATGGCAGCATTAACCTTCCTTGCGAGCGAAACCTGGAGAGACTTTTTACTACAAGCTCAGGCCGCTGAATCGCTTCCAATTAGAGCTGATTTGATGTTAATTAGCATGGTGCTGCTTGGTAAGCTCTTTAGCACTTATTATAGGCGAGAGATGAAAGTGCCAGGGAATTACGAGCCCTGCTTTTGAAGCAAGTGACTTTTGGGAAGGAAAGGAAGGTGAGCCAGGAAGGCAAGGACCAACGTTGACCAGGGCCATTGTTGCTTCTAAAGAGAGATCCAGGCAGCTGCCCCTTTGCATGGTGAGCCACCAGCTCTGTGTAATTCCAGAAAGTGAGGCCAATCTTCAGGCTGACCACCAAACCAGTTTTAAAGGCCTGCTACTTAGGCCACACCTGCACTTTGCATTTAAAGCTGTCACTCTTTCAAAAAAGTTTCAACTAAGGCACCAAAAAGAGACAAAGAAAACAAAGAACCAAACATTTAAAACTATAAAACGTCACAGCCTAGAAGAACAAAAATACAAAGATGCAACTCCAGCTCCAAAGGGGTACTGAAGTAATGGGCCGCGGGTGGCGCTGTGGTCTAAACCACTGAGCCTCTTGGTCTTGCTGATCAGAAGGTCGGCGGTTCGAATCCTCATGATGGGGTGAGCTCCCGTTGCTTGGTCCCAGCTCCTGCCAACCTAGCAGTTCGAAAGCATGCCAGTGCAAGTAGATAAATAGGTACCACTCCGGCGGGAAGGTAAATGGTGTTTCCATGTGTTCTGGTTTCCATCATGGTGTCCCGTTGCACCAGAAGCGGTTTAGTCCTGCTGGCCACATGACCCAGAAAGCTGTCTGTGGACAAACGCCAGCTCCCTCAGCCTGAAAGTGAGTTGAGCACCGCAACCCCATAGTTGCCTTTGACTGGACTTAGCCGTCCAGGAGTCCTTCACCTTTTTTCTTTACCCTTTACAGAAGTAACAACTCAAAGATTCACTTAACCAATAATGAAGATTTATGAAAAAATCAAAGTGTTCTCCACCTGTAAGCACAAAAAATGATTGAGAATAAAGGTTCTATATAGCCTTAAATAAGCCAGACATGGGCATATATTGATGAGACTGTATGCCTCAATATTTGTATGAGATAGGAAATCATTCTATATATAAAAACTGCCATTCAAGCTCTGCCCTTCAGATTTTCCTTATTCTTCTGTTGAGTTCTGAAAGGGGCATCCTGAGACTGAGGAGGACATAGGAGCCAACTCCTAAAGGCTGAGGTCCCTTAGCCCCCTCCCCAATTAAATAATTGAGACCATTGCCTTCCATATGGTTGCGTGTGCAATGTCTTGTGATTGATTATGCAGGGTGGGGCTTACCAGGACACCCCCAATATTTTATTCAGGTTGGCACCCCTGGGGGAGGAAGAAGATGACAGCCAGGCCCCCACCCTCTGAGCAGGTTGAAAGTAAGAAGGTAGGAAGGTGAAGGGGGCTGAGTGAGATTGGTGGGGCAGTGCCCCATTGGATCTGCCTCCAAGCAGTGAAAGCTGACTCAAAAATGATGTGATGGCAAAGATGATTTGGGGAAAACTTTCCAATCTTATGGTTTGAGAACTTGTTTTTTTTTCTTCTGGAAATGCCTGTGTTTGGCTTCCTCTTGGGTCAATTGTGATGGCTGTCAACTATGGACAATAATAAAAGTCTGGCCGACTGACTGATTTGAGACATGGCTCGATCAATAGGTCTGATCGTGCGTTAAGGAAAAGTTGCCACTCTGCATTCTGTAACTTTGCAAAGAGATGTTCTAGCAAGTCCCTGCTCAGCCTTTAGTTGTGATCAGTGAAAATTTGGAAGCTGAGCTCTGGTATTATCAACTGGTTTTCCATTTGTAGTCTTCTTATTCCCTCCCCATCCCCGACTCCTTATTTCTGGTATTTTTATTAGAGCCTTTTATCACCTCGATCTTTCAAATGTGCCATTATAATATACTGTTCTGTCACGATGAGGTACTTTAAGTTGCATTTACATTTTATCACCATAGTGTTTGTCTGCAGGATAAGACAACGGGAGCCAACTGAGTTACAGCAAACTGGTTCCATTTGTTTCAGTGGAACCTACTCACGAGACCAAATGGTACAACACACAGTACACAATCCTATGTGGGTCTGCTCAGAAGTTTTATTGTTTTCAGCAGCTCTTACTCTCATTGGCTATATTCAAATGAAGGAAATCTACTGCATATCAACCTAAGCAAGTTGTGCTTCCTTTTTCTGGTTATTGGGCTATAACTTTTCATAGCACACAGATAAACTTTGTTGCGTTACGTTCTTCGTTAAATTATCTTTCCATTGTTGTATAATTTTATGCAGTGCTTTTTTTTCTTTTAAAAAATGTACTCTCATTTTGACTCACCAGAAAATCACCATTTTATAGTTCAAATTGGGGAAAATAAATACAGCAAATGGATAAAAGTACAAGGATTCACAAAATGTTTAGGGGTATGCGTCCCCTGCGTACCCCCAGAAAAAAAACACTGATTATGGTATGACTCCAAAAAAAGTGGTGTTATGAGCCATCAAACCTTGGAAATACACTTTCCCCAAAAGGTTTACACAATTTTGGCCACTAATGTACACGTATGAGGGGGTGGAGGATGGGCAAGAGACGAATCATTAACCTTCACCTTCCTGGGCCATAAAATATTATGACTGCTTCTCTCCAAGGGCCTGATAAGGCATAATTAATTAAGTCATGTTTGCTGTGCACATTCAGATCCACAGATGAAAGTAGTTATGTAACTGCACTAAATTGTTCGCCTTTCACAATCCCCTTCCTTCCACGCCCCCCCCCGAATCATAGCAGAGTAGACCACTTTCACAAATACCTTTGGAGCGTTCCTAACAACATTTGAATATTCACAACCTTGGCCTTTTTTGTTGGGGTGATGGAAGAGAAAAGGGGAGCGTCAAGGAAGGCCTGTAAAAATCTGTGCCTTTCTCCGACGTTCGTCTTCCTTAGAAAAGACCCATTGACATCGATGGACATGACTAATTTGGATCTATTAATCTCAGTAGAACTAGGCTGCGTTCACCTTGCAGTTTTATTCCTCCCCCCACCCCGCCGATATTTCCCTGCCTGCTAACTTCCACATTATGTTTGAGCTTCCACGTGGTATAAAAACCACTTCTGGAAATCTAGCGAAATCTTACGGAAGCTTAGCGTTCATTCCCATGTTGGTTTCCCCCAGCAAAAATCTGTTTGCAGCTCCATTAACCCAGAGAATCATGGGAGTAAATTGATGAGATTTGGGAGGGTACAACAACAGACATTTCTCTTCTTCCAGAGTCCTGGAGAAGCAGGCATGTAAGGAAAACCTGTGGGAATGGAGCTACATTCTCCAATGGCATTGGTGGCTGTGTCATTCTGTGCCCACTGGAGTAGATGGAATATAGTGTGACTTGCCGACATACCAATTTTTCAATTTTTTTTTAATGTTTAGGGGTACTCTCATTTTGACTCAAGAAAACCACCATTTTATAGTTCAAATTGGGGGAAATAAATGCAGTTAGTGAACAAAAGTACAAAGATTCACAAAATGTTTAGGGGTCTGCGTACCCCCAGAAGAAAAGCACTGAACATATCAGTCAAAAAGCTGCAGTTCTGTAACGCAACAGTTACTGCAATGTGAAAGGAATGTTAGAAAATAGAAAATAGACATGCTAGCATTGTAGCCAGGAAAACTAACACAACTTCCCCCATGTCTGAATGCATGCCTACTCTCAGTAAGGGTCAGTTGGATACCACTCAATACTCCTACATTATTATTTCTTTAAGTATCAATGCCTATTATGGAAACAGTTCTTCCTCTCACAAATAGAGCATGAAGGAGATGTCTGCTCCCCTTGTCTGTCCACAGCATCACCACTCCGTGGTATACTGCTCTTGGAGAGGGAAGTTTCATCTTCCAATGACGTTGTACAAATAATCGTTACTGTTTTGCAAACTTTTGAATCTTGATTTTTAAAAATCCCCCTCTTTCCTCCTATCTCCCTTCCATTTCCTGCACCGTATTTCACCTCTCCCTTCCCTAAGCCAACTACCTTTGTGGGAAAATTAAAAAGCACACACACACACCCAGAAAACCAAATCTGTGCTACTTTGATGTATTCTTTCCATGGCCCATTCAGATTGCCTTAAGTAGGATGTCATTTTAGGGAAGCTTCAGAAGGGAGGAAAAAACACCTGCACTGGATTTGTAGCTCTGAAGAGATTGAAAGAAGCCTTAAACGTAATCTGAGCAAAGGGCATCCACTTGCTTTGAGCCTTTGACAGTGGCTCCCTTTGATTGATTGGGGGCTTAAGTTATATCTGATGCTGCCTTAAGCTGAGCCGCAGCACTGCATATGATAATGCAGTCCCCCCTTCTCAACGCTGGCTTGCCATTGGACGTGCGGGGAAGAGGGACCATTTTCTATCTATTGGTCCTGAAACAGGTGCTGAGCATCACCCATGGCATCCTCGGGACATAGGAAGCCTCCTTATACAGAGTCAGACCATTGGTCCACCTAGCTGACCCACTTGCTGGATCATCGCCTTGTCATGGTGAGTGGGCTTGTATGTTCCTATGATGGAATCTCGTACTCCCAGTAGGGTCACCCAAGGTGGTAAGGTCAAAGGGAAGGAGCTAGACAAAGAATGATCCAAGAAGTCCTCAATGGCAGAACAGGTGGATGATAACAAGCGGTATGTTACAATGGCTGTGAAGGCGGATGAAGGCTGCAGCAGATAGGAATCTACCGGTTTGTCGTGACTACTTCATGCCATCGGAACAGAGCACTACTGCAAAGACTGTGCATTGGTCAGCGTGCACTGATCTACACACACAAAACAAATTCATGCACAGGTGTCTTCCCAAAAAATAAATAAAAAAAGATGAGACCACCTAGCTGAGTGCAGAAGGCTCATGATTCAGTGGCAGGGCACCTGCTTAGCAATAAAGAAGGTCCCTGGTTCAATCCCAAACATCTCCAGTTGGGGTGAAATTTTGGAGAGCTGCTGCTATTGAGCATGGACAATGCTGTGCTAGGCGGACTGAGATCTGGCTCAGTATGAGGCAACGCAACCTCCTGTGTCCACACTAAGTAGGTTACCGGTGTTAGAAACTCCAATATATAAGCTAGGTGCCAAATGCCTTCTTCAACTAGGGTTGCAGTCGCCAGAACGGAATGTCTAGTTGCCATGTTTGCGCAAGATGGCTCTCAAGTCTTATTGTTCAGATGATGGACTGACTGTGATGGATGATCAGTTAAACATCTGACTAGTTCAGGTGACCACCTCGAGCTTGGTTAAGAACTCTGAGAACTTAAAGAAGGTACAGGGACAGCCCACCTACTGTATTTTTCGCTCCATAAGACACACCTAGTTTTTAGAGGAGGAAAGGGGGAAAGCCCTATTTTGGGGGGGATCAGCTCACAGTTGTGCAGCTTCTTTTGCAAAGGGGAAAAGCCCCTTTTTTTGAGGATCAGCTCACAGTTGTTGAGCTTACTTTGCAAAGGGAAAAAAATCCTGTTTTTATGGGGTTCGACTCACAGTTCTGCAGCTTCTTTAGTAAAGGAAAGGGAGCCGTTTCTACAGTTTCCAGACAGATAATCTCATCAGCCAGTCACATGTCGCTGGGGAAACAAACAGCCTCCGTTTGCAGAACATTCAACAATGGAGGCCTGGGCAAGGGGCCGGGGCCGGAAGGGGAGCCAGTGATTGATCACACATTCATTCCATAAGACGCACAGACATTTCCCCTTACTTTTTAGGAGGAAAAAAGTGCATCTTATGGAGTGAAAAATACGGTATGTATTGGCCTATTGAGACCTCTTTTTCTTAAGGGTGACAGAGACCATTCATAACATTGGAATATTCTTCACAACTATGAGCAGGACAGTGGGGTGGGGGAAGTGAAGGCAAGTGACAGCCATTAATGTTGCTCACCACTCCTGCTCAGGGGAGCAACATGTTGGGCAGAAGATTCCTGCATTGCCAGGGGTTGTGGTCCTTTACAACTCTTCTATGGTTCACTGTTCAAGGACACATTCCAGCCATGCCAATGCCCTGGTGGTGGTCTTATCCTGGGGAGATTCCCAGGGGCTGACCGGAAATGTGGGAGGCCACCTTTGTCCTCTGGGTCTGTGGTTCCCAACCCGTGCTCTAACCACTGAGTGAGACAAGACTTGTCAACTGACTTTGGACCTTGACTGGAGCCTCCAGCTTTAGACACAGTCTACCCCTGTCTCCCTGCTAGTCAATAGGGGAAAGGGGCCATCCTTTTGCCCTCCGTGTCCTCATGGGCTTCCCAGAGGCATCTGCTGGGCTGCTGATTACCAGACATGATGGCCTGATCTGGCAAAGTGATCTTAATTAGCACTGAAGAGCATCAGGTTCTTGTTAATTGCCTGCCAGTCAAGCTCTGCAAGAGGGCCTCCTCTAAACAAATCCTCTTGAGACCCCTGCATCTTCATATTTTTGTTCAGTATATTATGCTGAGGTTAATGCCAGTTAACAACATGGAACAGGAAGAGGAGCAGCACTGCGGGAGGGTAGAGGAATTCATTTCTTGCATCGGTAGCAAAACGCCAAGATTCTTCCTAATCATATAGCCATCCCTCCTCGCTGCTGGGTGGCAGAGAAGCGGGTCAGAAGATTTTTGGCAGCAAACGGTCTTTTTGGATGCCGGGAGCTGGAAGCCAGTTGCCTCGCCTGCTTATTTCCTGACAGCAATAAAGGAATGGGATGCGGTCCCACGGCATTGCTTGCTGAGAGCTAAGCTTTCCCCTGGACTTGCTGAGTGGGCACATTCTCGCCTCTGCTATTTTCTGCTGCAGCCTCAAAGCGACTGCAGCCCCTGACGTTTTGCAGTCGCAAAGTGCCAGCGTTCTCTTGCAGTGCTACCACCAGCAGCCTGCTTTCGAGAATCCCTGTTTGCAGGCTCGGTCCCTGTTTCCAAGACCATCTCTGCAAGTAGAGCCTTTGCTAGAAGCCACGGATAATCTTATCGGCCATGAATTTGCCCAGTCCTCTTCTTTCAAAGTCATCCAAGTTGGTGATCATCACTACCATTTAACTAGCACTGTGCAAAGATATAATTTTTCTTCTTTTTTTCAATTATATTTCATTAAGTTTCAACATTTTTAACATATACAATCAAAGCACAATTGCATCTTTCCCCCCCCCCCCGTCGTCTTCCCACCCTGTTTTCCACGGAGTTGTTTTTTCTCCCTTTCTGCTACATCCTATCAGCTATCCATTAGATCATAACCATGATATTATAATCTAATTACTTCTGTTGCTCATAGGTCAAACCCTGCCTGCGAGTTCATCATACTATAATACTTCTTTAAATAATCCGAAAAAGGCACCCATTCTTCCACAAAACACTCATCATTAGATTCTCTTAATTTTGCTGTTAATTTTGCAGCAAAATTCTGCATAGTCCATTATCTTATCCATTCTTCTTTGGTGGGAATGAAGACGTACTTTCTTTTGTCTGCCCTGAATCCCCCAGACAAATCACCACCCCACCTTTGTCTGACTTTCTCCACTTTTTGGAGAAGTTTTTTTTTTTTAATGTTGTGAGTGAAGGAGCTAACTATTGTGGGGGAAGGCACCTGAGGAATAATTTGTTGTTGTTTAGTCGTTTAGTCGTGTCCGACTCTTCGTAACCCCGTGGGACCAGAGCACGCCAGGCACTCCTGTCTTCCACTGCCTCCCGCAGTTTGGTCAAACTCATGTTCGTAGCTTCGAGAACACTGTCCAACCATCTCGTCCTCTGTCGTCCTCTTCTCCTTGTGCCCTCCATCTATCCCAACATCAGGATCTTTTCCAGGGAGTCTTCTCTTCTCATGAGGTAGCCAAAGTATTGGAGACTCAGCTTCAGGATCTGTCCTTCCAGTGAGCACTCAGGGCTGATTTCCTTCAGAATGGAGAGGTTTGATCTTCTTGCAGTCTATGGGACTCTCAAGAGTCTCCTCCAGCACCATCAATTCTTCAGCGATCAGCCTTCTTTATGGTCCAGCTCTCACTTCCATACATCACTACTGGGAAAACCATAGCTTTAACTATACAGACCTTTGTCGGCAAGGTGGTGTCTCTGCTTTTTAAGATGCTGTCTAGGTTTGTCATTACTTTTCTCCCAATTTCATGACTGCTGAGGAAAAATAGAACGATAGAACTGTAGAGTTGCAAGAGACCCTAAGAGCCATCTAGTGGGAATCCTGCCCACAGCCGTGTCTGGGTGAGCTCAAACCACCGACCTTCTTGTTAACAGCTAGATGCATTGACCCGATTCACCATCTCAGCTGGGGAGATGGTAGAAAAGATGGGGAACTGGAGGCCAGTGAAAATAGGAATAAGGGAGCAAGAGACCAAGGGAAGGGAGGGGTAGAGAGGCAGAGGTTTGAGAGAGGTTGAGGAGGGAGGAAAGAGATAGAGACATCTTTCTGCTTGTAAGGGCTTTCTCAAGACTCTTTAAAGTGGTATGACGATACTTTAAATGCGTAGTGCAGATGGGGCCCAAAGTCCTACAAAGAATAGACCTACTGAAATTAGTAAGGTCAAGGTAAAGGAGCCCTGGGCAGTTAAGCCACGTCAAAGGCAACTATGGGGTTGCGGTGCTCCTCTCGCTTTCAGGCCGAGGGAGCCGGCGTTTGTCCACAGACAGCTTTCCGGGTCATGTGGCCAGCAGGACTAAACCACATCTGGCACAACAGAACACCGTGAGCACATGGAAACGCCGTTTACCTTCCTGCCACAGCGGCACCTATTTATCTACTTGCACTGGTGTGCTTTCGAACTGCTAGGTTGGCAGGAGCTGGGACAGAGCAACGGGAGCTCACCCTGTTGCAGGAATTCAGACTGCCAGCCTTCTGATTGGGAAGCCCAAGAGGCTCAGTGGTTTAGACCACATTAGTGGACCCAAGCTAGCTGTGTTTATTAACTTCAGCTGGTCTGTTCTGAGTAGGAAGTATCAAATCCCACTCTTAGACTGCAATGGCCCAAGTTCAAATCATTCCCTGGCCATGAAATTCACATGGGCTAATGACTGCCTCTTATCCTGACCTTCCTCATAAGGTGGTGTCCGGGGTAGGAGCAAGAATCACGAATGCCACCTTGGGTTCCTTGGAGGAAAGACAGAAGACAAATAAACTACCCCCCCTTTTATATGGTCATCTAACCCAGCAGCCTTCATCACACAGCAAATCCCATCGCCAAAGTATGCATCATACAAAATGGTACTTTTATTGTCTCTAAAGATGGAGGTACATCAAATAACCCTCACACAGCATGGCTAATGCTGGAGGATGGGAGTGTTGATGCTGGCCAAAGGCTCCAAAGTTAGCATGTGCTTTTAATTTATGGTGCAGATATAATGCTGTCTGTTGGCTGGGGAGGGGGGCAGGGAGGATGGGAAACTGGGGGGAAGGTTGCGCAGACACGCAATAGAGTGCCTGGAATACAAACCAGTCTATTTTCTCCACCCTTTCGTTCCTGTTTTAAGCTTTCGCTGGCTGTTTGAAATGCATGCCTGTGCTCCTTTGTCTTATGAAGTATGACTCTCTCTCAAAGATGCAACAGAAAATTGTCCCAGAAGACAATACAAAGAGGGGGGAAAAACAAAAGACAGTGGTTGGAGAGGAGCACGGGACTTTCAGTATGCCAAAAAGAAATGTTTCTTCATTTCTAACACTTGCTGGTTTTATTTTGGACAGTGAGGCTGCAGTGAGGCTGCCTATCCCTACTTACCCGCGATGTTGGGAAGGGCGAAGCAGTCAATTTCGATTTATTTCCATTTATTATTTTGCAGATCTTAAGTTCAGATCTCCACATTTCTACGCTGGTTTGTGGCTTTTGCTTTTTTGTGTGAAAATTCATGAAAATTCTACTGTGAATTTCTCTTAATCTACACATGTTCGCAAATGCATTTTTCCCTAGTATGAATGCTTTTGCAAAGTAATTTGGCGTAGCATGGTTTTATATGTGATCTTTCGTGGACAGATGGTTTCTTATGCACACAGACTATGCATTTTTGTAAGCATGATGACTGCGGAACTGCATTGTAAAATCTGGAGAGATCGCAGCACCCAAAATGCCCGCCAAGATCTCGTGCAAAAAAGCTCGAATTCTTTCTCAACAGCCAGTTTCAACCTAAGTCGTGTTAGGGGCAGACAGATGTGTTCAGGTGAATTCTCGGCCCAGTATACCTGAAGGAGCGTCTCCACTCTCATCGTTCTGCCCAGACACTGAGGTCCAGCTCTGAGGAGCCTTCTGGTGGTTCCCTCCCTGTGTAAGAAATGAAGTTACAGGGAACCAGGCAGAGGGCCTTCTTGGTAGTGGTGTCCGCCCTGTGGAACGCCCTCCCATCAGATGTCAAGGAAATAAACAACTATCTGACTTTTAGAAGACCAGATATCTTCTAAAAGTCAGATAATTGTTTATCTCCTTGACATCTGATGGGATGGCGCCATACTGAGAAGACCCTGTTTAGGGAAGTTTTTATTGTTTGATGTTATATCGTGTTTTTAATATTCTGTTGGGAGCAACCCAGAGTGGCTGAGGAAACCCAGTTGGATGGGCAGGGTATAAATAATGAGTTGTTGTTGTTGTTTGTTTGTTTATTTATTTATTTATTTATTAATTAATTATTATTACGCTGGACTGGATGGGCTTTTGGGTCTGCCAATATAGAGCAGGCCCCTCTATATTGTTATGAGAGCCCCAAGGGCCAAATTGAGGGGGCTGGAGGGTTGCTTTTGGTCTGTAGACATGAAGTTCCACAGCCTTGGAAAATGGCCTCACCCAGACCAACTCCAGCTCTCTTCATCCATTGGTTGCTGTAGATATTCAGGTTGACAGCAGAGGAGCGATCCATCTCCTGAAGAGTTCCATTGGCCTCTTTCCTTTCTCTTGGCAAGATCCAGGGGGATTGCTTTTTGCCTCTCTGTGCTGTATTTATGAGTAAAACTTGGGGGCTGCCATCTGGCTGCTTCTGCGAGCGCTAAATCAAGTTTTGAACAAAATGCAGGCATCTGGGCAGGGAGTGGGGTGGGTGTGGGGGGAATGCTGTGGGAAGTAATCTAAATCCCCAGCATTTACATTCCCGATTCCCCCAGTGCCGTTGGGATACTCCGCGGAATGCGGATCAGCCATTCGTTTAGCATAATTCAGTTGGGGCTATTGAGATAATGAATGTACATATTGCCATTGCTCTTCGTAGCATCTGTCTCTGAGGAATAATGCTCTGCCCACAGCTGTTTCCGTGTTGGGTGCAAGGGACTTGGGAATAATGTGGGGCAGGACATGCATTTTTCAGATGGTAGTAACAGCGGCAGTAGCAGCTGCAGCAACAAAAACAATAGGAGAAGGAGAAGGGGCAATGGAGCACACTGGTTAGAGCAGAGCTGGGGGATTCTTGTATATTTTTTATGTTGGTGAAAACAACATAAGCATTCATTATATCTAGTCCAGTGTTGCCTATGCCAAAGTTTCCCCAACTGCTGACCATGTCCATTATCTTCATTCATGTGACCAATAGTGTGTCTGCAAAAATAGAATTAAAATCCATAGAGCATCAAGCACAATGTGTAACAATTGCTAGGGCAGGGATAGAAACCATTTAAGTCATCCACCAAGAACCTCAGCAATTTTTGATTGATCCATGGGGGAAGAAACAACTTTGGGAACCACTAGTCTATACTGACTGACTGAGGTTCTCCAGGGCTCAGACAGTAGTCAGCCCTAGACATAGGAGTCAACTCTTAGGGGCCAAGGTCGCTTCAGCCCCCCCCCCCAAATTTGAGGGGGCCAATTTCCAAAGTTGATGGGCATTGGCAACAGATTTATGTATAAGCCAAACAAGCTACAGCTTAGGGCCCCACTCTCTTGGGCCCCCCAAAAAAAATTAAAGGAAAAAAAAAACTTGGATGTACATTTCCAAAATATAAGATAGAAAACAAATAAAATAAAACCTACATACAGTAACAGTGGCAAATGGCTTTAGATACTTAGTAGGTTCATAAATAGGGACGCGGGTGGCGCTGTGGGTTAAACCACAGAGCCTAGGACTTGCCAATCAGAAGATTGGCAGTTCGAATCCCCGCGATGGGGTGAGCTCCTGTTGCCCGGTCCCTGCTCCTGCCAACCTAGCAGTTCGAAAGCACATCAAAGTGCAAGTAGATAAATAGGTACCGCTCCGGCGGGAAGGTAAATGTCGTTTCCATGCACTGCTCTGGTTTCTCCAGAAGCGGCTTAGTCATGCTGGCCACATGACCTGGAAGCTGTACGCCGACTCCCTCAGCCAATAAAGCGAGATGAGCACCGCAACCCCAGAGTCGGTCACAACTGGACTTAATGGTCAGGGGTCCCTTTACCTCTACCTTTTAGGTTCCTAAATTACCACATAGCATATATTCAACACAAAAACCAGCGATAATTTGTTGTTGACAAAGGACAGCTGGACATAGGAAGGGCCCCATTACCTTCAGTAGTTTAGGGCCTCATGAAACCTAAATCCAGCCTTGGGCATTGCTATTCAAGTTGTGTGTGTTTGCCGTGTCTTGTGATCAATTATGTATCAGCCTGGATAGCTCAGTTGGTTAGAGACAAGGTTGCAGGTTCGATCCCTGCATGGGACAGATGCCTATTCCTCCATTGGATGGGGGGTTGGACTAGATGATCCTCAGGGTCCCTTCCAACTCTACAGTTCTATGATTCTATGTGGATACACTCCCCTATTTTGAGATGCCAAGGATTGAAACTGCTAGGTTCTGCATGCCAAGGAGATGCTCTGCAAAGCAGGTGCACTGTGCCTTTTCCCAGAATGCATACTGTCACTGAATTGCGCCCGATTCCAAGCCATCCCTTGAGTTGCAAACAGGAGTGCCAACTTGGCCCCGCGACTATGGGTGCCCGGGGCCATGGGTACCATGCAGCGTGTATGGCCCTTCCTGAAGCAATGATTCTTCAACATCAACTTCGTTGGACTGGTCATGTTGTGCGGATGCCTGACAATCGTCTTCCAAAGCAACTACTCTATTCCCAACATAAAAATGGAAAGCGTAATGCTGGTGGTCAACAAAAGAGGTTCAAAGACTCTCTCAAGGCAATTTTTTTAAAACGTAGTATAAACACCAACAATTGGAAAACACTTGCCTGCGAGCGCTCCAATTGGAGAACAGCCTTCACCAAAGGTGTCATGGGCTTTTAAGTTACAGATAGGTAGCCGTGTTGGTCTGCCATAGTCAAAACAAAAAAAAATCCTTCCAGTAGCACCTTAAAGACCAACTAAGTTAGTTCTTAGTATGAGCTTTCGTGTGCATGCACAAGAAGTAACTTAGTTGGTCTTTAAGGTGCTATTGGAAGGAATTTTTTTGTATCGACTATGGGCTTTTAAGACACTCAAACTCAGGACACAAGGGAGAAACATGCTAAGAGGAAGGCATACTTGGCAAATCCACACCATGGTCAACTCCTGCCCGGAAACCCATGTCCCCACTGTGGAAGGATGTGTGGATCCAGAATTGGCCTCCACAGTCTTTTATGGACTCATTGTTAAAACCGTATTTATGGAAGACAATCTTACTCGGCTATGAGTGATAGCCAAAGAAGAAGAAAGATCCTGACACCGAAATTTGTGGGTGCCCAGCTCCTTCATGCGGAGTTTTGTGGGTGCTCAGGCATCCAGGGCTCCAGGGAGTTGGCACCTATGATGGCAAACGTAGTCTTTGCTCTCCCTGACAAAAACCCACCCCTTTACCGTGGTGTGTGGTACATCTTATGAAGAGTTAGGGCTGGAGTTCCCTGGTAGTCTAGACAGTCATTCCAAACAGGAGGATTCCAATGACAGAGTAATAGTGTAATAGCAACAAATAATACATCTTGGGCATGAGCCATTTCCGTGATCAATATCATCTAATCAGTGTCGTTTTCTCCTTAGTTGTGAAGAATAGGGAGCCCGAGGGCTCTTGTCTGCTAAGCAATTTGATTCAATTTGGCAATTTGATTCGCCTGGCAATTGATCTTTGTGACAAAATGGATGCCCTTTCGTCTCCCCACGGTTCCTTAATTAAACACTATCTCTTTCTGTCTTCACCCGGCGAGCAACAGGTTGGATTCAACCTAATCCAAACGGGAGGGGAAGAGGGCAGAACTGGAACCTGGATCTTCCTTTTTGAGAGAGGCAAGTTGCTTAACCACCACGGTGGCGGTGAGTGGAGCTCAGTTGGCGGGAAAGAAGATTGTCAGCCTCTGAATCACAGCCAGTATTTGCTGGTAGGGTGAAAGGCAGGGAGGCCAACAGTAGGTGGCAGCAGAGTGAAGGATAGCCAGTGGGGGCTGTCTGAGAGCAGACTGAGGTCAGTGGGGCAGTGGACCAAACTCCACCGCTTGCAATTGCAGAGGAGCAAAAACACGAAGCTTTCAAGAGTCAGGATTAGGGATGTGTGACTCTGTCCATTTTGGTTTCTTCCAATCTTAAGATCAGCTCTCCACATCTCCACATCAAGCTTGCAATAAATAATAAAAAAGATTCTTGTGATAATTCAACAGGATTCTAGTGTGAATTTCTCCTCATATACCCAAATTTGTATGCCCTTTTGCTAATGCACAGATGTTTCCAAAGCAATCTCCCCTAATATAATGCATTCTTACATGTTGTCTTCACTGCCACAAACATTTGTATGCACACTTGATCCTAGTACACGCATTTGTGTACACGTCACCTGGCTTGAGAACGGCACTGCAACATTTAAGGAAGAATGGATTCTGAAGAATGGCTGTGATTCAGTCTTCATAAAAGGTAAAGGTAAAGGTACCCCTGCCCGTACGGGCCAGTCTTGCCAGACTCTGGGGTTGTGCGCCCATCTCACTCAAGAGGCCAGGGGCCAGCGCTGTCCGGAGACACTTCCGGGTCACGTGGCCAGCGTGACATCGCTGCTCTGGCAAGCCAGAGCTGCACACGGAAACGCCGTTTACCTTCCCGCTAGAAAGCGGTCCCTATTTATCTACTTGCACCCGAGGGTGCTTTCGAACTGCTAGGTTGGCAGGCGCTGGGACCGAGCAACGGGAGCGCACCCCGCCGCGGGGATTCGAACCGCCGACCTTTCGATCGGCAAGCCCTAGGCACTGAGGCTTTTACCCACAGCGCCACCCGCGTCCCCTCAGTCTTCATAGTATGCTGCAAAAGAGAATGAGGCAGTTTTGCTTTCAAATGTGAATTGAATAAAATTCCTTCCCTGGCCCTAGTCAGGGCACATGAGAAGTGCTCCAGGAGAGAGCCACCTTGGCCTCCTGCGTAAAAGCTAATTTTACTCTTGAGTAAAATTTACACGTGAGTAAATTTTACTCTTGAGTAAAATTTAGCTCAATAAAACCTTATGGGGTTGCACCCAATCCTATGGCTTGTATCAAGTTATTTGTTCATTTCATACTGTTTGATTGTAATCCCCTCCAAAAAACCCCCCTCATGTGGTTTAAGAAAAGAATAAACCAGTAAAAGACAGTTAAAATACTAAAAAAAATACCAGCAATAACACCCCCCCCAATAGCATTCTAAAAAGCTGGGTAAATCCTGTTAAACTCAGAGGAGACCTATTACAATTAAGTAACTCAAGTTAATCATGCCCATTCTTGGCAGTGGGTCTACTCTGAGCAGGGCTCTAACTCCCATTTTGTTTTTCACATTCTTATCATCATCTGCGAGGATGTGTGGTGGTTTTGCATGTTTCTAGATGTAACCTTTTTTTTTGTTTCTAGAAACCTTTTGCATGTTTCTAGATGTAACCTTTTAAAGGAGGTGCTTACTCCATAAAAAACCCCCGAACATATTCTGCACATTAGGTAAACTGAAAGTGAGGGAGCGAGGAGAGTTAGGAAAGAAGAAGTTTTATCCTTAATTGTTAGCTTCGTTAAAAGCCTTCCGATTTCAACCCAAATTCCATCTCCCAACACTGTTATTTTCTTCTTCTTCTTCTAAATTTATTGGGTTTAATGATAACCTTTCGGGAACAAAGAGCCTGGGGGATTTAATGTGCCACGTGAGAGCGAAAGGAAGACAAGATTTCTCTCCAATGTGGCGGGTAATTGAAAGAGGGTCCGGATGCTGCTGGGGGGGGGGGGATTTGGAATTAATAGTGAGGATTTCAGAACCAAGACACTTTCAAAACGTCTTAGAGAGGTAATCACCCTTAGCCTTGCAACAGGGCACCTTCCATCGATGTCCCTCAGGCATCAGCTGCCGTCGCAAGCCCTCGCTCACAATGAGCGAGTTAGCAGTGCAGAAGGAATCCTTTAATGCTTCTGGGTTTATAAAATAACCATGGTTTCCATTCAAGAGTGGAAGGGTTGGACTCCCTCCCCCCGTCCCCCACTTATCCTAAACTGCACCCAGGGCCGGACTTAGGTTTGATGAGGCCCTAAGCTATGGAAGGTAATGAGGCCCTTTCTATGTCCAGCTGTCCTTTGTCAACAACAAATTGTCGCTGTTTTTTTTTGTGTTGAATATATGCTATATGGTAAATTACGGACCTAATAGGTATCTCAAGCCATTTGCACATAACAAAATGTGTGTTTTATCAAAGTAATTGTTGAACTGAAATACAATTAAGAAGAAGTATATTAAATAGTGAAATACAATTAAGAAGTATATTAATAGTGAAATAATTATTAAGCTCTAACTTAAAATGATTTTTTAAAAATTCATAACAAATTTAACAATGCAAACACATTGGCATTTGGCAATAAGAAAAGTTCCTTTAGAAACACAATTTACAAAGTCTCATTATTTTTTGGGGGGGGCCCAAGAGAGTGGGGCCCTAAGCTATAGCTTGTTCAGCTTACAGTGGTACCTTGTGTTACATACGCTTCAGGTTACAGACACTTCAGGTTATAGACTCTGCTAACCCAGAAATAGTACCTCGGGTTAAGAACTTTGCTTCAGGATGAGAACAGAAATAGTGCTCCAGCGGCGCGGTGGCAGCAGGAGGCCCCATTAGCTAAAGTGATGCTTCAGGTTAAGAACAGTTTCAGGTTAAGAACAGACCTCCAGAACGAATTAAGTTCTCAACCCGAGGTACCACTGTATATGTAAATCAAGCACTGGCTGCACCTGCAAGAACAGACGTTTGTGCGTAGTCAAGAGGTGGGGGGCATTTTTTTTTCAAACCAAGGGCCACGTATGGTGGCCGTTGTAGTGAAGCAAAAATGGGCAGAGCAGCAAATGTCAATTTCAACTTTTTCCCCGGCTTCTTCCCTCTCGCAAACCCAACTCTGTCCTTGATCCAGGCTAGCGAGAGTTGAAAGGCACAATTCAACCAAGCAAACAAGTACAGTCATACCTCGGGTTGAATGTGCTTCGGGATGAGCGTGTTTGAGTTGCGCTCCGCGGCAGCCTGGAAGTAACTGAGCACTTTACTTCCGGGTTTCGCTGCTTGCGCATGCGCAGACGCTCAAAATGACATCACGCGTATGCGCAGAAGCGGCAAAAAGCATCGCACGTGTGCGCAGACGTGCCATCGCTGGTTATGTTTGCTTCTAGATGTGAACGGGGCTCTGGAACGGATCCCGTTCGCATCTAGAGGTACCACTGTACCTAAGGAACACACAAGGCAGGGTTGGTGAAGGATATCTGCTGATATTCTTCCTTCCTTTCCCCAAACTTCCATGTCAATTACATCAGAATTTTAGAGGTACCTTCCAACACTACAATTCTACAATTCCATGATTTGCAAAGCTATCATCTGTTATTTCTCTTTATTGAACTGTCTCAGGTTACAGTGGGACAGGATTGTCATGCAATCCTATGCATGTCTCTTCAGAAGCACATTATATGGAGTGCAACTGGGCTTTCCCCCAGGCAAGTGTGTATAGGATTGCACCTTCAATGGATCTGATTTTACTTTAGGAGTCCCTTTGCTGCCCATCTTTTTTCTCTTTTAAAACATTAACCCGCCACTGTCAGATTTACAGAGGGGAAATCTCTCTCTTTCTCACCTTGCCTCCAGTGCTGCTTGTCGGAAAGGATGAGGGCGAAAGCGGCTTTTCTTCTTTTGTAGTGCGATGCTATTCTCAATGGGATTTCGCGCGGAAGGGAATGAAATTGGAGCGGAAGGGAGGCAATCGTGGTGGTGGTGGGGAGCCAGGGCAGAAAATGCTCATTTGTTAAATAAAAAGGTACAGGGACACATGAGTGAGTCAAATAGATGATGGGAGCTCATCTTTGTTCTGCCTCTTTCTCCATGTCTCTCTAGATTTTAATTATCTGGCCATCTGCATATTTTCTTTCTGTAACCTCAAAATGCATTTGTCCTTAGCCTGGGGAAATCAGAGACTTGGGGTTGGTGGGAGCCGACTTGTGGAACTTCTGTCTTGCTTTCCTGTGCTTCTGAAGACCCAGTAGCCAATGTTGCAAATGCCATTGGTATATAATATTTATTTATTTATTTCCTGCCCATCTGGCTGGGTTTCCCCAGCCACTCTGGGCGGCTCCCAACAGAATATTTAAAACACGATAAAACATCAAACATTAAAAACTTTCCTAAACAGGGCTGCCTTCAGATGTCTTCTAAAAGCCAGATAGTTGTTTATTTCCTTGACATCTGATGGGAGGGCATTCCACAGGCTGGGCGCCACTACCAAGAAGGCCCTCTGCCTAGTTCCCTGAAACCTCACTTCTTGCAGGGAGGGAACCGCCAGAAGGCCCTTGGAGATGGACCTCAGTGTCCGGGCTGAACAATGGGGGTGGAGACGTGCCTTCAGGTATACTGGGCTGAGGCCGTTTAGGGCTTTAAAGGTCAGCACCAACACTTTGAATTGTGCTTGGAAACGTACTGGGAGCCAATGAAGGTCTTTCAGGATTAGTGTTATATGGTCTCAGCGGCCACTCACAGTCACCAGTCTAGCTGCCGCATTCTGGATTAATTGTAGTTTCAGATTGTATGTGCACACTGATATATCAGGTGTCAAGAGTGCTTCCCAGCCAAAGGATTGCACACAGCAGATGCTTAACTTTTTTTGGTCAAAGATAACACAGTCACTTCTACAGCTCTGCATACTTACTCACACCATTTAGCATCTAGGCAGCTATTTCCAGGTCCATGATCTCTGAAGCAGTTGGAGCCACAGACTAGACTTCTGCGACCTTCCTGTTGCGTTGACTGGGAGCTCAGCTCCTTTCTGGAATTCAAAATTCTTTTACCCATTAACTGCTGTTCTATCATTCTAAGCATGCATGTCTTATGCAGCTGGCTTCAGTAGGCAGATCTTAGTGTTCGAGTAAATCTCCAAAATCTCCAGATCTCAAGTCTACACTGCCCTGATGTAAAATGTGGTTTTGCTTTGGGTGAATCTACAAAACAAAAACGAAACATATTTTCCAATGGGAAGTACTTTCTTTCATTTTCTTTTAAAAGCGGTTCAAGTTAAGCCTCTCCTTATTCATTCACAGCTTGATCAGTTTAATTTGGAAAGAGCCGGTTTGCCGGAGAATGAGGAAGCTCTCTGCTATTAAAACCTATCAGGGAATAATTATCGCCCAAGTTGCACACTGATTTGCTATTTAGTGGGAGCGAAGAGTGGCCGACTTCACCACTGGCACAAAAAACGTAAAGAAACACACAGAGCGAGTGAAATGGTCCCAGCTAATTGTGCCTTCTTGCCTTTGCATCAAATCCCCCATTGAATGAGAAATATTGCAGAGTCCCTTTGCAAACACCCTTCCCAATTTGGCAATGACCCCCAGAGGCTGAAAAGTCCTAATGCACTTTTCCCATCCCATTTCTTGCCTATTCAGTAATTATGTACACCATATTAATTCAAGGATGGGGAATTCTGGCCTTTTGTTCTTGCCTTCTAGACTCTCCTCAACTGCACCCCTCACTGAACATCCTCCTTGGTGGTTTCTGCCTGCTTAGAATATCTCTCTGGATTCTGATAAGGCCTTTTGCTTTTCTGAATGTGGGAATCTGAAAGGTCTGTTAGAGGAGGTAGAACCTAGGTAAAGGGACCCCTGACCATTAGGTCTAGTCATCGACGACTCTGGGGTTGCAGAGCTCATCTCACTTTATTGGCCGAGGGAGCTGGCGTACAGCATGACTAAGCCACTTCTGGCGAACCAGAGGAGCGCATGGAAACACCGTTTACCTTCCCGCTGGAGTGGTACCTATTTATCTACTTGCACTTCGTGCTTTCGAACTGCTAGGTTGGCAGGAGCAGGGACCAAGCAACGGGAGCTCACTCCATCACAGGGGATTCGAACTGTCAACCTTCTGATCGGCCAGCTCTAGGTTCTGTGGTTTAACCCACAGCGTCATCCGCATCCCAGGTAGAACCTAGCTGTCCAATAAATAATTACATTTCTTGCTCTGTCCACTTTTGCCTCTGCTCCTACCACTAGCATGCGACCCCTGGAAGGCATCCCTAAAGGGTCAAAATAGGTTCCCTACCCCTGCATTAAATGATATCTAAGAGGAGGTGTTGGCAGGGATGTATTGTAATATGGTTGCACCAATGCTGTCCTATCAGTGGCTGGTCAATGGCAATTTGAATTCATTTTATTTAACTAATTTATATACTGCTTTACTAGTCTTATACAGTGTACAAGAAATACAATATAGAAAAGGTCTGCGGGAATGTTCAGGGTGGCAGGAGAGAATATAACTGTTTATTAATATCCTTCCTAACTTGCACTATCAAGTTCCTTTATGTAGCAGAGTTATATTCACCTTTTACATGCACAGCAGATAGCTGGCTGCAGCCTCTGGTGAGCTTCTCACTATTGTCTCAGATTGAATTGTATGTTCATGATAAGTTCCCTTGAATCCCCCTTAAAAAGAATAGAAATGCCACAATCTTTGAATAAGAAGTTTACTCACATCAGTTCACAGTTGGATTCCTAAAGGCAGACTTAGTTACAAATATGTACATGTGGATCTACCGCCATATGGGGGAATAATCCCAGTGCTTCTGTTAGCTGAGAGCTAGCAGAGCAGTCCTAGCTAAAAAGCTGACTGAACGGAGAAGGAAGTCAAAAAGAAGAAGTGTGCTGCGTGACTCATCCTTTTGTTACCTGGACAGGTTAGGTCATGTCCACCCTTTATCACATGCAAAAGGAAGGATGCTCCAGCCAGGAGGAACAGGAAGTTTTGACTGGCTGGACCAAACATTCCCTCGCATGTCTTCTTTAGCATTGCAAAGAATGTTGTACTTGACTGCTTCTCAAGGTCAACATTGGTTAAAAAGATAAGACCAGAGTTCAATTAAAATGCTGCTGACAGAGGCAGATTTAGGGCAATGCAACCGGTTCCATTGCCCTGGGTGCCAAGCCTAGGGGCACCGCAACTATGACATAGTGAATGGAGCAGAGCAGAAGATGAGAGGCAGTGGGGGGCATGCACCAAATTTGGGGCTCACACAGGGCAGCACTGAAATTTGAAAGAGCAAAGTCTGCCCTGTTGCTGTAATTTTTAAAAAGTATTCAGTAGGCACTAGAAATTCAACAGGGTCAGGTCTCTTTCTCTCTCTCTCTTGCCATTTCATTTTTATTAATTTTACAATAATGCTTTCCATTTACAATTTGGCTTTTTAGGGCCATGACTTCCTTCAAACCTTCCTTATGATTTTCTATCTTTCATTTCAAATTTCTGCATTTTCACTACTTAACTATTGCTTTCAAATCAAAAACATCAAAGCATCATATTTTCTTATTCCTCTCTGCAGTGATTTTTATACCTTTGCTTACAAAGTTTCTTGCAACCCTACCATCTTGTTTGACTGACTACAATTGTCTTTCAAATAATTTTCAAATTTAGTCCAGTCCTTGATGAACTTCTGGTCCCGCTGTTCTCAGATTCTTCCCAACATTTTGGCCAGTTCCGCATACTCCAGGGGGTCTCTCTGATCTCAACTGCAATGGGAGCACATGAAATTTGCCCCACGTTATTCAATTCATAGCTCCTGGTGGATCCAAGCTGTGCATCTGAGAGGTGGGAGACCACAGACAGTGACTTCCTCTAAGATTTCAATGATTGGGCAGGGATCTGGGATCTGGCAGTCACTGAGGCATCCTGGACCGAAGTTGTTAAGGACCTTGTAAATTAATACAAGAACCTCAAACCTGGCTGGTGCCGTATGAACAGCCAATGAAAGCTTTTGAGCTCCAGAGCTACATGCTGGCAAGAGTGTGTTCCCTTCAACAGTGCAGCTGCAGTATTTTGCACCAGCTGGAGCCCACTTGTCTTCCTCTGCTTGTTGAGAAAGCTCCTTCAGGCTGCCTTGAATCTCCAGAAGAAGGCTCAGCTAAAGCATCTCAGGTGGCAGTATTAGGAAAGGCTTTTGTATCTTGGAGAGCTGCTTCAAGGCAAGGAACATGATACTGGGCTCCATAGACCTAGGAATGGGGAAGAAATTTGATCCTGTTTGCATTTAAAGGCAAAGCTACCTCATTCACACTTTCTGAAACAATACGAGAACAGAAGCATCGCCAACCTCCAAAATGCACTCATTTTTGAGTTTTGCAATGCAGTGCTCCAGCCAAGTAATGTATACAAAAATACATACAATTGGTGTAAATTGTGCATCAAATTGCATGATAAATGAATGAATGATAGAATCCATAGAGTTGGAAGGGACCCTGGTAGCACCTGATTTCTCACATCACCAGTAGATTGGACTAGATCAGCGGTGGGAACCTTTTCCAGGCTGAATATCACTTCCGGAGGCAGCAGGGCAGCGGTGGGTGGAGCCAGAGGTAAAAGTGGGTGGGAGCAGTCAAATACAACATTCCTTGGTTTCCTAGAGTGGTCATGCAGGGGATGTTTGGTCCACCCATTTGAAACTTCCTGTTCCTCCTGGGTTGGAGCATCTTTCCTTGCATGTGAGTAGTGGGTGGCGTGACCTTTCCAGACCTGGTAAAAGGCCAAGGCATGCTGCCTCTCTCTCCCTTTTCCATCTTCCTTTCGTCCTGCAAACTTCCCGGACTGCTAACTGCCATCACTAGGTCAACCCACATATGGGGCAAACCTGTTTGTATATGCTTGTAACTTTAAGCCTTAAGCCTGCTTTCAGGGATCACACTGTGCTCTGCCTGATCGTGAGTAAACTTTCTTTTTATCGCTTATGAAAAGGACTGTGGTGTCTTTATTCTTTTAGGAGGGATTCAAGGGGGTCTTACCAGGAAAATATTAGAACACATTTCAAGCCAGATTTAATTTCTTATTGTCTTAAGAAACTCACACAAGTTTGCAACTGGTTTTCTGCTGTGTAAAGGAGAATGCACTCTGCTAAGTAAAGGAACTTGCTAGCGCAAGTTAGGAAGGATATTAATAAACAATATATCCCCTCCTTCCACCCTGAACATTCCCACAGCATTTACCTCTAGGAGGTGACATTCCAGCCATTTCTACATGCACACTTCCATCCAAGGAAGCAAGAAGCAACATTTGAGGTTGAGGACCCATTCCAGTTAGGCGCAAACACTTAACAAGGATGTGGAGGAAGACTAGTAAGGAATGTGGCCTGTGGAGAGTGCCAAGGGCCAGGTGAAGAAGCCTGGAGGGCCACATCCATTCTTTAGAGCAGGGTTTCTCAAATTTGGGTCTCCAGCTGTCGTTGGACTGCAACTCCTGTCATGCCTAGCCAGCAGGACCTGTGTTCAGGGATGGTGGGAATTGTAGTTCCAAAACAGCTGGAGACACAAGTTTGGGAAACTCCGTCTTAGAGCTACCCCATCTCTGGACTAGATGATTTTCCAACTCTGAGATTCTGTAAGGATGAAAGCTATCTCTCTGGTATGTTGGGCCCAGCTGGTTTCGGGCTTAGCGTATTGAACTGGCTGATGAGAGAGAAGGAAAGAAAACTTTTGGGAAAAGTCCTAAGCATCTCGTCCCTCTTGGGATTGGTTAATTTTCTCGGCTCTCTCTGCAATTAGTCTGCCTAGCCTTTTTCTTCTCCCTAAAAAAAGAGACAAGCGCTGATTTGTTGTTTGGGGGAAATGATGCAGAAGGCAGTGAAATAATAATAAAAACAAAGCTCCGATGGGAATTCGAAGTGCAATGCCATCTGCCTTCATTACGAGCAGTCAGAGGGAATTACACGCTATCTCCCAGTGGTGGAGAAATCTGATAAACAGATAAATTTCATGGTAAAGTTGGACCCTCTGGCAGATGTTAGTTGGCCACTGCGAAGAAGGGAAAGGCAGAGATTTGAGCCGCCTAGAAATGGCTTGTTGAGTGAAGGAATATTGCATATTGGGGCTGTTATGTACTGAAGTTCTCACCCTGGGCCAGCAGGGGGATACTGTAGATAGTTATGCAAATGAAGGATCGAAAGTGAAGTTCAGTGATTGGATAGTTTGTATGCAAATGAAGGATCGAAAGTGATGTTCAGTGATTCGATAGTTTTAGAAAGTTGTTACAGTAACAAGATACTGGAGCTCTATATAAGCAGGCTGACTGAGCCCTTCAGCTCAGTTCAGTTCTGGCCTCAGAATAAAGAAGAGCTGTTTGAAGAATTGCTGTGTCATCTGATATGCTCGCCCACAGCTTAACAGGGGCCATGTTTTAAGAAGGGAGAAAATGCCTCAGGTTGACTCCCTCCAGCCTATCAAGACTTAAGATTCCTTTTCCCCACAACAGCCACCATTTTTCATCCGATTATCACCAGGGCAGCAACCTTTAATAAATTGATTAACCAGCTTTGGTTGATTAATTGTTGGAGGCTAATAAGAGCAAATTTGAACCAGTTGGGCTGCAAGCTTAAGGGCATGAGAAGTGATTTGGTCCCACTGTGCTATTGCCACAAGGAATTAGAAGAAAGAATGTAATAAACGTTGCCCAAGGGTGTTGAGTCTGATGGGGCGAGCTAGCTAGCCGCTAATCTGGATGGGGCTTCTGATGTGTGATGGACCGGTCCTGGGTCTGGCTCCTGATGAGTGGGAGCTGGTGTTTTTACCAGCCAATCAGGAAGGAGGAGGAGGAGGAGGAGAGAGAGAGGAATTTAAGTTAGATGCTATCTGTTAAAACCACATATTTAATCAGGGTGGGAGTCTCTGCTTGCATAATTACAGGGGGTGGACTGGATGGATCCTTCAACTCAGGATGCCTTCCAACTGCCCCCACCTTTTGACAGCCCCAGATTGCTCCAGGGGAGATCTGGGGCTGCCTTGACTCACCTTGGACAAATCCTGAATCAGCTTGAATTGATTGATGATCTGGGATTTGTCCAGACCGGGTGCACAGCCTGACTGGCCTAAGATCACCTGGTAAAGTTTTCAGATGGGTGGAGGGTTAGGACAGTGAAATTAGGGACGGAATTATTTTATTTCCAATAGCTGATGTTGTGAACCATCATAGTGTTTGTCTTGCAGATATTTCAGGTCAGCCTAGAAATGTCATAAACTTTACAAACTTGTGTTTCCTGGCCCCATTGTCTGCCACCTTTTTTTCTATACCATTCTCCTGTGTGTATCTGCCTTAGCCCTTAGGTGCTGGGCTATTAATGTTCCTACCACAATAAATCTGTTCCTCCTTCAGACTCCTTTTTGCTTTTTGCTGTGAGAGATTCTGGTCCTTGTCTTGGGCTGGCCCATTCTTTCTCTTCTACTTTGTTGTCGAGCATGAAATTTGGGATTTTGCAGTTTCCGTCCTGTGAACAATCAGAACATTTTCAGAGCAGAAAACCCCGAAGGTGTGTGCCAATTAAAGCTAATGCACACCTGCTCAACGAGAGGAGAAAAAACCTAATTTATTTTTGGGTGAGCTGCTCTTACATTATGTTCCTTTGAGATGTCTGCTTTCATGAACTTCACACGCTAAAGCCAGAACGATTTGAGGCCTTGCGGGAAAAAGTCCCAAAGAACTGCACAGCGCCTGTGCTGTTGTAAGCCTTGTAGTTAATGCAAATGATGGCAGTAGAGAATGCATTTACACACCCAGGACTTGGGCTAATATATATGTGTGGTTGGTGAGCAGCTATCCATGGCTTCCGCTTAAAAACATGCATAATCTCCACCAGGATTCCTGCTTCTTTCCTCCCCTTTGGTTGATGTTCTGCATCTTGTAATGCTTGTCTTTTGTCACTAGGTGCCGCTAGAGTTCTGCCCCAGGGGGCCGGCCCACTGTCACTCAGACCTTGTGGGGAGCAGACTATATTTTTTTTGGGGGGGGGAATGAACTAATTCCTATGCCCCACAAATAACCCAGAAATACATTTTAAATAAAAGGACACATTCTACTCATGTAAAAACAGGCCAGATTTAGAAGGTGATTGAGCAGGATCCGGCCCCCGGGCCTTAGTTTGCCTACCCATGCTTTAGCCACAACCGACATGTGGTTAAAACAGGATGAGGAGGACCACACTAGCTCTGCCCAACTGTTCCTGTCCCCCCACCACAAGTTGGAGGGCTGGATGTATGCAGTGTGGAACTTTCTCTACTGGAGTGGGCTCCCTGCACAACCTTTGTCTTCCACAAGGAGATAGGACTTGCAGGAAGCCTTATCTTCTCAATATGTAGAAGGGGGTGAAGCCGTGAATGGGAATGCAGCAGAGAAGATGGTATCAATGGATTCCTTCCTCTCCCTTTCATAAAATGAGGCTCAGACAGCTGGGCTTTGGGCTGAATGACCAGAATATGGCTGACTTTAGCCTTCTGGCAATGAGGTGGCAAGAATTTCAGTAGGGAGAACTGCCACCCACTTGGTTGTGTTCTGGTTTGATGTTGGAGCCATGAGGAAAGATGCAAAGCTGGAAGACCACAAAAAGCTCCAAGGGAGCTATAGAATCCCAAAAAAGGTTGGGAGCAGGCCTTCTGTACCTTTGTCTCTAGGCTCCACCCCTTGAGAGCCTAAGTCAACCCTCTGTCCTGAAGAAGAATGTTCCTCACATGTACCACAGCCTCCCTCCTGGTGCACTCCTGAACTGGTGATGTGCAGGATGAGGCATCTCCTTATTCAGGGGAAGGGGGTTTCATTTAGGTCTTGGTTCTGGCCCTACAGACCTAGGTGGCCTGGTAGACCCTATAGCTTTCTCTGGAGCTTCTTGTCCAACCACCTCAGGCCCACTGGTCTCCTTGTCTTCCACAGTCACCTCTGACCCATCTCCTTATCTGGTGCCCCTGCAGCCTCTGATTCAATGTCCAGATAAATGGGTTGTGACACCTGCTTCCCCACAAAAAAGGACCCAACATCCCCTCACCGGTTTATGTGAATCATCCTGTCAAACATTGCCCTTTTCCCAGCTGCCAAGCCTTTCACGATCTCGGATGAGTCACATAGGGGAGCCCACCCAATCAGAGATCTCACATATGTGGGAAGATGCCATGATGTCACACGGCCAATCAGACTGGGCTGCCTGATATCATCGCTGAGTGCAAGCCTGGGAAATTCTCAAAGGGAATGTTGTTTTTCATCTCTGCTAGGTATTTTATGCAGGGGCCAGGGGGGAAGAGAACTAGTTTTGACTCAAATGAAGAATGAGAGAGTTGGGTATGTTTAGCATGGATAATAATAATAATAATAATAATAATAATAATAATAATAATAATAATTTATTTATACCCTGCCCATCTGGCTGGGCTTCCCCAGCCACTCTGGGTGGCTTCCAACAAAGATTAAATGTCACACATTAAAAACTTCCCTGAACAGGGCTGCCTTCAGATGTCTTTTAAATGTGAGGTTTATCTCTTTGACATCTGATGGGAGGGAGTTCCACAGGGCGGGTGCCACTACCAAGAAGGCCCTATGCTTGGTTCCCTGTACCTTTCCTTCTCGCAGTGAGGGAACTGCCAGAAGGCCCTCGGCGCTGGACCTCAGTGTCCAGGCAGAACGATGGGGGTGGAGACGCTCCTTCAGGTATAAGAGGAGACTAAGAGGAGATATGCCTGGCGTGCTCTGGTCCATGGGGTCACGAAGAGTCGGAAACGACTAAACAACAACAACAAGAGGAGATATGATAGCCAACTTCAGATATCTTAAGGACTGTCACGTGGAAGATGGAGCAAGCCCGTTTTCTCCTGCTCCAGAGGGGAGGGCCTGAACCAATGGCTCCAGGTTACAAGAAAGCCAGAAACTGCCTCAGCCCCTAGGAGTTTGTGCCTATGCCCAACACTCCTATACAGATCCTGTTTTTGCTGATAAAGAGTTAATTCCAACTTGCTCTGTGCAATTTACTGCTGGCTCGCTTCTGTCACATCCTGTATCATTTTAATAGTGAGAGCCATGCTCATGAACAGAGATTCGTAAAGGAGCAAAACAGCTCAATCGGTGTGTAGTTTGACTCTGTTTTTTTAAAAAAAGATTTTTATTGAAGTTTCAAAGATTTATGTAAGAAACAAAACAGAACAAAAATACAAACAGACAAAAATAACAAGGAACAAGTATAATTTCAATCCCTTATTTTCTTATAACTTACTTCCCCGACTTCCTCATACCTCCCCTTTCTGTATACCAATTTCTAATTTGTTAATTCAGCAAATCCTTTCCCTTGTTTTTCAATTAATTTTTAACCTTTCTTTTCATTTTACTTATCCATTACCGCTGAAAACCATGTAATTTCTAAACCAGCATCATTCTAACAGTCATTAATTTTACAATGTTTCTTAAGATAATCCTTAAATTTCTTCCAATCTTCTTCCGCTGTCTCTCTCCCCTGGTCGGTGTGTAGTTTGACTCTGATTGGTTTGTGTGTCATCAGTGAAAGGGCTCCATCCACAATCCGCTCAATGACATCATTAGTTGTGATTCCTGCATTGCAGGGTGTGGGCCTAGATGAGCCAGTGTAGTGTAGTGGTTAAGAGCGGTAGACTCGTAATCTGGGGAACTGGGTTCGATTCCCCGCTCCTCCACATGCAGCTGCTGGGTGACCTTGAGTCAGTCATACTTCTTTGAAGTCTCTCAGCCCCACTCACCTCACAGAGTGTTTGTTGTGGGGAAGGAAGGGAGAATGTTAGCCACTTTGAGACTCCTGAAGGGGAGTGAAAGGCGGGATATCAAATCCAAACTCTTTTTCTTTTTCTTCTTTGGGTTCCCTTGTAGCTCTGTATTTCTCTGATTATGACACGGAAGCCACTTAAGGGTAATGGCTGGTTTCTGCGGAAGGTTCCAAATCTCTCAAGCCATCTTGCTTCCAAGAAAGCGAGAGCGAGAGCACGTAATGAGGCAATAGAACATCCCTGACCACTGGTCCTGTTAGCTAAGGGGTGATGGGAGTTGTAGTCCCAAAACATCTGGAGGGCTGAGTTTGCCTATGTCTGCTTTAGAACAAGGATCCACAATGTACACTGAAGGAAACCTTTATACCATGCAATATCCTTTTTCTCACTTCGAGTAGTCAGATTTCAATTTGAGAGCGAACACACAGGGCTAAACAGAGGGGCTGTGTTGTTCCGAGAAAGTTAATTGAGCTCAAAACTAAATTGGTCACCTGGCGTCCGATAAACGATGCAGTGTTCATTTTATGGTGAATATTGGGAGGGACGCAGTCTGCGTTTGGAGAGCTACTAATATAAACTTCTATTGTTGTGTGTGTTTGTGTGTATGTGAGAGTTACACTCCCAAATGTCTGCATCTTCATAGAACCACATAATTGTAGAGTTGAAAGACATCTCCAGAGTTATCTAGTCCAAGCCCCTGAAATGCGGAAATAACAGCTAATGTTAGGATATCACAGAACTTGGAAAAGAAAATCAACAACTAAAGTGATAAAAGCACAGAGAAACCATCCATGCAAGGAATGTCTGGGGCCTTTTTAGTGCAGGGGAGCAAGATTAAAAGGGGGTACAGTCAAACTTCCGTCCTTGAACAGCTCCGCTTTTGAATGTTTCAGCTCCTGAATGCGGAAAACCCGCAAGTAAATGCTCCGGTTTTTTAACGCTTTTCGGAACCCGAACATCTGACGCGGCTTCCGTTTTGAGTTCCCCTATTGATTTGAGGCTTCCGCTTTCAGTTTTTGGTTTCCTAACGTTTAGGAAGTCGAGCAGTCTTCCGGAATGGATTACGTTTGAAAACCTAGGTTCCACTGTACATGATATTCCGGCTAAACATTTAGAAGAACTTTCTGATGGTAAGAGCTGTTTGACAGTTGAATGGACTCCCTCAGAAGGTGGTGGACTCTTTCAATGGAGGCATTCAAACCCCTTGCAGGGGTTCTTTAGTTATGATCCCTTTATTGCAAGGCTTTGGACTAGATCAGCCTTTCTCAACCTGTGGGTCCCCAGATGTTGTTGAACTACAACTCCCATCACCCCTAGCTAGCAAGACCAGAGCTCAGGGATGATGGGAGTTGTAGTCCTACAACATCTGAGGACCCATAGGTTGAGAACAGCTGGACTAGATAAACCTTGGGGGTTCCTTCAACTCTACAGTTCTCTGATTCTAAACCTTACCTACAGATCAATCTAATCAACTTCTCCCTTCCTTCCCTCCTTTGTAGGATGTGATGTCCACATTTTTCCAGTTTGGGGCTTCCATCCAACAGGAAGCCATCATCATGCTAAAATTCATGCAATACTACGACTGGCATGTCTTCTCCTTGGTCACCAGCACTTTCCCCGGCTACCGAGACTTCATCAGCTTTATCAAGTACACTGTGGAGAACAGTTTTGTGGGCTGGGACATGCAGAACATCATCACCCTCGACACACCCATCGGTGACGCCAAGACGACGATTCAGCTGAAGAAGATCCACTCCTCTGTCATCTTGCTTTACTGCTCGAAGGACGAAGCTGTTTACATCCTGGAGGAGGCCCGTTCCTTAGGGCTGACTGGTTACGACTTCTTCTGGATCGTTCCCAGCTTGGTTAGCGGGAACATGGAAATTACTCCCAAAGAGTTCCCTGCGGGGCTGATTTCGGTGTCCTATGATGAGTGGGACTACCCTTTGGATGCCCGGGTACGCGATGGCCTTGGGGTTATTGCTACGGCTGCATCAGCCATGTTGGAAAAGTATTCGTTCATCCCCGAGACAAAGACGAGTTGCTACGGACAGCAGGAGAACGGCGAACGGCCATCTCACAGGCTGCACAAGTAAGGCTTCCTCTGCTCATTTGTTCTTTTAAAAATTGTGATATCTGCAGCTTTTGAGATCTGGGGGGAAATTACGGTAGCTGATCTGTGTAGATCAAGGGTGAGGAATTGGTGGCCCTTCAGATGTTGCTGGACAGCAGCTGCCACCATTGGATTGTTACGTGGGGCTGCCGAGAAGGCAGTGAGGGAACTGGCAGAAGACCCTCGGCGCTGGACCTCAGTGTCCAGGTTGAATGATGGGGGTGGAGACACTCCTTCAGGAATCCTGGGCTGAGGCCGTTTCAGGCTTTCGAGGTCAGCACCAACACTTTGAATTGTGCTTGGAAACACCTGCACTAGTTGCCATGTCACCTCAATTCAAGGTGCTCACACCAGTCTTTACAGGCCTAAAGGACTCAGGCCCCAAATACCCCAAAGACCACCTCCTTCCCTACAGATCTTCTTGGGTATTAAGACTAGCAAAAAGGGGAGGGAATGGATATATTGGTAGTTCCTCTGCCCTCAGAACCTTTGGGAGTAGCAGCCTGGGAGAGGGTCTTCTCTGTGGTGGCCCCTCATTTGCAGAACTCCCTCCCCACATTAGACAGCTTCCAGGGAATTGTAAAGACCCTCCTCTTTACCTTGGCTTGTGACACTCAAGGTGCATATTTTAAGGATCCACTTTATATCTATAATTGCTTGTTGCTTTAAACTTTTTTTAAGATTGTGTTTTAATTGCTGTAGCCCAGCTTGGAACCTTAGAGTGAAGGACGAGTAATAAATTGTATAGTAATAATAATAATAATTGACAGTGGAGACTGGGGCTGATGCGAGTTGGAGTCCAGCAACATCTGGAGAGCTTCAGATTCCCCACTCCTAGTGCAGATGATGATGGTGATGTTTCATGCACCTTACTTCCTGATGTGGCAGGAAGCTCTGCAGGCAGCATTTTGCAGTGTGCAAGGAGGTCAGGACCTCAGATCAGATACCCGAGCAGTGGAACTCAAGCTCTGCTACCCTTTATACCAACGAGGCAGCTTGAGGAACGAGTTACCAACCCACTGTTTGTATAGCGCCACAACTGGAGGTGGCCAAAGGGTGATACTGCAAGCCCTTATTTTAAATGCTTGCAAACCTTTCTCTTGGGGGACTGTGGGAATGCAGACTCTAACTTGGTCTGCCCTTCTCTTTGCATCATAGGAGACATACAGTGGTACCTCGGGTTAAGTAGTTAATTCATTCCAGAGGTCCGTCCTTAACCTGAAACTGTTCTTAAGCTGAAGCATCACTTTAGCTAATGGGGCTTCCTGCTGCCATTGCGCCGCCGGAGCACGGTTTCTGTTCTCATCCTGAAGCAAAGTTCTTAACCCGAGGTACTATTTTTGGGTTAGCAGAGTCTGTAACCTGAAGCGTCTGTAACCCAAGGTACCACTATAATTGAAATAAGTCTCTCACTTTATGAAATGTTGTTAGGGGGATTTAGAGGGTTTTGTGTACAATTATTTTTAATGGCCAACTGCTCTGATAGTCAAGGATCTGTCGCTGCAGATGAAGCACATAATGAGCACATTGAGAAAGGGAAACAGTGTATTCATGAAATGAGTAGCTGCTTGATGAGTCAAAGTTGCGTTCAGAACATCACAAAACTGCTAATTTAGGGCTGTTCCAAGTGACCTGTTTATTGAACATTCATTGTGATTTGTTTGCGGGGAGATTAGAGGATATTGGCTATTTACTGAGCATTCATTGTGATGTGTTTGGAGAGAGGTTAGATGACGTGTCAAAGCAAGTGACATCCCATGCTTTCCAGTGCATTTCCCCTTTACTTTCCTTACAGCAAAAAGTCCAGTCTTTGGGGAAGTAGATTTGTTGTGCAAGGCTCTAATTGTGCAACCTTGCCTGGGGTGTGATTGAATCCGACCCCCAACTAACAATTGCCTAGAAACGCCCTTAGTCTCAGGTCACACCACACCACATATGTAAAGCACATTTATACCACGTTAACAATCATGACTCCCCCCCCCCCCGAATCATGGGAACTGTAGTTCACTCTCCAAAAAGCTACCGTATTCTTCGCTCTATAACACGCACCTGACCATAACACGCACGTAGTTTTTAGAGGAGGAAAATCGTAGGCATGCCACCCATAGGCATTCCCTCCATAACACGCACAGACATTTCCCCTTACCTTTTAGGAGGAAAAAAGTGAGTGTTATGGTGCAAAAAAATACGGTATAATTCTCAGCACCTTTAATAAACTACATTTCACCAGGAAATCATGCACTTTAAATATATGATGTGGCTATCTAACCACTTAGTTCTTTCCTCCCCCTCACTTTCCCTGAACGGCACATATTTTTCACAAAGTTTCATTTCTTTTCAAATAAGGAGCCTTGCTTTCCTGCTCCTACAGAGAGTCAGATATCGATCGTGCCCTTTTTCAGACTCTGCTATTATTTGCGTTGCTGAAAGGGAATGAGACCTTGAAAACGATTCTTCACATAAGTTGTGACAGTGTAAGGCAGGTTCACACAATTGTTGGGTTGATTGTTTGGCAAAGTTGTTGCGGGGGGCACCTCTGAAAAAACACACAATTGACCCTACCTCTTCTCGTGACTGATAATAATAATAATAATAAAAATAATAATACTTTATTTATACCCTGCCCATCTGGCTGGGTTTCCCAAGCCACTCTGGGCAGCTTCCAACAAATTATTAAAAATACATTAAAACACCAGTCATTCAAAACTTCCCTAAACAGGGCTGCCTTTAGATGTCTCCTAAACACCAGATAGTTATTTCCTTAACATCTGATGGGAGGACGTTCCACAAGGTGGGCGCCACCACCGAGAAGGCCCTCTGCCTGGTTCCCTGTAACTTTGCTTCTCGCAGTGAGGGAACCGCCAGAAGGGCCTCAGCGCTGGACCTCAGTGTCTGGGCAGAACAATGGGAGTGGAGACACTCCTTCACACAAATTACTCTTCAAAAGCAGAGATTTGGGACATATCCAGTGTTAGGGCAAAGTCTTACCCTTTGCCTAGCCACACACTGAGACCACGGCTACACCTGAACTTAGGCATCATAGTGACCTCCACATTAAAGCCTTTGGGGGGGGGGAACTGTGTTGGTAGTCCAAAGACTGCATCTACCAGTAAGAACACTTTCCCACCAGTTCCTTTCTCCTCTCTCAAGACGCCACATCAGGCTTTGTCTCCTCTTCCTACTTTCCTCCCCTGGATTCTATGACTCTGTCTGAGGCTTATAAAATATCAGGAGGAACCTGGATGATTGCATCCCCTTATCATAAGGTTTCCAGACATCCCCGTTTCCCGGGGACAGTCCCCGGATTTAGAAATCAGATGACAAAATCCATCTATTTAGTAGGAAATTGAAAAGTGTCCCCAGATTCATTGAAAAAAATCTGGTAAGCTTCCCTTATCAGCTGCATCCTTATTTACCTGCAGCCCCTCCTGCCTGATTACTGGCCAATCTATCTGGTATGTTATTCCTGAATGGTTGGAATCACTCAAGGAAAAATTAAATACAGCAGAGAGGGAAACATGGGATAGACTGGTGACTGGGACCGGCAGCCGAGACCACATAACACTGGTCCTGAAAGACCAACATTGGCTCCCAGTACATTTCCGAGCACAATTCAAAGTGTTGGTGCTGATTTGAAAGCCCTAAATGGCCTCGGCCCAGTAGACCTGAAGGAGCGCCTCCACAATGAGGTCCAGTGCCGAGGCCCTTCTGGCAGTTCCCTCACTGTGAGAAGCGAAGTTACAGGGAACCAGGCAGAGGGCCTTCTTGGTAGTCTTGAGAGAGACAGAGGCCAACATCAACAACAAAATTTCTCCTGAGACCCCAGAGAAATAAATTATGAAAACCTGTATTCTCGTACATACACCACAACTTATAGCAGTGCACATCTGTAGAACACATTCTTTTTATGTGACCCACAAGTTAATTATAAACCTTTGGAACTGGTCTTTGATATTCAGAAGAATTTGCAAATGAAATGAAGCTCCTCCATTCTCTCACAAAGATTTCTTTATGCTTTATTCCTTTTGCCAGTCTTCATTTGTGAGTCAATTTCCCCCCGCAAGGGCAATACATCATACTCTCTTGTACCAAACATTCGAGTTCGCAACTTTTAAGTCCTTCTGGAATGTGGCTATCGCCATACATGCAGCTATTAAGAGAAATCCAATTAGTAGTTTATCCACCAAGTCCTGATTCTCATTTAAATACAGATTCAGTTACACAAGCTCTGGAGACTTTGTGACATGCTGGTGTGTGATTTTACTCATCTCATTAAATGCTTGTTCCCCAAAATTTACCACCTGGGGGCATGCTACCACAAGTGCCTATAGCTGCCTCTGTCCCCACACCCTCGCCAGCGCATAGATGACATTATGTTTATGCATATATGAAAGCTGCCTATTCCAGAAGCTGCAGTGAGTCATAGCTATCAACCGTCCCTTATTTGGCGGGAAAGTCCCTTATCCCAGCGCCGTGTCCCGCTGCTGTCCCTTATTGATGATGTCCCTTAAATTTCCCGGGTTTCAAAGGAAGCAGCTCCTCTCCCTCCCTCCCTCCCTGCCGGCCAGGGAAGAGGGAGGCTCCAACTGTGTTGCTTGGCTGCATTGCTCACCCAATAAGGAGTCTAAGAACGACTGGGGGGTGGAGCTTGCATGCCTTGTGCCGATCAAATCGGCCGCGTTGCCTGGGGACTCACCTTTGCTCAGCGCTTCCCAGCGGAGAGGTGATGGTGGTTTTCCTTGCTGCATCCCCTTTGCCGGGTTGCTGCGCTGTGAGAACCACCGCTTGAGGCTTTGTTTGGCTGCTGGCTGGGCTTTCTGCCTTTGGCTTGGAGGGGCTCAGAAGTTGAACATACCTGTGCTTGGAAAATCCCTTATTTTGGCTGCTGATCCCTTATTTTTGAGGCTGCTGGTCCCTTATTTTCAAATCTGTAAGTTGACAGCTATGGAGTGAGTGTAGAAGGAAGCAGCTAAGCTGCTCATGGGGACAGGTTACTGGCAACATGTTGCTTTTTTGCTCAGAGAGCTTCCAATTTGTTACCGGTCCGGGTTCAAAAATTATTTATTATTACATAAATGCTGTAAAATGTTATACCCGATTTCTTTCCCTATTTGTATAATAACAATAAATGCACTATATAACCACAAATAAGTTACATTTACATAGACTTTCAGTTCCTGTAGAAGCATATCCATAAATATTCACCTAATCAAAAAACCACAATATCCTACGCTCCCCAGTATAACATAGATCATCATATCGCTACGATACATTTGGTTCTTCCTATTATTAAACACCTTAATCTATGCTCCTGGATCATAACTTATTTTAAGATGTTTGGCTTCCCCCAAACTATGAATATTGGTTTGCTGAATCCTGTTCTTTGCTGTTCCAACAGGAGAAGAGCAAACTTAATTTCTCAATGCACTCGTTTTCTCATTGCTAGATGAAGCCAGAGGAGCTGGCTTGTAAAATTTTTATTTCCCTTTGAGAAATAAAACATTGCACCTTAAGATTCCACCATCACCGTCTCATGAAATAGGCTTCTCCTTCTGGATAAAGTTGGAATAAGGCAGTGCCAGTTTGGAAGAAAAATGAATAACTCTCGCCATCCTTCCTAATGACACTCATTCAAACACATCCAGTGGTTTCACAGGATGAAGCTAGGAAATGGACTCTGTGGAGAAACTCTCACCCTTTGCTAAAGGCGTCTGAGTATGCCTCTGTTTCCACAGGCCTTGCATTACTGATTGCGCCCAAGATAGCGTTGATACGGACCACATTTCATTAATGACTTTAATCCCTTGCACCTTAAATAATTTGGTTGAGCTGGGACCGAGATCTTAATTAGAGCAACTCTCATTTCACGCATGGCTGCCTTTCGATGGGCTTACCTGCCGGAGTCGGCTCACAACGCCACTTGCAAATATTTTGCTTCCTTTTTGCTTTGCTTTTTTTAAAAAAACCCAAACTATAATGCTTAAACAGGTTGATATTGCATATTCCGGAAGCACTGGGACAGATCAGGGGGTCTGAGATCGGCACATGTGGAACCCTCCTGCCTCTCCCCTGCCCCCATGCTAGTAGCTGGCAGAGCCAGAGGGAAAAGTAGGTGTGGCCATTTCACACAGCAGAAGCCAGAGAGTTCTATATACCGTATTTTTCACTCCATAAGACGCACCTAGTTTTTAGAGGAGGAAAACAAGAAAAAAAATATTCTGAACGAAACAGTGGATGTATGATTTTTGCGGTTCATGCTGTGGCCACAGACATGTGATCTGATGGTGAATTTGGGGAGACCCAATGCAAAAATCCTGAGGATCCATGGGCTTTTAACTCCCCCCTCCCAGGCAGCCTCCTAGCCTCCCTTATCTCTCTCCTGATCCCACCAACCAGCTGTTTCCTTTCAACACTCCCTTCCCTCTTGTTTGCCTTAGTGTTTTTTCCTTAGCTGGAGCAGTTTTTTGTTCCTCTTTTTCTTCTAATGCCTCTCCTTATTGCTTTAGTCTTCCTGTTTCCCCCCTTTGCAAGTTTGCTGTCTTCACCTCCCCCTTCTCAGGCAGCCTCCTTTATTGCTAGCATCCCTTATCTCCCTCCCGACTGCTTGCTGATCAGCGGCTTTGTTTCAACACCCACTCCTCTCTTCCAAAAAAAAAAGCATGATCTGCTTTTTGCCCCTGGGCAATTCGGGTCGAGGGACCACACATTCGCTCCATAAGACGCACAGACATTTCCCCTTACTTTTTAGGAAGAAAAAATGCGTCTTATGGAGGCAAGCAAGAAGCATTACAGAGCAGGGACATGTTCCAGGCAAGCGAGAGCGCGCAGGAAAGGTGTGGAGTGCTGATGATGAGGAGACCCCTGAGGGCCGTTTTGAGAGGTCTAGAGGGCCACATATACCCAGCCCCTGTTTTCAAGGCAATGCCACGAGGCGTAAATCAACAGTGACATTATGACGCCCTGTTTGCATACACACCATCCTTCCGGACCTCCTCATTAAAAAGCTGACTGACATGAACCTTTCTTCTACCATCTGCGACTGGATTAAAGACTTTCTGATAGATCGGACACAAACAGCGAGGATTGGACATATAACATCTAATTCCTTGAAAATCAGCACTGGCACACCACAGGGATCTGTCCTAAGTCCCTACCTGTATTCATTGTATACATACGATTGTGTATCATCTGACCCGTCTACTGCAGTTATTAAGTTTGCAGATGACACCACCATAATGGGTTTAATAACAGGTGGAGACGAATCAGCGTATAGAGGGGAGGTCCAAAAAATGTCTACATGGTGCCTAAGGTACAACTTGCACCTTAATATCAGCAAGACAAAGGAGATGGTGTTGGACTTTTGGAGGAAGAGAGGAGAACTAGCCCCACTGTACATCACGGAGGGCTGTGTGGAGAGAGTCTCTTCCTTTCAATTCTTAGGAGTTTATCTCAGCGAAGACCTTACTTGGAAAATAAATACAACCCAGGTGGTTAAGAAAGCCCAAAAGAGACTCTGTCTCCTCAGAGTATTGTGAAAGAACGATGTCAATCAACATTTGATGATCTCTTTCTACCAGTCAACAATAGAAAGTGTCCTTTCATCACGGTATGGTACGCTGGTTTGACAGCAACTGATAGGAAGTGCCTACAGAGGGTGGTGAATACAGCGCAATATATTATGGGCTGTCCCGTGAATCCACTGGATGAAATAGTGGAAGAAGGTTGCCTCAGGAGAGTGAGGAAAATTCTCAGGGATGATTCACACCCTGGCCAGCAATTTCTTGATCTCCTGCCCTCAGGCAGAAGATATAGAAGCATGATTAGTTGTGCCAACAGGGTAAAGAACAGCTTCTATCCGTGGGCTGTTAGGCTGCTGAATGAAAAGATAGCAACAGGGCAACTGACTTTCGGGTTTGGTGGGTGTGCGTCAGTAAACGAGGGGAATCAAGACTAAGAGAGCTGAGTGGGGGGTGCTCATGTAATCTCACTGTATACAAGTTGTACAAGTGACAAAGTATTTCAATACTGGTGTTACACACAACCCAACCCAATCTCCAAAACGTGAGAGACTCCGGGGATCCCAGCATCTACCGAGGGTCTGGTTCCTTGGAAGGAAGGTCAGTGGAGATGTCTTTAGGATGTATGGTTTTATTTATACACATATCTACATCCTGAGCATAGGGTACAGGGGCTCACAGCATCAATACCTGAACAGATCTTGCTCCCCCATTAGGTCTCCCATGAAGGCTTGAGCCCAGGCCAGGGCACGGCGTGGCCCTGTGTCCCCAGCTTACAGCACCAGTCCATCTCTTTCTCACAATCTTCTCCTATACAAAAGGTCCCCTTAGCTTATTGTTCTACACCCTAGAATAATGTGGCACCCAACCACGTTAGCTGGGGAAAGGTCCACTCATTTGTCTCTATGGCAACCTTTTTGAAGATGATAAATCACAACACTTAGCCAAAGTCATTACCTTAACAAAGGAACTGGTTGGCCTGGCTTAGCAACCTTTTCAACTACATTCTAAGCAAACTTGGAAAGGACCCAGACTGATTCCCCCAAACTAATAACACTATAGTCATACCTCAGGTTACAGATGCTTCAGTTTGCATTTTTTTGGGTTACGGACCCGTCAAAACCTTGAAGTATCGGAACAGGTTACTTCCAGGTTTTGGGGTTGTGCATGCGCAGAAGCGCTAAATCACACTTTGCGCATGCGCAGAAGTGCCGAATCGCAACCCGCACGTGTGCAGATGCGCTGCTGCGGTGAACGGTGCTGGTTGCGAACGTGCACAGATCACGTTCGCAACCCGAGCGTCCACTGTACTCTCCAATAGCTCCATACTACATTCACAGGGCCAGCCCCACCATGATCCAGAGTGAGGCATCTGCCACAGGCAGTGGATACTGGAGGATGGAAGCAGCCTCCCTGGCTGCTCCCGTTCTTCTGAGCTGGCAGTCCCTAAGGGTGAAGGCAGTTCAAAGATGGAGTTGAGTCTTTATTAGCAAAAACACGATCTCCATAGACTTGGTTGTGTGTCAGGCCTAATGAGCAGAGCACCTCATTCCCGGTAATCTTCCTCGATGAAAATCAGCTCTCAGACAAGGCGGAGAGGAGCTTATCACTGCAGAACACACCCATGACTCTTCACCAGCCTGATCCATCTCTGCTTCTGGGCCAGAGGTATAGCATTGGTGGGGCGAGGGAGAGCCATTTCCCAGGGTGCATTTTTCCCCAGGGCGCATTTTGCTCCTTGCGCTGCCTCTGCCAGCCTCCCGCTGCTTTGCGAGTCCGATCCCACATCCCAGTTAAAGTGCTCATTTTAACATCCTTAAAATATCAGCAACATCCCTTCTTCTCTTTCTGTGGTTCATTTTGTATATCTTATATCCCTGCATATTTTACAAAAACTGTACCATTCTGCATTCCATTATTCCACCCATCAAAACTTATTTACACTGTTGGATTTATTTTAATGCTGCCAGCCTTTTCAGCTGTACACAGTTATTTCCCATATATTCAAGAAATGTTTTCCAATCTTCTCTAAATGTATGTTCTTCTTGTTCTTTTATTCTATATCTTAAGTCTGCAAGCTGTGCATATTCTGTCAACTTAAGTTGCCATACTTTGACTGGGATCTTGCTCGTTTTCCATTTTGGGGGCTAGCAAAACACGGACCACAGTAGTGGCATACATAAATAACCCTTTTTGACACTTGGAAATTTCAGTCTGAATTATCCCCCAAAGAAAGAACTCTGGGTTTTTTGGGGGGAAAGTACTTTTAAACATTTTTTAAATTAATTATGGGGGGAAAATGGATCATTTCCCAATACCCTTTTACCCTTTTACAAGTCCAGTTTCTGCCCCTGATTCTGAACTTCTCTCTGCCATAGAGTCTCTGCGCTCACTAAGCCCTGTCACCTCTCCAGCTTCCAACACCTCCTCTTCCTAGTCTTTGCATGTTCAGACTCAGATATCTCCCCCCTAAATAAATTCACATTTGACTCAAATTTTAGTTTTGGTTTTGGGCAGAATTTAGGCCACAACTTTATTGATTACAGAAAGTGAGTGGTTGCATAGGGTCTGGTTCGACTAGCTCCCTGCACCCTTGCAGGCAGCGCTGACCCAGGGTTCCAGCATAGGTCAGCCAAGGGTGAACACCTGGGTAGGCAAAAAGCCGGGCACAGACTATGTCCACCACCCAGATGCCCCCCTGGACTCAGGCACAGGCACAACCCCCTCTCGGGGGTTGACTAAACCAGTTGAGTCCCTGGATTCCTTTAACGGAATACCCTTCATATAGGGATGGCGAGAGCGTTCCCCCATTCCTATCACCTGAACCAGAGCCTATCCGCAACCTTACAAGTTGTGATGATTTGCTATGCGGCAGGCGAAACCCAAATGGCAACAGCCCATCAGCCAAGTGGGGGAAATTCCTGCCGTGCCCCTGTCCCAATGACAGACAACACACGACGGCATAGCAAGGTCAAGCACACAGCCCTAAAAATAGGGAGAGGTGGGTGGTTGTTCTGAATGCACAAGCTGAAAGAGGAAGATGTGGGTCACGTACATGGGTATATCTGTTTGGACTGTGCCCCATTGGCCAGATTAAACCCAACATCAAAGGACCTACCAATCGGGTGTTGTGGCTAGCCAATCTTACCCACCCATAACACAGGAGGTCAGTCTCCAGGTCTCACCACAACACGTGCCCTCTTTTAGGGAGGACACGATTTCCTCTCTTTTCCCTCTGACCACTCATTGTTGTCTCACCACCACTCCCTGGGCTCTGAGCCTTCTTCCCTTGGTAGTTCCCCAGCTGGTTCCTTCCACCATTCCTCTGTGTCCAACCAGTCTATGATGTTGGCTTCCTCCAGGTCTAAACAATCCCATGGAGAGACCAATCACTAGCCAGACAGCAGGAGCAGACCAGGATGCGCAGGCCTAGTTTTGAGCACAAAAAGAGCTGGGCCCCAAATCTTCTGCCCTTGGCTGTCATCTGGGGCTGCATGCAGAGTTTACAGTTACTAGAGGTGGCGGCTATTACAAGGTGGCTGTTGATGATTATCCGTTAATGGAGATCTCCGATTACACTTAAAACAACAGCAGCAACAACAGTTCATCCATCAAAATGCTCGCATAGGCTGCCAACGCAGGAAGCAGACTTAATTGTGTGTGGCTTCTTTCCCCAGCATTGTGTTTTCAAGGCTGCCTTACAAGTTGTTGTTGTTGTTTGTTGTTATTTTGCACTGCAGAAGTCAATACATATGTCAGGGATGGCATAATGAGAGAAGGCATTTCAAAGGCTCCACTTGTGACTATTTAAAAATCTGGATACGAGTGAGTTAAAGGAGCAGTTCGTGTTACAGATTTGTTGACTCAGTGGCTTGTTGTTGTTTAGTCGTTTCTGACTCTTTGTGACCCCTTGGAGCAGAGCACACCAGGCACTCCTGTCTTCCACTGCCTCCCACAGTTTGGTCAGACTCATGCTGGTAGCTTCAAGAACACTGTCCCACCATCTTGTCCTCTGTTGTCCCCTTCTCCTTCTGCCCTCCATCTTTCCCAACATCAGGGTCTTTTCCAGGGAGTCTTCTCTTCTCATGAGGTGGCCAAAGTATTGGAGTCTCAGTTTCAGGATCCGTCCTTCCAGTGACCACTCAGGGCTGATTTCCTTCAGAATGGAGAGGTTTGATAAGGGGCACTCAGTGGCTACTAACCCCAATCACTGTGTTCTACCTCCACTGTCAGAGGCAGTGCACTTGTGAATACTAGCTGCATAAAACCTTGGGAGGGGAGAGCAGTCATGAGCACCCCCTCTAGGGAGGAAGGCTGCGGCTCTGAGGTTTCTTATTTTAGAAAGAAAGGGTGAGTAAGAGGGAGCGCGATCGGAGTTTACAAAAGTATACGTGGCATGGAGGAAACGATAGAGGAATGTTTGCCTCCCCATCTCTCATAACACTAGAACTCAGGGACACCAAGTGGAGCTGAATGTTGGAGAGATAAAAGGAAGCATATATTCGTGCAGTATAGGGACGTGGGCGGCGCTGTGGGTTAAACCACACAGCCTAGGACTTGCCGATCAGAAGGTCAGCGGTTCGAATCCCCACGACGGGGTGAGCTCCCATTGTTCGGTCCCTGCTCCTGCCAACCTAGCAGTTCGAAAGCACGTCAAAGTGCAAGTAGATAAATAGGTACCACTCTGGAGGGAAGGTAAATGGCGTTTCCGTGTGCTGCTCTGGTTCGCCAGAAGCGGTTTTGTCATGCTGGCCACATGACCTGGAAGCTGTACACTGGCTCCCTCGGCCAATAAAACGAGATGAGTGTCGCAACCCCAGAGTCGGTCATGACTGGACCTAATGGTCAGGAGTCCCTTTACCTTTACCTTTATTCGTGCAGTGCAGAGCAAACTTTTGGAGTGCACACCTGCGGAGGCAGTGAGAGCCCTGGACTTGGGTGGCTTTAAAAGAGGACTTGGCAAATTCATGGAAGGAGAAGGCTACCAATGGCTACTGGCCATGATGGCTCTGCTCTGCCTCTGCAGTTGTGGGCAGTAATGCTTTTGAATACAAGTTACTAAGAACCTCAGGAGGGGAGAGCCAGTGTGGTGTAGTGGTTAAGAGCGGTAGTCTCGTAATCTGGGGAACCGGGTTCGCCTCCCCGCTCCTCCACATGAAGCTGCTGGGTGACCTTGGGCTAGTTACACTTCTTTGAAGTTTCTCAGCCCCACTCACCTCACAGAGTGTTTGTTGTGGGGGAGGAAGGGAAAGGAGAATGTTAGCCGCCTTGAGACTCCTTAAGGGGAGTGATAAAGCGGGATATCAAATCCAAACTCTTCTTCTTCTTCTACTTGTGGTCAGGTCCTCCTTGCAGGTTTTCCACAGGCATCTGGTCGGCCACTGTGAGAACAGGATGCTGGATTAATAATAATAATAATAATAAATTTTATTTATATCCCGCGCTCCCCAGCCGAGACCGGGCTCAGGGAGGCTAACACCAAGTACAAAACAATTGATTAAAATACAACTTAAAAACAAGATTAAAATACAACATTAAAATGCAGCCTCATTTCAGTAGAAACTCAAATCAATAAACTTTTTGGGGATGGAAACGTCAAATCTTCACCAAGGCCAACTATCCAAACTGGTCCTACGTGGGCCAGAAAAAAGCCAGGGAAGTCCCCAAATAGGAGTTCCATCACAGAAGGAAAAAGGAAAAAGGAAAGAGGGGGAGGGGATTATATGGGCCACTGGCCTGATCCAGTAGCCTCTTCTTATGTTCTTAATTAAGGGACACTGGGTTAAACCACAGTGCCTAGGACTTGCCGATCAGAAGGTTGGCCGTTCGAATCCCCATGACGGGGTGAGCTCCCGTTGCTCGGTCCCTGCTCCTGCCAACCTAGCAGTTCGAAAGCATGTCAATAGGTACCAGATAAATAGGTACCACTCCGGTGGGAAGGTAAATGGCATTTCCATGAGCTGCTCTGGTTTGCCAGAAGCGGCTTAGTCATGCTGGCCACATGACCCAGAAGCTCCCTTGGCCAGAGGAGCACCGCAACCCCAGAGTCAGCCACGAATGGACCTAATGGTCAGTGGTCCCTTTACCTTTTACCTATGTTCTTAATTACTCTAAGCCCCCCCCCCCCCAATGCACAGGCCTATGTGCATGATAGGAAGGTCATAGCTCTGCAGTGGAGCATCTTCAGAAGGTCTGCAGTTCAGTCCCTGGCATCTCCAGAGGTGCTGGTTTTGTGGCCGCTCCAAGTAGACAACATGGAGCAGAACTAAATGGAGCATAAAATGATGCGTTGTTGTTTTTTGTTCATTTATTTAATTTCTACGTTGCCCTTCATCTGAGGATCACAACGTGGTTTGCAATATAAAAACACAAAAATGCATACCATAGTAACATGGTGTAGAGAAAGTAGACAGTTTTTCTCTAATATCATACTAAAGCCCAGAGTTGTTCAATGAAGCTGAATTTTGCATGATTCAGTTCATCCAGAAAGGGCATCATTTTTCTATGTGATTTAGCAGACAGCTCATATAAAAACTGCGGACAGTCGGAGCTATCTTAGGCCATGTTCACACCATATATTTAAAGTGCTGTGGTGCCACTTTAAACAGCCACAGCTTCCCTTAAAGAACTCTGGAAGCTGTTAAGGGTGCTGAGAATTGTTAGGAACCCCCCTATTCCTCTCACAGAGCTCCAGTTCCAAGAGCACCACGCAAAGAGGGATTGGCTGTGAAACTGCTCTGGTCTCCCTATTCAGCTCTCATTTCATCAACACTGCCCAGTCATGATCAGTGCCCATGGGGACTGGTAGGGCGGAAGGCAGGGAGCCCCACAGTAGGTGGCGCCAGAGAGCCAACAGCAGACACAGCCAACTCATTTTGGTTCTGTCTCCACCGTCCTCCCTGCTGAGTTTTACAAGGGCAACACTGAGGCTAAGGAAGTGGAGGAGGAAGCCGACAGCGAGGCTTGGACTGGGTGTAAGTAAGATGGAAGACAAGCGGGGAAGGACTGAGGGCAGACTGTGGTTGGTGGAGCAGTGCCCCGTTTGCCCAAATAGAGAAGACTCCACTGTTCCTCTCCAGCCCTGCACCACTCCCTTCTTGACTGCTTTTCCTGGGCTGACATGTTTCTTGCCTCCTGATTGCTTGATTGCCTGGGACTCATTTTGGACTCACAGCTGTGCATGGAGGCGCAGGTCAATTCTGTGTCCAGAGCAGTTATCTACCAGCTCCATCTGGTACACAGGCTGAGACCCTACCTGCCTGCAGACAGTCTCACCAGAGTGGTGCATGCTCTGGTTATCTCCTGCTTGGACTACTGCAATGCACTCTATGTGGGGCTACCTTTGAAGGTGACCTGGAAACTGCAACTCATCCAGAATGTGGCAGCTAGACTGGTGACTGGGGGCGGCTGACGAGACCACATAACACTGGTCCTGAAAGACCTACATTGGCTCCCAGTATGTTTCTGGGCAAAATTCAAACTGCTGGTGCTGACCTTTAAAGCCCAGTATACCTGAAGGAGCATCTTCACTCCCATTGTTCAGCCTGGACACTGAGGTCCAGCTCAGAGGCCCTTCTGGCAGTTGCCTAACTGCGAGAAGCGAAGTTACAGGGAACCAGGCAGAGGGCCTTCTCAGTGGTGGCACCCGCCCTGAGGAACACCCTCCTACCAGATGTCAAGGAAATAAACAACTATCTGACTTTTGGAAGACATCTGAAGGCAGCCGTGTTATGGGAAGTTTTTAATGTTAGAAGTTTTATTGTGCTTTTAATATTTTGTTGGGAGCCGCCCAGAGTGGCTGGGGAAACCCAGCCAGTTGGACAGGGTATATTATTATTATTATTATTATTATTATTATTATTATTATTATTATTACTACTACTACTACTACTACTACTACTTGTATGTGTGTAGAATGTAGGAAGTTAAAAGTCCCATCTGTGGGTCCTTCCACTTTTGCCTCTGGTCCCACCAGACCCCAGAAGGTTCTCCCTGAAGCAGGACCAGAAAGATCTCCTACCCTTGTTTTAGCTCAGGCTTCCTCAACCTTGGCCCTCCAGATGTTCTGAGACTACATCTCCCATCATCCCTGACCACTGGTTCTGCTAGCTAGGGATCATGGGAGTTGTAGGCCAAAAACATCTCAAGGACTGAGTTTGAGGAAGCCTGTTTTAGCTCATCAGAAGATGTAATGGCAATGCCTGCATCTGTTTGAATAGTATGTTTGCAAACTGGGTCAAAAGTCTCAGACCGTTTCTGGTCTCCCTGCTTCGGAGAAAAGTTTCCACATTTCCACGTTGACGTGCACAGAGTGGGTTGTTCTGTTTGCTTTCAACATAGGCTCTTGATGGTCTGCAAACAGCCACTTGTTTCTCCTTTGCTTTCGATTCAGCGTTCCTGCTAATCATTTTTATTGTATTACCGTAACTGGCCACAAGGTGTCTCCATTGCTTTTCTGAATCGCCGTTGAAATCGCACACGTTTTTAATAATCCCATTAAGAGTTTATATGGAAAAGTTTCTTTTCAACGATTGGACCTGGTTCTCTGACATCCTTCTCCAGGGCAGACTCTGGTTCGTTTGGTGTCAAATCCAAATGTTAACATGGGGGAACAAAGCAATAGGAAGTTCAGAGGGTTGTAAGAAGCAGCCTTCTATCGAGTCCGTTCAGCTAGATCGGTATTGTCAACGCTAAGCAGGATGGAAACGTCAAGTGCTGCTATATTACAACTCCCATAATCCCTGACTGTTGGGCCATTCTGGCTGGGACTGATGGGAGCTGGACTCCAACAACATCTGGAGGGCCACAGATTCTATGTCCCTGGCCTAGGTAAAGAACCCCTGACCATTAGGTCCAGTCGTGGCCGACTCTGGGGTGGCGGCGCTCATCTCACTTTATTGGCCGAGGGAGCCGGCGTACAGCTTCCGGGTCATGTGGCCAGCATGACTAAGCCACTTCTGGCGAACCAGAGCAGGGCACGAAAATGCCGTTTACCTTCCCTGTTTATCTACTTGCACTTTGACATGCTTTTGAACTGCTAGGTTGGCAGCAGCAGGCACCGAACAACAGGAGCTCGTCCCATCGCGGGGATTTGAACCACTGACCTTCTGATCGGCAAGCCCTAGGCCACCCATGTCCCTGTCCCTGGCCTACACAGTGGGAATTCCTGGTTGCAAATGGCAGACAAGCCAAACTTTACCTGGAGATGCCAAGAATTGTGTCTGGGGCCTTCTCTATAACAGGAAATGCTCTGCCACTGAGCTTTGCCCCTAATTGCAGAGGTTGAAGCTGGGATCTGCTGCAGGTCATTTTAGGATGTGAAACTTAATTTTTGCAAATTTATTCATTGAGGGGTCTTATTCTGGGGTGTGTGGAATTCAAATCTGCTATTATTTTTGTGACTAGACAGCATGTAACTTGGTAAGTCTTAGACCCTCCTAGCGTGCCTATTTTCCAAGGACAGTCCCGGATTTACAGAAGCCGGCCCAGTTTCTGATCTGATTCCAGAATCTCTCTATTTCCATCAGTTAAATGTTGGAGGGTATGGTAGGATGTCCCTGTTTTCTTTGGAGAAATGTTGCAGGCTATGGAGTTATGCGATCCCTGAGCTACCGGTAAATATCTGTACAACCTTTAGAAGACATCTGAAGTACTGAAAAGTACTGAAAAGGCCCTGGCCCTAGTTGAGACCACTCTAACCACCTTGTGGCTCGGGATCTCCAAAGTGTTGTTATTTGTGGACCTTAAGGTCCTCCGTGAGGCATACCAGGAGAGGCGGCCCCGTAGGTACGAGGGTCCTAGTTGCTGAGATCATGAGCGAAAGAGTGCTATTGTGCTTACATCATCCTTGCTGGTTTCTTGGAAGCATCCAGCTGGCAATTGTGAGAACAGGATGCTGAAATCTGGGCACCACAGTTCAAGAAGGACACTGACAAACTGGAACGTGTCCAGAGGAGGGCAACCAAAATGGTCAAAGGCCTGGAAATGATGCCTTATGAGGAACGGCTAAGGGAGCTGGGCATGTTTAGCCTGGAGAAGAGGAGGTTAAGGGGTGATATGATAGCTATGTTCAAATATATAAAAGGATGTGACATAGAGGAGGGAGAAAGATTGTTTTCTGCTGCTCCAGAGAAGCGGACACGGAGCAATGGATCCAAACTACAAGAAAGAAGATTCCACCTCAACATTAGGAAGAACTTCCTGACAGTAAGAGCTGTTCGACAGTGGAATTTGCTGCCAAGGAGTGTGGTGGAGTCTCCTTCTTTGGAGGTCTTTAAGCAGAGGCTTGACAACCATATGTCAGGAGTGCTCTGATGGTGTTTCCTGCTTGGCAGGGGGTTGGACTCGATCACCCTTGTGGTCTCTTCCAACTCTATGATTCTATGAAATAGATGGGAAGATGGAATGGTTGGTGGATTAAGAGAAGGACCAAGGCTCACCTGTAGAGCATCTGCTTTGCACGCAGAAGGTCCCAGTTTCAATTCCCAGTATCTCCAGGTAGTACTGGAAGAGACAATTAACTGAAATCCTGGCAGGCCACTGCCAGTCTGTGCAGGCAATATTGAGCCAGATGACCCAGTAGTCTGACCCACTAAAGCATCTTTCAATGTTCCTTTGGTTTTGATTTGATCTGGGAAAGCAATTCTTTCATTAAAATAAATAAATGCATAATCAGTTACAGAGTTCTTCCTGGTGCCACTGAGGCTGCTACTCATACAGCTGCGAAATAAAGTTACGGGGATATAGGCCTTTGGTTAACTAGATGTTATATTCAAACTTTTTGCAGTTCTCGCCGTTTTATTGTCCTGTTACATCTGATTATGGTCTTCCAGTCCATTTTATCTTTAAATCTATTGACAGAAAGAGGAACACACTGACTGCTTTGAGATTTCAGCCCATGCCCATAGCATATTTAGAGGTGAGATTTGCTAGAATGCCTGCAAATTGTCATTGATGCATTTGTGGGCAGAGAGGGGTTGGAATATATTGTTCCCTACGTATTGTAGTGTTGCCTGTATCATTCCTCTAGGGATAGGGATTTTTTCCCTCCGCCTTTAAGAGGTTCTTGAGACAGTTTCTTTCTTTCTTTTCACAGTAGGGAGGGAATCTGTTACTTCTTGGTTGATAGAGATAAATATATCCCAGGTACTCTTTCTGTGCTTGCCTTAGCAGCACACAGATCAAGCAAAACCGTTTCACGCAGAATGGGGTGCAACACTCTGGAAATTCTCTCTGCTAAAATGTATCTTTCTGCTTGACTATGGGGAAAACCCTAGGGGGAACAGCTGGAACAGATCTATGGATGAGCCATAGGCACCAACTCCTAGGGGCTAAGGCAGTTTGGGGACCCCAATGCTTTTTCTTTCTTTCTTTTTCGAAATTTTGTTCATTTGGTTTTTCATAATGTTAATGCATAACATATATAACCATTATATGGTTTTGAATTATGGTGCTGGAGGAGACTCTTGAGAGTCCCATGGACTGCAAGAAGATCCAACCTATCCATTCTGAAGGAAATCAGCCCTGAGTGGTCACTGGAAGGACAGATCTTGAAGCTGAGGCTCCAACACTTTGGCCACCTCATGAGAAGAGAAGACTCCCTGGAAAAGACCCTGGTGCTGGGAAAGATGGAGGGCACAAGGAGAAGGGGACAGCAGAGGATGAGATGGTGGGACAGTGTTCTCGAAGCTACCAGCATGAGTTTGACCATACTGCGGGAGGCAGTGGAAGACAGGAGTGCCTGGCGTGCTCTGGTCCATGGGGCCATGGAGAGTCGGACACGACTAAATGACTAAACAACAACAACAACAACAACCATTAAAAAATAAAAATAAAACAAAAGGTTCCTCAAACCTTTGGACCTCCCTCCTTCCCTCCCTGGGTTCCAAGTCAATCTTTCATTTCTGGATCTTTTACTGTAATCTGTCTAATAAGCATCCATAGTTTCCAAAGTTTGTGTTACTTTACAAGTGTCATTGTATTCCTGCTAATGAGCTCATCTGTTTACGGTGGTCTCTCAAATATATTATAAAGTTATTCCATTCTTTCACAAATATTTGGTCTTCCTGATTTCTCATCTTTCCCATCATTCTTGTCATTTCGGCATAATCCATCAACTTACTCTGCGGTTCTTCTTTGGTTGGTACTTTATCTTCTTTCCATCCATGGGCTAAGAACATCCGTGCTGCTGTTGTAGTATACATAAACAGTCTTTTCTTTTCTTTTGGTAGTTCTGCACCTATGATTCCTGACAAAAAAACTTCTGTTTTTTTTAAAAAAAACAAGTTATCTTAAACTTTTTTTTTAATTCATTATATATCATTTCCCAATGCTTTTTAAAAATCTTTATTGCATTTTTTTTACAAAAACAAATCAGTTGAACATTGCATCCAGATACCTAAAAATACAAAGAAAAGAAAGAAGTAGAAATATAAAAAGAAAATAAATAGAAAAGAGGGGGAAATGCAAAAAAGAATTTGTCAAGTACACAAAATTGTTCAAAGGATACAAACACTAATTTAAATATTCTATACACCAGGTTCTCAGAAAGAAATGCATTTTCCTTTCTTTCTTTCTTTCTTTCTTTCTTTCTTTCTTTCTTTCTTTCTTTCTTTCTTTCTTTCTTTCTTTCTTTCTTGTCACTTTCTTTCTGCTCTGGAAAACTACCGGTAGTTTGAATCTCTGCTATATTAGTTTGACTTCCCTCTATCTCTTTGCGGCTTCAACACTTCTCTTAAGTAACAGGTATTTTGTATTCATTTATTTACAATCCATTCCCCCCATTATATCTGCAACAGATATAATGTATAATGACATCATTCCCCAATGCTTTTCTCTTAGTGGGACAGGTCCTCCCAATGTTCAGAGGGTGGAGGAGGGGGAACATGGAGCCGGGCGCGAAATGGCTTTGGTACCTGGTCGCTCCTCCTCCTGCCACATGGGGGAGGGAAGCAGCCCCCAGTCAGTGGTCCAACAGGAGGAGGAAGAGGATGCCAATACTGGAGCAAAGTCGGTGTGGCTTAGTAGCCAAAAACTCCTCCTGCTGCTGCTGCCGCCACTGGCGGGGGTGGGGGGATGGTTTCCCCAGTCTTTCCTTTCCACCGGCCCCTGGGGCTGTGCTGCCACCCCCCTCCGGCTCCTTGCAGCATTACAGGCATAATGTCAGGATGTTGTGTTGGGTGCCCACAATCTTTTTCAGAAGTTGGCGCTTCTGGGCTGAGCCGTCTGATTCCTGGCTCCGTTGCTGTGAAGTCCCTAAACTGACTCAGCTGTTATAAAGGAGGGAAAAAAAACTGCTCCTTTTCACTTATGGCATAGCCAAGAGCCCATATGGAGTCCATAAGTGGGTTCCCTATCGGTAGGAGAAAATAACAGAGGCCAACCAGAGTATATTGAGAAGCAAAGCGGCTAGTAAGCTTGATCTTTATTAACTGTTGCAAGAGGGTCCTCACTCGCCACACGCAGGAGGGAGGATAGAACTCAGAACAATGGTGCGCAAGCCCTTATATAGAATTTTGAAATTGCCCACACTGTAGCCCAAGACAACCTGCCAAAAACATCATACATACATCACAGAAGGAGGAGGTCTACAGCAGAAATCCTGCCTGCCAGGATACCTGATAATGGTCACTGATTGCATTACCTGGTCAATCTGGCCATTCTTTTGTGATGGTTAATACTTTAGTTCAGGCACAGGCAAACTCGACCCTCCAGATGTTTGGGACTACAATTCCCATCATCCCTGACCACTGGTCCTGTTAGCCAGGGATGATGGAAGTTGTAGTCCCAAAACATCTGGAGGGCCGAGTTTGCCTATGCCTGCTTTCATTCTTGAATCCAGGTCACAGGCTCACTCTATTCATACACAAATGCAGCCTTAAGACAGGATTTGCAAGCAAAAAGACAGTGGGAAGGCTTTCCCCATTTGCCTCCCTTACTGCAGAGGAATATTTGAGGTCATTGGGAGAGTCAAAATGGCTTCAGGGTTGCTCTCCCATACTATTTCCGACACATGGTTCATATATTTAGATACGTGTGCATTTATGAATATTTATTCTGTATTTGAGACCTTAGAATTTTTATAACACTGCTGAAGATGTGTGCCCGTGAAAATCCCAAACCATTCGTCTCAGCCATGTGACCTGGAATCCTGTCACAGACCACTATTTTAACGGCTTGTTTCCCTCCCCTGCCAGGCTTAGGCAGAGTGGAAATAGCAGAACGAGGTCTAGATCCATTTTAACTTTACACCAGCCTGGTTTATGTCAGCTTCTCGTACACAGGATTGCTCCTAAAGTCTGCATTTTTGTGTGATAACTAATAGCTCTTTCACTGACTGACTGATGGCATTGTGGTTCAGAAGTTTTGTTCTAAAGCGCCTCTGCCAATGACTATTTTTTTTAAAAAAAATATTGTGATCTCTCGTGGGCTGGTTGAAGCTCTCCGGGAAGAGAGAAACAATGTGCGTTTCTGAGGTATGCTGAGAAAGCAGCTGGAAAGGGAAATGTGTGTGGAGGCCAGGGAAAGAACTGTGTGTGAAAGGATGTGCTATTTGCCATCTTTTGGATCAGCCAAAAAACCCACCAAACTGAACCTGGTGAAGCGAAGAACAGTGTGTGTTGAGTATAGCTGAATGCAAGATGTTGGAGGCTGCAGAAGGGGAAAGCAGACTCTCTGAGTGTCCCTATTTTCCAGGCTCAGCCTCAGATTTACAGAAGCAGTCCCAGTTTCTGATTTGATCCCAGAATATCCCACTTTTCCTTAGGACATCCTGATTTTCATCAGAGAAATGTTGAAGGATATAGTGTTATGTGACTCCTGAGCCAAGGGCTATACTCAACTATACAACCTTTGAAAGGCATCTGAAGGCAGCCCTGTATAGGGAATTCTTAAATGTTTAATGTTTTAGTATGTTTTCATATATGTTGGAAGCCTCCCAGAGTGACTGGGACAAGCCAGTCAGGTGGCTGGAGTATAAATAATAGAATTATTATGATGGAATAGGACACCCCTATTTTCATCAGATAAATGTTGGAAGGTATGGGAGACTGCTCTTGTGCTTGTGTCCTATTTGTGGGTTTCCAACAGATTCATAGGATCATAGAATTGTAGAGTTGGAAGACACCCTGGGGGATTGGCTGCTGTGAGATGTAAGGGTAAAAGGTAAAGGACCCCTGGACGGTTAAGTCCAGCCAAAGGCGACTATGGGGTTGTGGCGCTCATCTTGCTTTCAGTCCGAGGGAGCTGGCATTTGCCCACAGACAGTTTTCCAGGTCATGTGGCCAGCATGACTAAACCACTTCTGGAGCAACGGCACACCATGACAGAAATCAGAGCGCACAGAAACGCCGTTTACCTTCCGGCTGCAGCAGTACCTATTTATCTACTTGCACTGGCGTGCTTTCTAACTGCTAGGTTGGCAGGAGCTGGGACAGAGCAATGGGAGCTCACCCCATCATGAGGATTCGAACCGCCGACCTTCTGATCAGCAAGCCCAAGAGGCTCAGTGGTTTAGACCACAGCACCACCTGCTCCCCTGCTGCTGAGAGAACAGGATGCTAGACTAGATGGGCCAGTGGTCTGATCCAGCAGAGCTCTTCTTACGATGGGTGGATTGAGTGCTGAATGAGAAGGTTGAGGAAGCTCCATCCAGCTAGGTGACTACACATATAAGCCTAGGATGATGTCAGCAGCTTCCAGGACCCCTCTTCATTGTGAGATTTTGTGGAAGTTTTGTTGGGCACCTGGGTGAGAGCTGAGATGAAGAGCCAAGAGGCTGAGAGGGGATGTACGCCTGCTTGCAGACTTCCCATAGAGGAATCTGGTGGACCACTGTGAAAACAGGATGCTGGACTAGATGGGATCTTCTCTTGTTCTCATAATCATAATCCAGAAGGGGGGGGGGGAGCTGTTTGGTTTAAATGTTCAGAAACAGCATTCTAGAAATCTCCCACCAGTGTCGAAGACTTAGAACCAACACTACATTATTTGATAACATCTGTAAAGATTTATTTTGGGTACAGTGTGCTGTTTCTGCCGATCAAAAACCAGCAAATCCATTTTCCCAGTTGCTACAGAGCTAGGCAAAACATGATTGGAACAATCTATTACTAGCATAAAACCGAACATGGGCTTAATAGCTTTCCAGGCTTGAGAAATTGCTCTCCTGCTCTTTGGTAATGGGCAAGGTTCTTTTGTTTTTTGCTGGCCTCATTCATACGTGCAAGTTGATGCTCCCAAGAACCAACGACTTATGCATATGCCTGAGCCAGACCATAATGACATAGGGATGTGCATTATTTTAAAGTTGCTGCGTTTTGCCTGTTAACAACTCCCAGCACCATTAACAAATGACACTACCCAGGATTCCGTTTTTGTGGGGGTGCGGGGAGCCACGATCATTTAAAGTGGCATGATACTGCTTCAAATGTATAATGCAGATTGGGCCTTGCTTTCTTCCTAGCTAGCCCTGCTATACCCTGCAAGGAGGCTGTCCGATGGGGGATTTGGTTGATTTTTCAGCTCAGCCTGTGCTTGAACACATTTCCGATTTGCTGCGTAGCTGAACCAAAGCTTTGTTCGCAGGAGGAACGGCTGAATCTCTGGAATCAACAAAGAAGCAGCTTTCCTGTATCATATACCTTGCCAGTGGCGTAGCGTGGGTTGTCAGCACCCGGGGCAAGGCAAGTAATTTGCACCCCCTAACCCGTGGATTTGTGCCCCCTAACCCCCAGATATTGCGGCCGGCCCCCCCTGCACCCCCCATGCTACGCCACTGTACCTTGCAGCATATTTCAAGAAAGGCTCTGGAAAGTGTTATGAATGAGATTTCAAGAAATAATGAAATGAAAGATTGCCTAAAAAAGATATTAGAATAAACTAAAATTAACAGCCCCTTTTTCTCGCTGGTTCAGATCTGTGATCCATGAAACTAATTCCATGAGCCTTAGAAGGGGACTGGGAAGAATTGCTGGGACGGCTGGTGTTCGTTGCAACTGGACTTGTGTGGAAGGCTGGGAGGCCAACAGTAGGTGGCAGCAGAGCTGATCGCAGGCAGAGCTAACTTAGTTCTAGTTTTGGCGCCATCTTCCTGCCTTCTTGAGTTCTGCAAGGGCAACACTGAGACCCTGGAGGAGGAAGCTGTCATGCAGTGCTGCCTCCTGGAGGCTGTAAGGGAGAAGGCAAACAGGTGGGGTCTGGCTGAGTGAAGTTGGTGGGGCAGTGCCTCATTGGCTAATGGGCTGTTTCCTTATTATCTCTCACTGTTTCCATATTATCATATGGAACATATTATTCCATATGTTGGAGGGTATGTATTAGCCACCTGTACAACTTTCGTAATTGCTCCTCCACCCGCTTTTGCCTCTGTCATTTCCCACCACTGACATTTCACCCCCCAAGAACATCACATGCAAAGACCTCCTGGAGCAGCAAAAAGGTTTCCCAGTCTTGTTGTCAGGAGACCTATGTGGAGCTGTAGTTAAAGGCAGTTTGGAAACAGCAACTGGTCCAAAATGCACACACTGGAGCGTTCAGTGCAGCCACACAACTGGATTGAGCCATGTGGAGCTTTAGGCATCTTCATTCGTTGTGTATCTGTTTGCAAGTGTGATACAAGTCCCAGTGCTATTGGCCTGAACAATCAAGGATGAGGATATATTCTGAATCACCACCTCCCCTATGAACCAGCCCTGGTCTCCACAGTCATGTCTCTGCCTGTCTCTGCATCCCATCACCACTAGAGATATATTGTTTGGGTACCAGAGGCAGAGACTTTTTGGTGGTGAGACAAAACTGTGGAAGAATCCATCTAGCGTGCCCTCTCTCTTTCTCTCTCTGCTTGGTATTTGAAACTCCCTTGTTCAATGTTTAGTGGCCCGAAGCCTTCTGAAATTGCCTCTACTCTGCTGTTGTTACAGTTATAGGCGTTGAATTGTGTTCTTTCGCATTTTGCTTCAAAAACTTTGAATGAGCGATGCCTTTGACATTTGTAAGCTGTGCTGGGGTTTATGGAAAAGCCAGCTCAAGATCTAAACAGGTAATAAATTCTCATCAGATCCCACTGGGTAAACAAGCGCAACTGCAGCATAAGCTAACGGATGCTTGGCGCAAATGAATAAAGCCCGTCTTTTTACTGTCACAACCATTTCTCCCTTTCTGTATCGCGGTATCACACTCCCAGTGGCACTTAGCTGCAAAATCACAGATGCAGGTTTTTTATCAGAATCATTATTGTGTGCTTTAGGTGTGTTATTATCTGCAACAGGCTTCGTTTACCATCACGACCCCTTTTCGAAAGCACAGGCATCTCTCTCTTCAGGGCAGAACACAGATTGAAATCCTGGATGTGTGCCGCATGGACTGCTAAATTAATCGTGCATCGTCTTGCACATCTGCTCACTGCTGTACTTTTCCTTGCAGGTCCAGCGATAAATGATATTTTCAATCTGGCCACAATTTGGCCACTCCTTTTCTGAAGGTCCCACAGATATTGGAAAGGGGTGAGGGGATGATCTTCTCGAATATGCTCTCTGTCCAATACACTCCGCTGCCCTGGCTAGTGCAGGGACTTTGCAGCAGCCCAGCAGAAGCAGTGGATGCTCTCCAGACCATTCATACTGGCTCATCTCTCATAGTCTAACTTATTATGTGGCGGGATAAGAAATGGCCCGCGCTTTGCAGAATTGGGCACATCTGCATAATGGCTTGGCCGTCACTTCAAAGGAACAGCCTCTTGGTCCCTTTAGCCCTGCAGGCTTTGACTGCAAAACCACACTTACAGAGGAATTAAGCGCCGCCGATCTTAATGGGACTAATTCCCCAGCGCGTACATGGCGGATTTGGTTTCAGCCCCCCAAAAAGAGCAAAGAGAGGATTTATGGTGCATGTTTCGTCGGAGCTAATCCAATGACTGAATTAGCTTGCTCATTAACCGTTGGACAGCTCATTAATTTCCCTTTGAACGTTTCCTTTCTCTCTAGGTTTATGATGAATGTGACCTGGGAAGGCAGGGATTTATCCTTCACCGAAGATGGCTACCAGGCGCACCCCAGACTGGTGGTCATTGTGCTAAATCAAACCCGGTCGTGGGAGAAGGTAAGGCCTTGGGGCTCACGAAAGAGAAGCAGAAACAATTACTCGGTTCCATTTCTTAAAATAGCTTTTGAATTTCATGCACGGAGCACAGAGCATGCACTATTTGCTTTGTGCCTTGCCGTTGCCTTCTGCATATTGGCGTCTTTCCCTGCTCTTGGTATTTTCCAATGCATAGGAATGTAAGACAAGCCCTGATGGATCATTCCAATGGCCCACCTGACAGTGGAGGTAGAACATAGGCTTCATGGCTAGCATATTCATAAAACTACAGAAAGAAGGTATTTCTTGGTGCAACTGGCTATGTGGCTAGGGAGGGGACCCTAGCTCAGTGGTGGAGTAGAAACCCCCCACCTCCAGTTAAATGGACCATGTAGCAGGAAAAGACCCCTGGCTGACACCCTGGAGGTACAAAGCTGAGCCTACCATTAGGCAGATGCTAAGAGGGAGGCACAGGAAGCGGGTGGCACTGTGGGTTAAACCACAGAGCCTAGGACTTGCCGATCAGCAGTTCAAATGCCCATGACGTGGTGAGCTCCTATTGCTCGGTCCCTGCTCCTGTCCACCTAGCAGTTCGAAAGCACGTCAAAGTGCAAGTAGATAAATAGGTACAGCTCCGGCGGGAAGGTAAACAGTGTTTCCGTGAGTTGCTCTGGTTTGCCAGAAGCGGCTTAGTCATGCTAGCCATGTGACCCGGAAGCTGTATGCCGACTTCCTCGGCCAGTAAAGCGAGATGAGCACCACAACCCCAGAGTCGGCCACGACGGGACCTAACGGTCAGGGGTCCCTTTACCTTTAAGAGGGAGGTACAGAGGAGACAGAAGACATCGGAAGGCAGTCCTCTGTCGGGAAGTTTTTAATGTTTGATGTTTTATTGTGTTTCGATATATGCTGTAAGCTGCCCAGAGTGGCTAGGGAAACCCAGCCAGATGGGTGGGGTATAAATATTATTATTATTATTATTATTATTATTATTATTATTATTATTATTATTACTACTACTACTACTACTACTACTACTACTACTATTGGGTTTGCAGTGGAGAATTGTCCTTTTGCGTCAGTGGAGCACCACAGTGATCAGCCAGCACTCACCTCATTGCCTTCTTACTTGCAACCAGTTTAATGGGTGGCACTGTCTGGCAGATAGGGCTGGAGACAGCAGAAGAACAATTGCAAATGTTACCTTTGTAATGTCAGCTGTGTTTCTGCACACATTCGCATGCCATCCAGACAAGGAAGAGGCATTCTCAGAGTTACAACATACACTCCATGCAAACCGCAGAATGTGACGACACCCTACATTTCTATGCATATAGGAAGACATGTAAGATGTAGCTGGCCCCTTCGTCTTCCTCTCTCTCCAAAAAAAGAGAAGAAAGGTAGCCCTGGGATTTGATTTGAGGATGGTTCCAAACGACACGGAAAGGCTTGGATTTTAACTCAATTTAGCTCTCAATTAATTCACTGTTGCAGCGCGGCAGTCCCATCTGTAAAAAGCTGGCGTCCTTATTAATCTCATCTGTAACTAAACGTGGAGAGAGAGAGAGAGAGAGAGAGAGAGAGAGAGAGAGAGATGAAGCAGAGTGTTGCTGGTCACATTCAATCATTTCTATATACCATTTACTGTATAATTCTTTGCCAGAGTCACATGCTCCCAAAAACCTTTTACCGTGCTGCTCAAGGGCCATTTTAACTTTGAGAGAATGGTGCGATTCTCCATATGGGCAGCAATTAAAGCTGCCGTGCATTAATTCATGGTAATCATGATTCTTGGTGCATAATAGCAGTTATGTTTAAGAATGCTGGAGAGAGAGAAAGGAAAGAAACGGATGATCGTCAAGGGCACACAGTTGCTTACGGTGCCCATTAGACGAGCGCGGGGAAATGTGCAGCAAGTTGAACAAAGACTGAGCCAAAATAACAAGGGGGAGCAAAGGACCCGGACGGATTTGTTGGGCCGGCCCTGACAATAGGCATCAGGGGGCTGTGGCCGATATCCCCTGCAGTCAGCTTGGCAGCTAGAAAAGGTGAAGCAAATGGCAAATGGATTGAGAGCTCGAACTTCTGTGAAAGGCAAACCAAAATTGGGAGTAGCTCTCAGATGTTGTTGGACTACATATCCCATCATCCCTTGATCACTAGCCATGCTGACCAAGGCTGATGGGAGCCGGAGTTCAAGAACATCTGGAGAGCATTGTGTTGTCTACCCTGGGGCTAAACATTTGGGTATGTCTTAGTTTGGGCATGGGGTGGTGGTAGACACAAGATAGTGAGGAGATTTCATCCCTCCCATATCCAAGAATCTCCTGATGAGTCTGCTGATTCTCCAGAGAGGAGGGGCGGTGTTCTGCTCTCTACTTATTCTGCTCCAGCACCACATCAAAGAGTCAGTCAGTGTGTCGGAGAGAGAGAGACTGAGTGTTAGAGATCGTGTGTATAGATAAGGTTGCTGCTAAGAGCAGCTGCAGACACTCAGTGCAGTTCAGCATTCATTTTCATTTAGACCTCATTTAGCTCTGTATATAGCTGTATAATAGTTGTAGATAGAATAAAGAAGATATTCTACAGAGCTGCTCTCCGAGTTGTTTATGCTCTGCTATACTCTGCTGTGCGACGACTGTCTTCTTGTGGAAGTGAATCCGGTGCTCACAACTCTAAGCTGTGAGTCCACAGCACTTTGACCTGTTCCTGTCCAGAAGGTGGTCTCTGGAAGTGCTACCCAGCTCGCCTAGCCCAGTCGGGGCTGAAGTGTATGAGTCCAGTTGGTGACACTGGCTCAAGGGCGATGCTGACAGATAGGGGTTTATAAAAATTAGGCACGGTGGAGAAGGGGTCTGAGACCATTTCTTTGTAAGGTTAGATCTCCAGTGAGATTGCATAAGAGAATGAGCAAAAATAACATCTTCCCCTCAAGGCACTACAGTTCCCAGAGTTCCCTGGGGAAAGGGATTGATTGTTAAACTGTTCTGGGAATTAAAGCTCCTTGAGGGGGATAGGGGGGTCTCCTACCAACTCTCAGCACCCCTAACAAACTTCAGCTCCCAGAATTCTTTGGGGGAAGCCATGACTTGTTTAAAGTGGTATCATTGTGCTTGAAGTGTATTGTGTGAATCGCTACCATCTATGGCAGTGTAGAATTGGTTACCTGCTTTGGCTATTGTCCTTAGATTGTCTTCCATGAACTGTGTTGGCGCTAACTGAGAGAATCAGCAACTAGCCCAGGGTCACCCAGTGGGCTTCGTGGCTCAGTAGGGGATTTGAACCCTTGTCTCCCAGGTCCTAGTCCAACACTCTAACCACTATACTACCACAGGCTCAATATAGCAGAGTGCCTCCTTTAAGATCACTCATTTGGGTCCCTGAAGCCAACTGTCTCATCAGGTTTTCCCTCGTACACTGCCACTAGCCTGCCTCATCCCCAGCCCATTGTGTTAACCTGATTAACAATATACTGTTGTCTTCCTCAAAACTGTTCTGCTTCTGGTAATTGTTCCTTCCATTTCAAAATAGCAGGGAAAATGGACACCCCCTCGCCAAAGCATCCATCATCTTTCTCAGCCAAGACTTTAAATGCTCTTTTGAGAATTAGCGCCCACGCTCCCAGAGTGGAAGGATCTATGAATATCTTTTATTGTGCAATAAAGGACAATATTCATTCCCAAGGACTGATTAGCAGCTTTGCATTGTGTGGCATCCTTGAGGAGTCTCATTCCTTTTTAGTTTTATATTCAGCCTCTCTCTGTTCCTTCAAATGACCGGCCAGCAAAAACCTGCTTTAAGAGGTTGCCTTTTCTCTCTTTTCTGCAATTAATTCTGGTGGTTCAGTGGGGATTTAGTGGGGCAGCCTGGGCAAAGAGGGGACAGGGAGCCTTTGACAGTCCTCTGTATCTCATCAGGAGTATACATGAGGCCTTCCGTTACAGAGTATTTAGCCCAGTATTGTCTGCTTTGACCGCTGGAAATTCTCCAGGGTCTTAGGATATTTCTCATCCCCCTGCTACTGAATTCTTTTAAAACTGGGATTCTGGGAATAGAATCTTTGGCCTTCTGCATTCAAAGCAGCTGACCTACCACCCAGCTTCAGGTGCTCCTGAAGAAGATATGAGGCTGTAGCTCAGGGGTAGAACACCTGTTTTGCATGCAGAAGGTCCTAGGTTTGATCCCTAGCATCTCCAGGTAAGGCAGGCTAAATTTCAAAAATCACATTGCCATTATATGCTATTTTACCCCATTTATTCCAATTCAAGGGAAACACAATGAAAATGTGGGCGGCGAGAGGTAATTGATTACGTGTTGTTTGCAGACTGAAAGCAACAGTAGGTGTGCATTGAACTTCAATGCAAGCTGCTTATAAAAAATAAATCTGCAGACTGTTGAGGAAAGAGGGCAAGCTGCCCTCAAGAATGGGGAAAAATGATACAAGCTGAAATGGGCAGCTTTGCTCATGCAGAGATCAACTGCCTCTGAGCTGTGTTCACGTCTCCCCATTGCAGGTGGGGAAATGGGAGAACAAAACACTTCTGCATAAGCATTCGGTGTGGCCCAGGTTCAATTCCTTCAACGACAGCGAGCCGGACAACAACCACTTGAGCATCGTCACGTTGGAAGAAGCCCCTTTTGTCATCGTGGAGGACATGGACCCTTTGACGGAGACCTGCGTGAAGAACACGGTGCCCTGCCGGAAGTTTGTCATCATTAAGTAAGTCCATGATTTCCCAACCCCACCATCAAAGGGCTTTCCCCAGAGAAGTCTTTCCTGGTGTTGAAAAAGCCAAAGGGTGAAGGCTTTAAGTGTGAAGGCCAGTGGGTTGGATCTTAGCTTTCTGCTCTACAATTCCACAGCCAAACTGCATCTGGCCTCCAGTGGCTGCTGAATCCAAGCCCAGTTCCCTCTCAAAATCCACCTGTTTTCAGAGGTGGCACCACGTATGTGCGATATCCTTCCCAGAAAGCTGTGGATGACACTGAACACTGAGCATTTTAGGAGAGGCCACAACAGATGGGTCACAGCAATGCTGTTGCTGCCATCTTGGATTCTGGCTTAGGCTGACCAGATGAAAGGAACGTTCCACGCGTGTCTGGGCTAAGATGCGTTCTTCTGATGAAGGTGCTTTCCATCCATTTCCATGAGTGTTGCAACGTGGCTGGAGAAAGCCATGAGACAATTTAGAACAAAGTCCGTGTTTCTACCCAACAACATGCTCCACCTTCCTATATCTGTGCCTCTGTTGAGAGAGCTCTGTATGGAGCAAGGATACTTTGTTCACTTCCTAGTTTATTCCGAGGGCTTTCTAGATTTCTCCCATATTGCAAAAAGAGCTGCTTTTCAACAGCTTCTCAGCCTTTCAGTGTAACAGCCACTGCTTTTCATTTCGTAGTAATGCTAAGGCATACTACTCTGTGAATTGTCATTTTGGGATTTTTTATTATTATTATTATTATTATTATTATTATTATTATTATTATTATTATTATTTTCTGTAAATAGTAAATTTTATTAGTATTTTCCACACAACAATGAAAAATAACAATGCACAAAACACAAAAACAGGCATATAAAAAAAACCAAATCCAAATGTTACAAATTAATAATATAAACACTAAAAAGGAAAACAAACATTGATTTCCACCAATCCCACAGCACCTCCTTTACCTCTCACTGTGTCTTCCTGTTTTCCTGATCATCTCTATCCTAGTACCTAGATATAAATCCCTCTTTCTTATCCTTTCACTTCACTAGGTTATTCCAGACTCAGCCAGATTTCTGTCCTCGAACCTTGGCTTTTAAGGAATTCATTTAGGAACTCCCATTCCTTTTTCACTTCACTTTTTGATTTTTGTCTTATTATAGCTGTCAATTTGGCTAATTCTAAATATTCTGAAAGCTTACATAACCAATCTCCCCTAGTGAGTAACTGATTCCCTTTCCAGTACTTAACCACCAGGATTCTTGCTGCAGACGTTGTGTATAAGAAAAAAATAGTTTTGTCTTTTGGAATATCGTCATTTAAAATTCCTAAAAGGAATGCCTCTGGTCTTTTACTATATGATATTCTTAGTATTTTCTTTATTTCTTCATGGATCATGCTTCAAAATTTCCCAATTTCGGGGCATGTCCACCACATATGGTAGGAGGTTCCTCTTTGTTTCTTACATCGCCAGCACTTATTATATGTTTTATTCATTTTTGCCAGCTGTCAGGGAATTGCCATCGGAGCTAGAGGCGGAGGGAAGGCTCCAGAGGGATGCCGGAGAGGGTCCCAGTAGGGAGAGAGGCAGCCCATCTGCTGGGGAAGGAAATCAGCGTAGCACCAGTGGAGAAGGGGGGCAGAAGGGGGAATCGGCGAGGGGGCCCCAGGACTCCTTGCCGGAGACCAGCGGGGAGAGCACGGGTCCTCCGCTGCCCACACCCTCCCTGCACAGAAGACTTCCGCGCAGGGAGAGTAGGAGGAGACTAGGCGTCAAAGAACTTCTTTGCTGGAAGAAGTTCAAGAAACGCCCACTGACGGATTCTGCCAGCGATTGAGACAGCCACGGGTGAGAGGCTGTCCAGACAGAAAGGGTTCAACCAGGTAACCTAACCAGGAGTGGCAGCAACTTACGCACGAGCAACCCCTAGAACCATTACACCAGCCTTTCTGGTGCCAAGTACCACCTATGATGCATTTTCATATAGTTCTCTCTTATTAGGTAACATGCTGTGAAATTTATATTTTTTGTCCATAGTATTTCTCATTCATTATATTCAATTGAGTGGCCCAGATCTTGTTCCCATTTTTAATAGCGTCATTTTGGGATTCATAATGTACATTATTAAGTTTAAATCAAATGGGTTCCATGTGGTGAGTCAGAGGTAGGTCTTGGATCTGGGCCACTGTTTTAGGAAACTCAGGAAGGTATCTGTTTATAATACCCATATAATAATGTCACATATTGATACATATAGGGTGGTATTCAGTTAGGTTTTGCTCAGAATAATGAATGGACATGACTAGTTATTAGGTCATAGTGTGACAGAAAATGTAAGAAGAGCTGTGCTGATCAAATTGCAGGTGTTTCTCGTCCAACATTCTCTTCCACACCCAGGTGATGACTTCCTGAATGCCCAAAGCAGCACATGCAGCCAGCAGGCATTTCCTGTTATTTCCCTGTGCAATTGATATTGAGATACACTGCCCCTGAACATGGAGGTTTTGCATAGACATCCTGACTAGAAATACTCATGCACAGAACCCAAGTGTTTGCCTACCCCCTTTAAAAGCCAAGAGGTCCCTTTGGGTTTCTTAGTTAGTTAGCTTTTGTTTGCTTGCCTCATCAGCAACATCACCAAGGAAGGAAAGAACGTGAAGAAATGTTGCAAGGGCTTCTGTATCGACATCCTGAAGAAGCTCTCCAAAGCCATCAAGTTCACCTACGACCTCTACCTGGTGACCAATGGCAAGCACGGGAAGAAGATCAACAACGAGTGGAACGGAATGATTGGGGAAGTAAGTTATGTTAGGTAAAAGAGCTCTTAAGTCGAAAGTTGGCCACGCACAAACGTTCTGATTTTGCCTGAGATGGGACAGACCTCCCTTGGTGGACTGACCTTGTCTGTCTTTTCTTTTTCTCTCTTTCTTCTCTTTGGGCATCAGGTGGTCAAAAAGCAAGCCGTGATGGCCGTGGGATCCCTCACCATCAACGGCGAGCGTTCGGAGGTGGTTGATTTTTCTGTGCCCTTTGTAGAAACGGGAATAAGCGTCATGGTGTCACGGAGTAACGGCACGGTGTCTCCATCTGCTTTTTTAGGTAAGCCCCCTCCCATTCTCCTGTTTCTATAGACTGATTCAGCTTTATCTCTCTCCTTCCCGTATACTTTGACAGCTTTCATTCTCCCCCCACCCTCCCCCAAAACCTGCACAGTACGCCTAGCAGTTCCATGACACATTTCTGTCACTCTTTTACAAATTGCACATTTAAAAGTTTGGAGAACAGGCTCGTCTGCTTAATATAGTGCTGAAGACGGGGGCCTACTTTCAGCCAGGGAGCTAGAAACTTCTTCTGCCATATTTGACGTGCTCTCGGTCAGTGGCGTAGCGTGGGTTGTCAGCACCCGGGGCAAGGCAAGTAATTTGCGCCCCCTAACCCGTGGATTTGCGCCCCCTAACCCTAACCCCCAGATGTTGCGCCCGGTGCGGCCGGCCCCCCCTGCACCCCCCAAGATACGCCACTGCTCTCGGCGCAGTTCTTTGGATGCTAGGTGGTCACAAGCACCAGTGAAATATACTCAGAGTTGAGAGTGGATTTCATGCTCTTTATTCAGCTCATAGTGGTGAGGAGGAATGGAAGTTCCCCCAGAATGTCTGCTTTATATACATTATTTACACAATGGGCCCCACGTGATTGGCTAATTCCGGGATTCACCTGTAAGCCAATCTGGTTGCGGATTCACTTCCACCTGGAGCTGGATTGGGTGGCTCCTGTGGACCAATCAGACAGCTGCATTCTGGACCCTATTGTTCTAGGACCAATCAGACAGCTGCATTCTGGACCCTATTGTTCTAGGATCAATCAGACTGCTGCATTCTGAATCCTATTGTTCTAGGATCAATCAGACTGCTGCCTTTTGGATCCTATTCAACTCAGTACATAACAGCCAGCCTGCTCTGCGAAATCCCCCAGGGGCAGGGTGAGGATTGAGAGATTAAATGGTGAGGACGGCAGATCTGCAGTCCTGAAAGGAATACGGATGTGTCTTCAGACGCTGCAGCAGAAGCACTGGACTTGCATTGCTATTAGAGAGTTTATTTCTTTTGTTCATTTCTTTATTATTTATCATGTTTACATCCCACCTTCTTTCCTCCAAGGAGTTCAAGGTGGTGCAAGCCGTCCTCCCCCTTTTGCTGCAGGTTCTTCTTACTTTACTGCCTTATGCCTCCCTCTCTGTTTTGTACTTGCCTTGGTTTCCATGAAGCCGGATTTTTGTTTGCTTTTACTTTAGCCTATTTGGTGTTATTGCATTATGGTTTACTAGGGTTGTTGCCCCTTTTAAGTTTCAGTAATACAAAGCATTAAAATAAAATCATAAAAGGTACACACATCTTGGAAACCAAGCCCTATGAGGAACGGTTGAAGGAGCTGGGTATGTTTAGCCTGGAAAAGAGGAGACTGAAAGGGGATATGGTAGCCATCTTCAAATATCTGAAGGGATGCCATATGGAAGATGGAGCCCAGATCTCCTGTCCCTCCCCTTCTGTTGTTTTAACTTTGAAAACTTTTTAAAAAATTAAAATTTAATATATTTTTTTTTAAATCCCAACTTTGCTTTCAGGCTGGCTCTCCTTCTGAAAACTGGCATGCATTAGCACCTACAGATATACATTAGCTCAGTGGTCCCCAAAGTGGGTGGTACTACCCACAGGGGGAGGTGGGATTAGCTAGCAGGATGCTAAGAGGCAAGGGGGTGTTGGAAACGTTAATGATTATTAGCCTTTGCAAAGCTGATATCCCTGGATCAAGTTAATCAGTTCTGTTGAATCAATTAAACTAAATAGTTTTAAATGGCTTTTGAATAAATGTGCAATTGATTGCTATTTTATTGTGTTATTATCTTCCTTAGTGGCCTGTGCAAACCACTATTCTGATTATTATTATTTTTTAGGATAGGGGACGCGGGAGATGAATTTATGGAACTAAGGGGGCCCCCAGAGTTTGGGATCTGCATTAGCTCATACAGTTTCCTGAAAATTTGTGCTTGCCCTCCAATTGGGTGCTTGCAAACTGTGCTCTCCTCCCAAGAGTTGCTAAACCTTTGCCTCCCACCCCCAGCCAAAATAGAATCTTGATCTGGACGTGCCCTAATTATGGAGGCAAAATCCCAGGAGAGAAATGACAGTGAAGCGAGAATGGCGTCTCCCCCCGCCCCCCTCTAATCAATTTAACCTAACCTGACATCTTTCCATGTGCTAGCTATGCATCCAACTGCAGCACAGATCTTGGTGACCCTGAGCAAAGTTGCAAGGGGGGGGGGCTTTTGTTTCTATTATACCTCTTCTCCGCCCCTTGGGCTTTCTTCCCAGGCCAAGATCCCTGCATGGGACTCTCCTCCTGACACTCGAGATGCATTGCTGGGGGGGGGGGTCTCTCTGTCTCTCTCTCCAGCCTGCATTGCGACTCCGGGGAGACGTAGCCGCCTTGTCAGATTACCTGCTGCTATTTTGGTTCTTAAAACACACACAAAATCTCCGGCGAGCAAGCAACCGCGTCAAGGCTTCCTTCCCCTCTCCCCGCAGAAGGCTGTTTGTTGCGACTCATGCTCTCTTCTTTCCGCAGAGCCCTTCAGCGCTTCGGTCTGGGTGATGATGTTTGTGATGTTGCTGATTGTGTCGGCCATCGCCGTCTTTGTGTTTGAGTATTTCAGCCCTGTGGGCTACAACCGGAACCTGGCACAAGGGAAAGGTACGACTCCGTGTTCAGGGAACGACTCACCAGAACTTTCCTTCTGTCTCCTTTCTTGCCTTTCCCACCGCTTTGCACCTCCTTAGCCCCGTTTTGGCTTCCTGGGAAACAGACAGCACACAATGGAAGTGGTCAGAGAGTCTCATTTAATATGTGGCCTACAATGGACTAGTTCTTTGTGGGCGACTCTCACAGTCCTTGGCTGAGATGGGCACGTTCTTTTGCACACATAGGGGGCCCTGAGATCAGCCCCTGAAAGTCCGTCTCAAAGAAAGGACTTCTTCAGGCAGGGCACAGTTAAACTATGGAACTCATTCCTCCAGGAGGCAGCCATGACTGCCAACCTAGATGGCTTTCAAAGAGAATTGGACAAATTCACGGAGGAGAGGGCTGTTGAGAGTGTTGGGCTTTCGGAGGAAGAGAGGAGAACTAGCCCCGCTGTACATCAGGGAGGGCTGTGTGGAGAGTCTCTTCCTTTCAATTCCTAGGAGTTTATCTCAGTGAAGACCTTACTTGGAAAATAAATACAACCCAGGTGGTACAGAAAGCCCAACAGAGACTCCATCTCCTCAGATGGAGCGGAAGAATGATGTCAATCAACATTTGATGATATCCTTCTACCGGTCCACAATAGAAAGTGTCCTTTCCTACTGCATCACAGTGTGGTACGCTGGTTTGACATCAACTGATAGGAAGTGCCTACAGAGGGTGGTGAATACAGCACAAGATATTATGGGCTGTCCCATGAATCCACTGGATGAAATAGCAGAAGAACGTTGCCTCAGGAGAGTGAGGAAAATTCTCAGGGATGATTCACACCCTGGCCAGCAATTTCTTGATCTCCTGCCCTCAGGCAGAAGATATAGAAGCATGATTAGTTGCACCAACAGGGTAAAGAACAGCTTCTCTCCGTGGGCTGTTAGGCTGCTGAATGAAAAGATAACAACAGGGCAACTGACTTTCGGGTTTGGTGGGTGTGCGTCAGTAAACGAGGGGAATTAAGACTAAGAGAGCTGAGTGGGGGTGCTTGTGTAATCTCACTGTATACAAGTTTTACAAGTGACAATAAAGTACAGTGGTACCTCAGGTTAAGTACTTAATTCGTTCTGGAGGTCCGTACTTAACCTGAAACTGTTCTTAACCTGAAGCACCACTTTAGCTAATGGGCCTCCCGCTGCTGCCGTGCCGCCAGAGCACGATTTCTGTTCTCATCCTGAAGCAAAGTTCTTAACCTGAAGCACTATTTCTGGGTTAGCGGAGTCTGTAACCTGAAGCGTATGTAGCCCAAAGTACCACTGTATTTCAATTTTTTTTTGGATGGCGCTAGGCATGATGGCTATGCTGTGCATCGATGACAGCAGCCTGTTATTGTATTCTTAGCCCACTGCCCCCACAAAGCCTTAGGGTGGTGTTCCAAATTTGTTGGCACTAGGGATGGGCAGATATATGAGTTTCTTTGCATTCTTCGTTTTTCCAACCTGAAGCCCAGTTCTCTGCATTTCCAGACCAGTTTGTGGTTGTTATATTTCATGGTTCCCTGGGATGAAAGAGGTCCACCCTGGGAACTGTAGCTCTGGGAGGCGAATATAGAAGTTTTGCAACAACTCTCAGCACCCTTTAAAAGCTACCTCACCAAGAATTCTTTGGGAGAAACCATTGCTGTTTACAATGACACCATAGAGCTGCAAATGTATGCCAAACCCTCCAACATTTCTCTGATGAAAATAGGGACATCCCATTCCATAATGATAATTTTACTATTTGTACCCCACACGTCTTACTGGATTTGCGCCAGCCACTCTGAGCAGCTTCTAACATATATACAATCATAGGAAAACACTGAACATTAAAAACAATTTCCCTGTACAGAATTGCCTTCTGGTGGCTCAGAGGTCAGATACGCTCCAACATTTCTCCGATGAAAATAGGGTGGCGCTGTGGGTTAAACCACAGAGCCTAGGACTTGCCGATCAGAAGGTCGGCGGTTTGAATCCCCGCAATGGGGTGATCTCCCGTTGCTCGGTCCCTGCTCCTGCCAACCTAGTAGTTCAAAAGCACGTCAAAGTGCAAGTAGATAAATAGGTACCGCTCTGGCATTTCCGTGTGCTGCTCTGGTTTGCCAGAAGACGCTTAGTCATGCTGGCCACATGACCTGGAGGCTGTCTGCGGACAAACGCCGGCTCCCTCGGCCTATAGAGCAAGATGAGCGCGCAACCCCAGAGTCGGCCACAACTGGACCTAATGGTCAGGGGTCCCTTTACCCTTTTTAAGGAAAAGTGGGACATTCTGGGATCAAATCAGAAACTGCGATGACTTACCATATTTTTCACCCTATAGGACACACCGTCCCATAAGGCGCACCTAGTTTTTTTGGGGGGAAATAAAGGGGGGAAAATTATTTTTCCCCCCCAGGCACGGGGCTGGGGCGGAGGAGGCCTGAGCTTCCCCCGACCTCAGCCCCCAAACAGGCAGCTCTCTGCAAGCCGTGGGAGCCCAGCGCTGGCTCCCACTGCTTGCTGAGAGGTCCGCGAAGCTTGGACGCGCTGATCTCAGCGCGCACAGGCTTCAGCATGCAGGCAACTCTCCGCAAGCAGCGGGAGCGCTCCGACCCCTCTTGCTCTCCAGGCTTCAGCGAATGCCTGAATTCGCCCCATAGGGCGCACACACATTTCCCCTTCATTTTTGGAGGGGGGAAAAGTGCGTCCTATAGGGTGAAAAATACGGTATCTAAATCAGGGATGTCCATGGAAAATAGGGAGACTTGGAGGGTCTGGTTTGGTGAGAATGTGGCCTAAATCATACTTAGAACAGACCCAGTGAAACCAGTTGACTAAAAATAGTTTAACTGAATCCCTTCGATTTTTTTGACTCTGAGTAGGACTTGGTCAGCTGCAACTTGCTAAAACAGCAGCAGCATTATGGTGAAGACCTCAGGAACCCTTTCCTTGCAATGGATGCCTTATCCTAACGTCAGTTCTTTGTGACTTGCAGATCCGCATGGACCATCTTTCACAATCGGGAAAGCCGTGTGGCTGTTGTGGGGCCTGGTGTTTAACAACTCTGTGCCGGTTCAGAATCCAAAAGGAACCACCAGCAAGATCATGGTGTCCGTCTGGGCTTTCTTTGCTGTCATATTCCTGGCAAGCTACACAGCCAACTTGGCTGCATTCATGATCCAGGAGGAATTTGTTGACCAGGTGACCGGCCTCAGCGATAAGAAGGTGAGTTCCATCTCTTGTTTCTCTCCCCATTCCTCAGGCTTGTTGCATTAGTGGTGAGAGATGGGGTGGATAGGAGAGGGAAGAAATTTGGTTTGGTTCTCATTTAAAGGCATACCTACCAAATCCACACGTTATGAAACAAGATGCAAACCGAATTATAGCCATCCTTTGAAATTTGCATGCCCCTGGATTTTGCAAAGCTGTTCTGCAGCCATGTCATGCAGTTTAGAAATTGTACATTTAGGTAAAATGTGTGTAAAAATGCATATATTACTGAAAACAGGATACAAAAAATGCATTATATTAGGGGAATTGCTTTGCAAAATTGTGTATGGTAAGCAAAATTTCAGGCAAAAATGTCAAAACAAAAAAATTCCTTCCAGTAGCACCTTAAAGACCAACTAAGTTAGTTCTTGGTATGAGCTTTCGTGTGCATGCACACTTCTTCACATACCGTGTGCATGCACACGAAAGCTCATACCAAGAACTAACTTAGTTGGTCTTTAAGGTGCTACTGGAAGGAATTTTTTTGTTTTGACTATGGCAGACCAACACGGCTACCTATCTGTAACAGGCAAAAATGTGTGAATTAGGAGAAAACCACCCTAAAATGCTGGTGAATTTTCATGAAACATTTTTTTTTAAAAAAATGCACACTGGTATGGAAATAGTGCTTTGCTCTTTTGCAATCTGAATTTTAATACATATGTTTCAATTCTTTTATGCTATAATTACTTTTTAATGATTATCTTTTACAAGTTTTTAGCCTTCTATATTTTATCTGTGTTGGTTTTAATTTGTGCAAGACACCTTGAGTCCCAGCCTGTGGAAGATGCAGGCTGTGAACGCGGAGAACTGAATTTAGGATTGGGAAACTGAGAAACTAATCTGACAGATTTAACATGGAGTACATGATTTGAGATCTGATTCTTACACTGAATCTGCCCCAACTGCACTGGCTCCCAATTTATTTTCTGGAGTCATTTCAAAGTACTGGTTTTGACCTATCAAGCCTTACTTAGCTCAGGACGTCAGAGACTGTCCAGAGACCCAACAAATCATTACAAATCAATACACAATTCCTACAGCCTACCTCCAGGTTAATCAAGCATTTTGTTTAGAATATAGGGCTCATTTGTTCTTGCAACCACCGATAAAAACTTTGCCACTGCTAACGTTCTAGCATTTGTCCGGTCTTCCAGTAGGAACCTGACATAGTGAGCCTCTGATTTTCCCGGGAAAGGTACCAGCAAGGGTAGAATCAGTTCAGCCCTGGCCTGCTCATATTTTGCACAATACAACAAAATATGATTTATGGACTCGATGTCTTGAGCACACGAGCAAAGTCTGTCCTGGTAGGGAACTCCTCTCAACCTACCATCCAACACTGCAGAGGGAAAGACATTTAGTCTGGCTTTGGTGAAAAGCCTTCGGTAGTTAGGTACTGTCAGGTTTTTGATGTAAGATGTTAACTTAAAGACATACCCATATTGAACTCCTACTGCCAGCGGACTACAGACTGCGTGTGATCGAGATCGCAAGTCACTGTGTGCATTGTCTCATAATCTTTGCTTTAAAATCTTTTGGGCGCCTTCATAACCCAGGTAATACAGTTGGAGGGGGGAGACAGACCAATAGAGGTGGCTTTTTTAGCCATGGTTTTCTGCCATTTGCTGTCAAATTCCTAATTGGTCAGGTATTGGTACAAACCCTTCCCTAGATTAAACACTGAAATCCTGAGCCAATGTTTTAGGGCAGCCCACCACGCTTTAGTTGAAATTGGGCATTCACCAGCTTCTAACAGAAGTACGGAGTTGGGGACGCAGTTAGGTACCTGCAGCAGAGATCGTAAGAATTTTGCCTGAAAGCCACCTTTTCAGGGGTGGCCCACTGTTTGTGGAAAGCTCTTCCCAACACCAACACTGTCAGTTTTGGGGTGTTCTAGACCTTTGGTAGCTAAGTCTATCTCTAATGTGACACATCACTTTTAGTGGGTTAGGACAGGACTGTGTGGTTAGATAAACGTTTTAGGAATCTTGTGCATTGCTCTTTGTGTTTTGCCTTTCAATTGATTCTATCCATCTGCATTTTTCTGCTTAAGTTGTTTTGAGACTTTGTATGAAAGTGATTGACGCATGTATTAAAATCATCGTCCTCTCCAGAATTTTAGTCAATACGCTGTCTGGGAACAAGTATTGAGGACACCCCCCCCCCTCTGCCTGAGGGAAAGTTGTTCCCAGTCAAAAGTTGTCAACATGCCAAGCTAGATGGAGCGGTGCTTTGACTTGGTGGGATGCATTTTACCATTTCCTTCTGCAAATAAGTTTCTGAGCACAAACAATCCCCAAAGCGTTAGGTGGACCAATGGTCGGATTCTGTAGAAGGCAGCTTCCACTGATGAGGCCACAGCTCAGTGAGATAACATGTTCTTTACACATAGAAGGTTGCAAGTCAAGTTGGGCTGGGAAACAGCATTCGTCACCAGAGGTCCTAGAACAGGCATAGGCAAACCCAGCCCTCCAGATGTTTTGGGACTACAATTCCCACCATCCCTGACCACTGGTCCTGTTAGCTAGGGATCATGGGGGTTGTAGTCCCAAAACATCTGGAGGGCCGAGTTTGCCTATGTCCATCCTAGAGAGCTGCTGCTCAGTGGTAGAACATTCATGCAAAAGGCACCAGGTTCAACCTCTGAGCCTCTTTGGCTTGCCAATCAGAAGATCGGTGGTTTGAATCCCCATGATGGGGTGAGCGCCCATTGATCTGTCCCAGCTCCTGCCAACCTAGCAGTTCGAAAGCACACTAGTGCAAGTAGATAAATAGGTACTGCTGTGGCGGGAAGGTAAACGGCGTTTCCATGCGCTGCGAATCAGTACAGATCAAGAGTAGTCGATGTGGTGCCTTTCAGATGTTGTTGAACTCTAACTCCCATCTTCCCCAGCTGGTGTGGCCAGCGTTCAGGGAAAGTGGGACTCACAGTCGAGCAACGTACGGAGCGCACCATGTCCCAGCTTCAGTAGCCAATGGCATCTTCAGACAGGACTGGGAAAGACCCCTGCTTCTGAGACTCTGGAGAGCTGTTGCCATTCAGTGTAGACCAATGTTCTTCCAGGTTGGGTTCCCAGATGTGGATGGACTCCAACTCCTATAATCCTTAGACCTTTTGGCTAAGCTGGCTGTGGATGATGGGAATTGGAGTCCATCCACATCTTGGGACTCAATAACACTGGTTTAGACAATACTGAGCTAAATGGACCAATGGCCTCACTTGACCTAAGGCAAACTTACTGTGCACTTATGGGAGTGGCTGATACTTGGGCCAAATGGACCAATGGCCTTTGTTAACTTCATTAATTCATCAAGTCCATGGTGAGACAAAAACCCATTCTTCCATGTGTTCAAAGACGGCTTTCTTAGTTTGTCTTTCTCCTTCCTCCTCCTTTCCAGTTTCAACAACCATACGCCTATTCACCTCCTTTTCGGTTCGGGACTGTCCCAAATGGGAGCACGGAGAGAAATATCAGGAACAACTATAAGGAGATGCATGCCTACATGGTGAAATACAACCAGAAAGGAGTGGAGGATGCCTTGGTCAGTTTGAAAACTGGGTAAGTGGGGTTTTATTTTTATTTTGAACCATGGGTGCTCCACTTCTGATGTCCAAAATGGTCAGCCCAAAAGAGTGAAAAATGGACAGGTATTTCTTTTATTGAATGTCCTGGATCTGCTTCAAACATTCCCAGATTCAGGATACTGGGTATCAGGATTGGGAAATGCATGATGGGAGAGTAGCTTGATGGTCGGACCCCAGGTATTTGCCCTGGATCTGGCCCACACGCTTCTCCCCATGCCACAGCCCTTCCTCACATTATGCCCCTACTGGGCCTGCTTCTCTCCCTCCTTGAATACGTTTTTGACTACGTTTCTGAGCACAATTCAAAGTGTTGGTGTTGACCTTTAAAGCCCTAAACGGCCTCGGCCCAGTATACCTGAAGGAGCGTCTCCACCCTCATCGTTCTGCCCAGACACTGAGGTCCTCCTCCAAGGACCTTCTGGTGGTTCCTTCATTGCAAGAAGCAAAGCTACAGGGAACCAGGCAGAGGGCCTTCTCGGTAGTGGCACCCGCCCTGTGGAACGCCCTCCCATCAGATGTCAAAGAGATAAACAACTACCTGACATTTAGGAGACATCTGAAGGCAGCCTTGTTTAGGGAAGTTTTTAATGTGTGACATTTTAGTGTATTTTTGGTCTTTGTTGGAAGCTGCCCAAAGTGGCTGGGGAAACCCAGCCAGATGGACGGGGTTCAAATAATAAATTAGTATTGTTATTGTTGTTGTTGTTGAATGCTTCTGCCTGCCTAGAAATGTGTCCTTGAAATCTGATCGTGCCTCTTGCTTTGCTGGTTGGAGAATAGGGAAGGTTGTTGTCAGTTGGTGGTGTGGTTGCTCGAGAGCAAACAGGCAAGCCTCCGACCTGTCTTTTCCAGGTTTTATTCTTAGTGCAAACTATTTACAGTGAAGAGCATCTCAAGTTCATGTCTGGCTCAGTTGCTAGCAGAATCTGGGAGTGGTCGGTCTTTGTACCTCCCCCAGCATAACAGTCTCGTGACCCCCAACCTTCTCCTCCCTTCCCTGCGCCGAAACCTACTGCGCAGACTGGGCGCTGGCAAAGGGGTACTTCCCTCCTCTCCGGTTTGTTCAGCCTCTCCCTAGCACCCCCTGGTCCCACACCTCCTCCCCACTGGAGGTGGGGCTTTCCTCCTCACCAGAGGAGGAAGTGCTTTGCAAGATTTTCGGAGGTTCCCTCTAACACAACTGCCCTTCCACCTCTCGCCTCTGAGCTGGTGGCAGTTCCCTGACAGTTGTGTTTGACTGCATAGAAACTAGCCTACTGCACAAAGGCAAGATTTCACAGAATCATAGAGTTGGAAGGGATCCTAAGGGTCATCTAGCCCAACCCCCTTCAATGCAGGAAGATTTGCGTTCATTACTTGTCCCACTTCACCCTCTGGCCACACTCACCACTGGCATGGCCCTTGGAGGGTTACCCAGAAGGGAATTTGGCCCTCAAGGTTGACAGCTGGTCCTTATCTCCGAGTTAAAGCATCCTGATGATTCTCCTCAGCAAATGCTGTGCTTCCTTTCTTAGATCTGCTTTGACGGAGATACATATGGAATGAGCAAATGGAAATACAATGAAATATCTATTGCTGCGGCTTTGACTACACACTGGCATTTGGCCTTTCTGCCCAGTGCTTAGCATTCTGACATAATTGATTTGATTCTTATATGCCCAGGCCACTTTTCCGATATCGAGGAGGTTCACAAGGACTGTGGCTAGTGTAAGAGATAGATCTGGCAGCAGAGGGGGCAGAAATTCAGTCCCAGCCAGGTTGACGGAAGGGGCCTTGTGGTCTCGCATCTTCCTCTGATGCAGCCAGTAAAGGCTGTGGATAGAGTCAGTTCTGGGAGAGGAGGAGCCCAGCGGTCTCAGCAAAGTTGACAGAAGGGGCCTCGCTCTCTTACCTCTCCCTCTTCTGCAGTCAGGTGAAATCTAACAGTAGAACAGCATCACTATACCCTCCAATGGCCCTGAAAGCCCCAGGATTGTCATGGAAACTCTTAAGCCATCGTGGCCTCTCCCGAATTCCTAAGGGGCCTTCCCTTCCATTCAGTGTTTCAACGTGTTACTGGAAGTTCAGATCCATGCATCCCTCTAACACATTTCTCAGATCTATGCCTCCCGCTCCCTCTTCCTGCTCCACTCAATATGGCGCCACTTCCTGTTTTGATGAGAACAAGGTCTGGGTCGCTTGAATGCCCCTAAAATGGTTTTTCACCGTTTCCCTGCTTCTCGGTCGGTTGGTCTCCCATAAAGAAAGCAGGAAGTGGGGGAGTGAAAGGGGACTGGGCCTGTCCGCAAAGCCATGGCCATGGCTGTGAGGGGTGCTGAGGGGTCATGGGTGCTAAAGAGCAGCCATTACACTCGCTTGGCTCTGGTTTGCTTTGTTTGGCTACTGAGACTGTGCTGCTGCCCCAGCCTCTGAGGAGGAAGCACATGGGTTGGTGGTGGTAGTGGTAGACACAACACAGATGTAGAAGATGTCCCTATTTTCATCTGAGGAATGATGGAGGGTATGCGAATCTCAGGATCAGGCTAGAAAGAGGTTCTTGTGAACCCTCAGTAATAATAATAATAATTTATTTGTACCCCGTCCATCTGGCTGGGTTTCCCCAGCCACTCTGGGAGGCTTCCAATGAAAATTAAAAATACATTAAATTAAAATTAAAAATACATTAAAAACTTCCCTGAACAGGGCTGCTTTCAGATGTCTTCTAAATGTCAGGTAGTTGTTTATCTCTATGACATCTGATGGGAGGGCGTTCCACAGGGCGGGCGCCACTACCAAGAAGGACCTCTGCCTGGTTCCCTGTAGTTTTGCTTCTCGCAATGAGGGAACCGCCAGAAGGCCCTCAGCGCTGGACCTCAGCATCCGGGCAGAACGATGGGGGTGGAGACGCTCCTTCAGTGTGACGTTCCAGGGCAACCAGGACCACCTTTTGGAAAATCCACTTGGTTCCAGCTGTGGCAGCTGCTTTTACCTCCCGTCCTCTTGACAGCGCGAGCCATTCATTGCCGTTGACGGATCTCCTCGGCTGTGACTTCCTTTTCTTAAGTGATTTCTCAACGTGGGCATCCCAAGGTGTCTGCGCCGGTTTTTTGACAGACACCTTCTGCAGCAGATGGTGCAAATCGCCTGTCATGTACGGTCTTTTCATGATCAATACACAACAACTGCTACATACTCCTAAGGGGATGAGCTTTGGTCTCAGGGAACTTAAGGAAGGATTGTGAGGTGAGAGAAAAGCTCTCCATCAGGGGCTTCAGCGTTCGGGCACAGCTGCCTGGCATTTATCAGAACTTCTGCTGTTTTTAGTTTTGTTTGCTAAAAGCCAGTTCTACAGTTCTTAATATTGGGCAAATGCTTTCACTGTAGAGTTTTCAACACTTGCCTCATGCTTATTTTTTTAGGCAAGCCTGTTCAGATATATAATTTAACTGGGTTGACCCCAACTAAGTCCTAGGTAGAGTAGATCCATTACAGTTAACGGAGCCAAGTTAGTCAGGTCTCTTAATTTTTGTTGGGTCTACTTAGAGTAGGACTGACAGTGGATCTCACCCACTATGTGTATTCAAAGAATTATAGAATGGTAGAGTTGGAAGGGAATTCGAAGGTCCGACCCCCAGCAATGCAGGATTCATTTTTAAAATGGGTGGTTTTTAATCTATATTTTGATAATTTCAGTATGTCTGTTTGTTGTTTTTTAAGTCTGTTTTCATTTTTTTTCATTTTTTTGGTACTATTTTATGTAAAACGCTCAGATTTAAAGTGGCATGTCTAGAATTTGCTAAATAAAAATAAATACAGTGGTACCTCAAGTTACATCCGCTTCAGGTTACATCCGCTTCAGGTTACAGACTCCGCTAACCCATAAATAGTGCTTCAGGTTAAGACCTTTGCTTCAGGATGAAAACGGAAATCGTGCTCCAGCAGGGCAGTGGCAGCAGGAGGCCCCGTTAGCTAAAGTGGTGCTTCAGGTTAAGAACAGTTTCAGGTTAAGAACGGACCTCTGGAATGAATTAAGTACTTAACCTGAGGTACCACTGTAAATAGAAATAGAATTTGTAAGTACCACAGCACTATAACAAACAAACAAACATGGGAGCATAAGTAGAGTCCCACCAGGAAAGGTTGGGAAATTCACCTGGTCTGCACCATTGCAGACCATTGCACAGATCTGATGCTGGTCCATTTTGGAATCCACTCTTCTGCTCTCTGCCTTCAGGAAGGATAGAGACAAAATGTGCAATACTATAGCTAATAGGGAGGAACACAATAAGACAAATGAGCCTGGTTGCTGGATCAAACCAAAGGCCCATCTAGTCCAGCCAGAAATCATATTTTTCACAGTTCACTTTTTAAAATTATTCCTTAAAGGAGATTAATGTTGACGTTTCTTCTTTTCTTGCGTCGACTACTACCATATCAAAGAATTGCCTCACGATGACTGGTCCACGATAAAAACAATGCCAGACCTTTAGAAGGCGTATGTGGTCTTTATCAACTTTCAATTCATTGCTCACAATAGTTTGGGATTCAGCCTAATCCCTGGTGCTGAATAATGTATCGGGGCATTGAGCCAATGAGCAGGAAGAAATATTACGAGTTTGGCAAGATGATCCATCACCCATCGATGTTGTGGGCTTCTGTGGGTCAATGCCAGTTTTGGTCCTGGCATTTTGAATTACTATGGTTTGAGGATGACAAAACACCCCGGTACTAAGAAGAGCCCTGCAGGTTTAGGCCAAAGCCCCACCTGTCCCTGCAGAACGTTCTTATAGTGGCTATCAAGAAGTCCATGAGAAGGCCACAAACAGAATCTGAGAACCACAGCACACTTTCCACCTGTGATTCCCAGCTACCAGTATATAAAAGCCATACTACTTCCCGCAATGCAGGTTGTTGTTGTTGTTTAGTCGTTTAGTCGTGTCCGACTCTTCTTGACCCCATGGACCAGAGCACACCAGGCACTCCTGTCTTCCACTGCCTCCCGCAGTTTGGTCAAACTCATGTTCGTAGCTTCGAGAACACTGTCCAACCATCTCGTCCTCTGTCGTCCCCTTCTCCTTGTGCCCTCCATCTTTCCCAACATCAGGCTCTTTTCCAGGGAGTCTTCTCTTCTCATGAGGTAGCCAAAGTCTTGGAGCCTCAACTTCAAGATCTGTCCTTCCAGTGAGCACTCAGGGCTGATTTCCTTCAGAATGGAGAGGTTGGATCTTCTTGCAGTCCATGGGACTCTCAAAAGTCTCCTCCAGCACCATAATTCAAAAGCATCAATTCTTTGGCGATCAGCCTTCTTTATGGTCCAGCTCTCACTTCCATACATCACTACTGGGAAAACCATAGCTTTAACTATACGGACCTTTGTCGGCAAGGTGATGTCTCTGCTTTTTAAGATGCTGTCTAGGTTTGTCATTGCTTTTCTCTCAAGAAGCAAGCGTCTTTTAATTTCGTGACTGCTGTCACCATCTGCAGTGATCATGGAGCCCAAGAAGGTAAAATCTCTCACTGCCTCCATTTCTTCCCCTACTGTTTGCCAGGAGGTGATGGGCCCAGTGGTCATGATCTTAGTTTTTTTGATGTTGAGCTTCAGACCATATTTTGCGCTTTCCTCTTTCACCCTCATTAAAAGGTTCTTTAATTCCTCCCCACTTTCTGCCATCAAGGTTGTGTCATCTGCAGATCTGAGGTTGTTGATATTTCTTCCGCCAGTCTCAATTCCGTCTTGGGATTCATCCAGCCCAGCCTTTCGCATGATGAATTCTGCATATAAGTTAAATAAGCAGGGAGACAATATACAGCCTTGTCGTACTTCTTTCCCAATTTTGAACCAATCAGTTGTTCTATATCCAGTTCTAACTGTAGCTTCTTGTCCCACATAGAGATTTCTCAGGAGACGGATGAGGTGATCAGGCACTAGGATGTAGCAATCCTGGCTAGTAGCCATTGATAGCCCAATCCTCCATCAAGTTGTCTAATCCACTTTGTTATATATATATATAATTTATTTTCCATTTAATTATATACATTCACATCATCATTATTTACTTTATGCCCTGGCTCTTTAGAGTCTATCAACTTCCTTCTCTCCCGCCTCTTGGCTTTCTAAATTAACCTTTATATCATTGCATTATGTACGTTTTCCAATTCTAATTGCACTCATTATAAAATGACTCAAAATTTAAACAAAGGTAGAAAGGTAGAAAATTTCTCATTACAAGTCTTCAGACAACCCTGCTGGTGGTGTTAATTGCTTACAATGATCTTTCAGATATCGTATAAATTTACTCCAGTCTTTTTGGAATACTTGATCCTGCTGGTTTCGGATTTTTCACCAGTTCTGCAAAGCCCGTCATCTTCACCTGCCACTCTTCTTTCATTGGTAGCTCTTGTTGTTTCCATTTTGGGGCTAAATGAATTCTTGCCACAGTTGTTGCATACATAAACAGTCTTTTATCTTCTCTTGGTATCTCTTTACCCACTATACCCAACAGAAAGGCTTCTGGTTTTTTAACAAAAATATTTTTAAACATTTTCTTTAACTCATTATATACCATTTCCAAGAAAGCCTTTACCTCTTTGCAAGTCCACCACATGTGGAAGAAGATACCTCCCCTTTCTTTACATTTCCAACACTCACTGGTTCTTTTCTTGCACATTTTAGCCAGTTTAGCTGGTGTTAAATACCATCTATACATCATTTTCACAACATTTTGTTTTAAGTGCACAGCATGCAGTAAAATTAATATCTCCCTTCCACAACTTTTCCCAGGATTCTAACTGAATATTATATCCATTATTGAAACCCATCCAAGTTGGTGGCCTTCACTACCTCTCCAGCAGCAAATTCCATAGTTCACCTACGAGCTCTGCAAAAAAAAAAAAAAAGCTTCCTTTTTATCTGTCCTGAATCTTCCAATATTCAGCATCGTCAGGTGGTCCTGGGTGTTGCCCTTCCCAAAATTGCCACATTCCCTGAAGAAGAAGAAAAAGCATATGTGTTTCAGCTGATGCTCCCAGATGCCCTGCAAGACGAGTTAAATATGGACACAGTGTTTAATAGATTAGATTATTATAGCAAATTTCTTCAGGGGTTGCAGGGAGCAGGCATCTCAGAGCCTGCGGACACAGATCCAATCTATACTCAATCAGATTTGCTGCCTGTGGGAAGAATAATGCAATGAAGGCTATTGCAAGGTGTCACTTTGAACTTCGCCCTGACTGATGTTTCTTATCAATGACATAAAGAGCCCCTGGAAGGGAGGGAGGCAGATGCCTCCCCTCCCTGAAGACTGAACCAATTTCTCCTTCATCCCCAGTAACCTCTGATATGGAGAGAGTACCAGGTACCAATGAGGGAGTGCCAGAAGGTCACATTTGGTTCCTGTTCTGAGGTTCCCCACCCCTGTGATAAAGGAATGGAATAGGGGCTGGAAGGAATTCTCTCTTCCTTAAATCAAATAATTGTAGCATTGGAAGTGACCTCAAGGAAGCCCAACCCCTTGCAATGCAGTCCTCACAACTAAAGTATCCTGAGAGGTGGCCATCCAATCTCTATTTTTGAACCTTCCAAGGTAGTCCGCCCCACTGTCAAAGAGCTCTTATTGTTCCTAATGTTTAAGTGGAATCTCCTTTCTTGTAATTTGCACCCGTTGCTTCAGGGCCAACCTCTGGAAAAGGAGAAAACAAGCTTCTCCATCTTCCATGTGACAGCCCTTAAGACATAGAGGCTCAGGTGGCCTCAGTGGCCCAGAGTGCCTTCCATCAGCTTTGGCGGGTGGCCCAGCTACACTTCTATCTGGACAGGGATAGCCTAATTACTGTTGTCACAATGTGGGTGGCGCTGTGGGTTAAACCACAGAGCCTAGGGCTTGCCGATCAGATGGTTGGTGGTTCGAATCCCCACGACGGGGTGAGCTCCCATTGCTTGGTCCCTGCTCTTGCCAACCTAGGAGTTCGAAAGCACGAAGTGCAAGTAGATAAATAGGTACTGCTTTGGTGGGAAGGGAAATGGCATTTCCATGCGCTGCTCTGGTTTGCCATAAGCAGCTTAGTCATGCTGGCCACATGACCCGGAAGCTGTATGCTGGCTTCCTCGGCCAGTAAAGCAAGATGAGCGCTGCAACGCTAGAGTCGTCCGCGACTGGACCTAATGGTCAGGGGTCCCTTTACCTTTTATGCTCTGGTAACCTCAAGGTTAGATTACTACAATGTGTTCTACCTCTGAAGATGGTTTGGAAACTTCAGCTAGTGCAGAATTCAGCAGCCAAGTTGGCTACCCGTTAGTTTCTGGGCCCAATTCAAAGTGTTGGTTTTGACCTTTAAAGCCTTAAATGAGAGGTGGAAACATGAGAATGGGTCTTCTCTGCAGTGGCTCCCCATCTGTGGAATTCTCTCCCCAGGGAGCTTCGCCTGGCGCCAGGCAAAAACATTCCTTTTTAACCAGACCTTTGGTTGATTTGATTGACATACTATGCCCTTTTAAAATGTGTGAGGGGTTTCTTTTGGGGGGGTATTGAGTTGTTCTATTTTGATTATATATTTTGTGGTTTTATATTTTGATTTTGTTCTGTGAACCACCCTGAGACCTCCAGGCATAGGGCAGTATATCAGTTCAATAAATAATAATAATATTTGAAGGTTGCTATTAAATCTCCTCTTAGTCTCCTCTTCTCCAGGCTAAACATACCCAACTCCCTCAGCCATTCCTCCTAAAGTTTGGTTTCCAGACCCTTTATCATTTTGGTTGCCCTCCTCTGCAGACGTTTCAGCTTGTCAATTTCTTTCTTAAACTGTGGTGCCCAGAACTGGACACAGAATTCCAGGTGGGGTCTGACCAAGGCAGAATAGAGTGCTCCTCTTACTTCCCTTGATCTAGACATTATACTTCTCTTGATGAAGCCTAGAATAGCATTTGATTTTTATTTTTATTTTTTGCTGCTGCTGCAACACATACTGTCAGAGCAAGCCACCAGTAAATCACACTGTGTAAGTTGCAGTTAACTCTTTATTAGTAAGAACATGTTCTGCACAGACTTAGTGGAGTGTTAGGCCACAGTAGGTATTGTCCCATGGATCACTTGCCAAGACTGAAAGTCCCTGCTTCCCCACAGCCAGCCCTCCTCTCCAGGGCTTTTCCCAGCATTTGGAGACTGGGCATGCATGAAGCCAGTCTCTCCTCCACCCTCTTCATACCTCTTCTGGTTCTAGAAGACTCTTCACCAGCTAGACTCATCTCTGCCTCTTTGTCTCCCTCCTTTCCTGCTTCAGCTTCTGCCTCCGATTCTGGGCTTCTCTCTGCCACAGACTCTCCCTGCTCACTAAGCCCGGTTACCTCTTCAGCTTCCGACACCTCATTCTCCCATTCATCATCTTCTCCTTCTGACCACTCACCCTCTGACCACTTCCTTTGATCCACCACCACTCCCTGGGCTCTGATCTTTCTTTCCATGGTGGTTCCCCAGCTGGTTCCTTCCGTCATTCCTGTGCATCCAACCAGCCCAGGACACATACCTGGTTCTTTGCTGGCCACTTTTTAATTTGGCAAAGGTGCCATTTAACCTGAAGACAGCTTCTCCCGGCACCGCAAGACATAGAATAGGGAGCTGTGCATAGACAAATGAATTGCAATGGAAAAGTGTCCCTTTTCTTGGCTTCTTGATGAAAAGGGAGGGGGAGGAAGGCGAATCCAACTAAGAGATAACAAATAGCTCTTCCAAACATCCGCGGTTCAGGCTCCTGCTATGACAGTTTGGCTCCCAACTGCTTCCTTTTCTGGCAAATGAGAAAGGAAACCGTCTTCACCAGGCAGAAAGGAGGCACGAGGAAGCGGCTGAAAGCCTTTGCAGAATCTGTGGGATCTGGCAATTGCACTGTGGAGCTTTTGATGGTGCTTGTAGCCTTCTCTCCCTCTCTCCCCCCACTCTCTGTTGTTGCTTCGTATGTTGCTGTGCGAGAATGTGAAGTTTTGACAGATGAGGCTGGTAAGGGGAGATTAGAAACAGTGTGGGAATGCTTTGTCCTCCCTGAAGTTTGGATTCCCCCTCCTGCACTGTTCCCCCCTTCTTAAGCATGTGAGAAGAAGGTGCTCTCGTACTGATGATGATTACGGTCAGAGGCTGTTAATTTGAGAAGGAGGAGGAAGAAAGAATGGTGAACTATGAGGGGTATCAGACTAGGATCTGGAAGAGACTAGGATTCAAATCACCAACAAAGAAACTCACTAGGTGACTTGGGGAGCCAGTCACTGCCTCTTGGCCTAACCTACAGTCCGCATTGGAAACCCATGAAATGCTCACAATTGTGTACAGAGATGAGTAACTCAAAAGACAGTGTTTAAGCGTTTCTTTGAAGGGCGGCAAACAATCGAAGATGACCCTTGGCCCGGCAGACTGGTGGCGAGCAGAACGGCGGCAAATGTTGACAGAGTTTGTGAGTTATTGATGCAGGATTGGTGTCCATCCATCCAAATGATGGTGGAAGAATTGCATATTTTGCATGAAATTGTTACTGAGTTGTCCCACCCTCCATATTCTCCCGATCTGGCCCCACCAGATTTCTTACTTTTTCCAAAACTTCTGGACTTAAAAGGCACAGATTTTCCAACATTTCACACATCCAAGCTGCTGTGATGAGGGAACTGAAAGCAGTATGAAAAAAGGACTTCTCCAGAAGTTTCCAACAGTTCTACAAACATTGTCAAAGGTGCATTATATCAGAGGGGGCCTACTTTGAAGGCCTGTAAGGTTGTATGTTCAAATATTTCTTGCTGTCCGATTTCTGTGACCATTCACTGAGCCTTCTGGTCACACCTTGTAAAAAAAATACTGGTGGTGTGGAAGGAAATGTGTTTTTTTCCCTCCCTTCCATAATTTTAGAATTTGACATCTAATGAAACTGATTTGTGGGATGTTCAGGTCAGCCAAAGAAAGAAAGACTTCACACACAGAGATAATTAATGGAATTTGCTATATTGAGATGCTGCCTGTTTGGGTGACCTTACAAAAGGGGAGGACAGATTCATTGGATAGGTCCATGGCTAAATAGTGCATCTATGTTCAGGAGCAATATATCAGTTGCTCTGAATATCAGTTGATGGGGAGCAACAACAGGGTATAGACATTGCTCCACCTGTGGGCTTCCCAGAAGTATCTGACTAGCTTCCTGTTGTGAACCAGGTGCTAGAGGAGAAATTTGTTAGGTTTACATTGTAAAGTTCATAGGACACATCCCAGATGTGTATACTGGTCAGAATTCAGCTTTTTCTAGGATTGCACACATGCCTGAATTTTGCAATGCAGTTTTGGTTTAAGAAGGCATGAGAAAGGAAGGAAGGAAGGAAGGAAGGAAGGAAGGAAGGAAGGAAGGAAGGAAGGAAGGAAGAAAGAAAGAAAGAAAGAAAGAAAGAAAGAAAGAAAGAAAGAAAGAAAGAAAGAAAGAAAGAAAGAAAGAAAGAAAGAAAGAAAGGCTTCGTGGGGGAAATGTGTATGGAGATACATATTTTTGGAGAAAATGTAGTGGAAAGTATACAAAAATATTACATATTTTGGGGGAGAATACATATACAGTGGTACCTCGTGTTACCTATGCTTCAGGTTACATACGCTTCAGGTTACAGACTCCACTAACCCAGAAATAGTACCTCGGGTTAAGAACTTTGCTTCAGGATAATAACAGAAATCGTGCTCTGGCGGCGCGGCAGCAGCAGGAGGCCCCATTAGCTAAAGTGGTGCTTCAGGTTAAGAATAGTTTCAGGTTAAGTATGGACCTCCGGAACGAATTAAGTACTTAACCTGAGGTACCACTGTAAAATGCTTATAAAGTATGCATAGTTTAAATGCAAAATTTTCAATTTTTTTTAAAAAATCCACAAAAAAGATTATGGAATGGATGTATGATTCAGTCTGTGCAGAACTGATGTGAAAAGGAAGTTGCCTGACTCCTCCATTGCTAGACTGATCTAGATGGGTGGTTTTTATGGAGAAGAGGTACTGGTTGCTCCATTTTTTACTGCACCAACAGAGAAGTGCTAACAGCTGCTATTTAGATTAGGGCTGGTGGGAAGAGCAAAATTTGGCAACCATTTGTCACATAGAGTAACTACGAAAGTTATTTCTATACCATCTACTTAGTTATATCAGACAGAATGAGTTCAGATCAATAGATCAGGCATAAAAAAAATCACACGGTGTGGAAAGATAGATTGCAAAAAAAGATTTTTCTGGGGACAGTATTTCTAAATCTGAGACTGGCAGAGTGCTCTCGGTAAACCATATTCTAGGGTAGCAGTTCTTGATTTATGTTGCAGGACCGGGAGCTGAACGAATCCATTTCCTGTGATTTGTATATGTGTGTGTAAGAAAGCAGCCTTGCAAATTGGCATATGAAAGCTACTAACCTGTCCAAACGTTTACTTCCCAATCGGCCTACATAAGCCAGTGGAAGCCATTAGGAATAGTTTCACAACCTGAAGTATAGCGTTAGAGTAGCAAGAGGCTTCGAGGGGTTCCAACCTCTTTATGCAGGGTTCCGTTTCCTTGGAATGAAGTTCAGCAGAGACTGTGGTGTCTTTAGGATATATGGGTTTTATTTACATATCTATTCAACCTGAGCATAGGATGTAGGGGCTCGTGGCAGGAGCACCTCAACAGACCTTGATTCCCCATTTGGTTTCTAGGGAAGCTCCAAAGTCTAGTTTGGGTTCAGCACAGAGCAAGACATGTCTTTGTCTCCAGTTTCCAGCATCAGCCAAACACACCCACGTAACTCTGGCTATTGTTCTTGTATCTACCAGCCATGTGAGGTGGAAGGGAGAGAGGCCCATCCATTTGTTTCTATGGAAACAGAGCTCAGTCTTTTAAGATGCAGGGTACTTAACTGAGTGGCTAAGGTTAAAAAACTAGTTTGACCTGTTCACCTAGTTCCTTATACATCCTAGCTTCAAAGCTACCGGATCACAGATTTGGAATGGACCCAGGACATCATCAAAACCAGACATGTTCAACCGGTCGACTGTGATTGATGGGTAGATCCCTGGGGTGTTTGTGGTCGATCGCGACTGATCATGGGCAATCGTGAGCAAGGAATCTCATTGCCCCCTCCCCTGGTGATAGGTTCATCTGCTGCTGCAGCAGCTCCAAGTAATTCGGCAGCAAGCACAAGTAATTGAGCATTATGCTTGTGAATGGCAGTGCTGTTCGGTCAGTTGACTGATTCCCCCCCCCCCAAAAGTAGCTTTAGAACTCTGACCGCCCCCCCAAAAGCTCAACAACTCTGGGCAACCCAATGTCAATGGGTAGATCAATTCCAGTTTTTTTTATACTGGGAGTAGACCGCAGTCTCTAGGGAGTTGGACGTGCCTGATCTAGACTGAACCCATAACAATACAGTGGTACCTCGGGTTACATTCGCTTCAGGTTACAGATGCTTCAGGTTACAGACTCCGCTAACCCAGAAATAGTACCTTGGGTTAAGAACTTTGCTTCAGGATGAGAACAGAAATCGTGCTCCAGTGGTGCGGCGGCAGCGGGAGGCCTCAGGTTAAGAACAGTTTCAGGTTAAGAACGGACATCCGGAACAAATTAAGTACTTAACCCGAGGTACCACTGTACATACAAATACCTTCCACGTTGCAAACAGGGACCCTCTTGATCCAAAAGAAATTCTTTGCCACAGAGCAGCAATCCCTCCTCAAAGGCCCTTCTCAATTAGGGATGTTGGGGAATCCTGATGAAAATGGGATCATGAACAGAAGTTGCCATTGTCTGCCCCACATCTGGAACAGAAGTCAGCCCAGAGATCGTGATCAGTATCTGCTGCTGCTGTTGCTTTTGCTCCTCAAACAATGCCTCGCGGGTTCCCCCCTCGCCATCCCCATTTGCATTGTGTTTCCCTTGTGGTGGAATGAATGGGGTGGAATAACATAATGCCAAGCTGATTTTTGTAATTTACCTGGCCCTTCCTAGAGATGACAGGGGGGTAGAAATTGAGACCCTCTGCATGCAAAGCAGATGCTCTGCTTCTAAGCTACGACTTGCACCCCGAATGTAAAGCCCTGTGTACATTAATGGAACGACAACAACAATAATCGCACACTTGTAACCACATCATAACAGACTCCCTGTGTAGCAAAGCTAAATAGCTTTGCACGCAACTTTCCTCCTCTGTGTGCCCCTCTGACAGAGAAAAGACAATTTTCTAAGCTGGCACACAGAGGAGTGAGGGTGACATCAGAGGGAGCCTGACAGATGTGAGTGTGTCAGTTTGACTTACTATGGACAAGCAATGCAGAACACTTGGTAGGTTTATTTTTATTTTCTACCCTGCCTGAAAGGTGCCATGAAGCTCCATTTGTCAAACTGCATTAAGGGCACCGCAAAAGCTCATCTCTTCCTTCCTTCAGCCGCCCAGCACAAACGCCGGGTTCCTTTGCAGCGCAGGGTTGACATCAGCTCTTAGAAAATGTATGGTTGCATGCCACCCCAATTTCTGAGTGGTGAGAGACTCCTGGGGTTCCAGGTGCTCACCTGGGGCTCAGTTTCCCTGGAATGAAGGTCAGCGGAGACTGTAGTGTCTTTAGGATATATGGCTTTATTTACATATCTATTCAACCTGAGTGTAGGGTGGAGGGGCTCGTGGTAGGAGCACCCCAACAGATCTTGCTTCCCCATTTGGTTTTCAAGGAAGCTCCAAAGTCCAGCTTGGGTTCAGCACAGAGCAAGACATGTCTCTGTCTCCAGCTTCCAGCATCAGCCAAACTCACCCACACAACTCTGGCTATTTTTTCTTCTATCTACCAGCCAGGTGAGGTGGATGGGAGAAAGATCTTTCGGATATATGGCTTTATTTGCACATATTTGCAACCTGATGGGAGGGCTCATGGCATCAACACACCAACGCATCCTGCTTCTCCCTTAGTCCAGCACAGATCCAGCATGTGTCTGTGTCTCTAGCTTTTCCAACCTGCATCCAGCTCAGCTCACACTGCAAACTATTGTTGTCCTATAAGCCAGGTGAAGGGGTGAGAAACGCACATCCTAGGTCAGGAAACCAAGCCGTATGAGGAATGGTTGAAGGAGCTGCGTATGTTTAGCCTGGAGAAGAGGAAACTGAGAGGTGATATGATAGTCATCTTCAAACATCTGAATTGCTGTCACATGGAAGATGGAGCAAGCTTGTTTTCTCCTGCTCCAGAGGGGAGGACCTGAACCTGTGATGGCCTGGGACTTAGGCTTGGACTTGGAGCCAGAGGAGTCTCAGTCTGCACTGGATCCTTTGCCTCAGGCAGCAGCTGAACCTAGTCTGGGGCCTGATTCTGAAGAGCCACAGACTGCACAGGTTCCTCTGCAACAAGCACCAGCTGGGCCGAGTCAGGGGCCTGAGCCTGCCCTGGCTCCAGATGCGGGGATTACCTCGTTGCCTTCAGATGGGCAATCACTTACAGCTGCTCCACTACCGGTTGGGTCAGGGGAGGCTGAGGCGGCCTCTGGGTCTAGTAACCCACCGACATCTCCTGAGCTTCAGAGACTGAGGTCTGAGAGAAGGAGAGAGCTGAGTACTCGCAGGAGGAGTGCTCACCTTCAGGCAAGACAGGGAGGTGAGTCACTGGGGGATGAGGACCAGTCGTTACCCCGACAGAGATAAAAGGCTGCTGGACCCCGCCCCAAGTTGCGGGAGCAACATTGCTGTTTGCCAGAACCTGCCTGAGACCCTGTGCCTGACTTTGCCTGGTTTCCTGCCTTTGTGTCCTGCCTTGGCCCTGTCGGACTGACTCCTTGTGGAACCCTTGAATTCGGGACCGGACCTGGACCACGTTACTTGGGTTACCCCCGAGCCCAGCAGAGAACTAACGGCTTCAAGTTACAAGAAAAGAGATTCCAACCAAACACCAGGAAAAACTTTCTGGCTGTAAGAGCTGTTCGACAGTGGAACAGACTTGTTCCGGAGGTTGTGGGGTCTCCTTCCTTGGAGGTTTTTAAGCAGAGGGTGGACGGTCACCTGTCATGAATGTTTTAGCTGAGATTCCTGCATTGCAGGGGGTTGGACTAGGTGACCATTGGGTTCCCTTCCAATTCTACAATCCAATGACTTGCCTGGAGGGCACCCTCACTTAGTTGTAGCTTTCCCAACACAACACATTCTTCTGGGGTGCTGATGAGGAGACACAAGTGGTCAGATATGGTCATTGTCTCACAAAGGCTTTACATCAGCTTCTAGCAAATGTATGGTTGCACGCCACCCCAATCTCATAGTGGTGATAAACTCCAGGGGTACTAGGTACTTACCCAGGGTTTGACTGGTTCAACAAACTCCTCTTGTCAGATTCTAACATAACTGGGTACAGGACCCCAAGAATGGTAAGGGATGCAGGGTGTTGTCCAGACCAACACCCCAAACCTTCAACAGTACAAAAGGTCCTTATATATACCAAGATAACCCAGTAGAGCATGGATGGGGGACCCCAAACCAGGGAGCTGTTGGTGGCCCTCCAAATGTCTTCTTCTGGCTCTCAGGACTCCCACAGGACACTCCCCATGGGTCATTCTCCACAAGCCCCTCAAGAGCTTTCACACAGCTGGTGTCACGACTCACAGGCCAACTGCCTAGTGAAACCAGAGCTGTGGAGAGCTTCTTCCAGTTATTTTATTTAAATGAACAGAATACACAGAAAGACCCATGTATTATGTTCCCTCAGTCTCGAGACGTTGCTCAGAGCGCCCACCCCCCTTGCTGTACTTCCTAGCTTCCAAACCCTTCTTTACACTCTATGGTGGCTGGCAAAAGAGTCTTTCCATCTCTGTTTGGCTTTCTGGTCTGAGACACAAAGGGAGTGTCTGGTTCTGGGAGAACCAGGCTTTCGAGTGACATAATATCAACTGTCTGTTGTACTGTTTTTACCACTTCTGAATCCTGTCTTTGTTCAGAACTAGAGCATCTGCTAGCTTGCTCCTGTTCCTCATGCCCCATTATTTCCCAATTCTTTGCTGCTGCTTCTGGAGTGTGTGCCATTCGCCACCACCCTGAACCTAGGTCCATACTATCTTAATCTTCCTCATGCCTGGAAGCCTTTTGGGGTGAAGGTGTGATGGCCTGGGACTCGGGCTCAGACTCGGAACCAGAGGAGTCTCAGTCCGCACCGGATCCTTTGCCTCAGGCATCATCTGAACCAAGTCTGGGGCCTGATTCTGAAGAGCCCCCATCTGCACAGGTTCCCCTGCAACAAGCACCAGCTGGACCAAGTCAGGGGCCTAAGCCTGCCCTGGCTCCAGATGCGGGGATTGCCTTGCTGCCTTCAGCTGGGCCATCACTTACAGCTGCTCCACTACCAGTTGGGTCAGGAGGGGCTGAGGAGGCCTCTGGGTCTAGTAACCCACTGACATCTCCTGAGCTGCAGAGACTAAGGTCTGAGAGGAGAGACCTGAGTACTCGCAGGAGGAGTGCTCGCCTTCGGGCGAAACAGGGAGGTGAGTCACCGGGGGATTAGGACCGGCCGTTACCCCGACAAAGATAAAAGGCTGTTGGACCCCACCCCAGGTTGCAGGAGCAACATTGCTGTTTGCTAGAACCTGCCTGAGACCCTGTGCCTGACCTAGCCTGGTCTCCTGCCTTTGTGTTCTGCCTTGGTCCTGTCGGACTGACTCCTTGTGGAATCCTTGGATTCGGGACCGGATCTGGACCGTGTTGCTCAGGTTAACCCCCAACCCCAGCACAGAAAGTCTCCACCACTCCTTCTCATCCGCCCAGTGCCTGACATCTGGAATGTGTGTCTACTTGCGTTGAGACAATGCCCTTTTCTCTCCTGGGACCATTTGCACTGGAACCAGGTGTTCCGCCACAGCCTCTCCTCCCTGAGCGACGCCACCAGCCGCTCTCCATCTTTACGAGAGAGACTTTTGCTAGTCTTGTTGATTTCCCACTTTGAAAACTTTGCCTGAAAGACATGTAATGAACACCGGGATTGTATCAAGCGCCGAAGCCATTTGTTTCTACTTTCTCTCTCAACGAGTCTTTTTATAAAGAGAGTTAAGCAGCGCGGCCCTGTCAGCGAAATCTTATTTCCTAGCACGGTGATGGATGGCTGTGCACTACTCAGGCAACAGGGGCGATAACACAGAGTTATGTAACAGTGGTAATAACGGGATGCAATCTTCAGGGGACAATGTTGCTCTCGGGGAGATTCTGTCCATGATGCAGTGCTGTGTACTCTCAGAGGATTTTGGTGAGGGGTCAGGAGAGGCTCCAGGTGGAGCCAGTGAACTCTGAAACTCAGGAAGATAATGTTTGCTTTGCATGATGAAAGGCCCAGGCTCAACGTTCTGCCCGGACACTGAGGCCTAGCGCCAAGGGCCTTCTGGCAGTTCCCTCACTGCGAGAAGCCAAGTTACAGGGAACCAGGCAGAGGGCCTTCTCGGTAGTGGCACCCGCCCTCTGGAATGCCCTCCCACCAGATGTCAAAGAGAAGAACAACTACCAAACTTTTAGAAGACATCTGAAGACAGCCCTCTTTAAGGAAGCGTTTAATGTTTAACAGACTACTGTATTTTAATAGTTTGTTGGAAGCCACCCAGAGTGGCTGGGGAAACCCAGCCAGATGGGTGGGGTATAAACAATAAATTATTATTTATTATTATTACCAACATCTGGCATCTCCAGGCAGAGCCAGAAGAAACTCCCTTTCTGACACACCGGAGAGCTGCTGCCAGTCAGTGTTGGAAGTATTTAGCTGGGTGGACCAATGGTATGACTTTTTAACTAGGGGCCTCTGCTCCTGCTTGTGTTGCTCACCAACTGTCAGGGGTTGGACTGAGGAGGAATGGTGGGAACTGCCCCCCCTTTCCCCTGAACCTTCTCGAGAACAGGAGCACAGTATAGATTTAGAACAGTGGTTTGCAGAAAGGCATAGTTCAGAGGCTGCAGAGCGGAGAAGCCGGGAAATATTGAAGGAGGAACAGCAGGAAGAAGAAGCCCCACCAGGGGAGTGACAGCTGAAAGACTCAGTGTCCTTGGAGAGCATTCCTGACCCCTCACTCTCCCAGGACTAGGCAGGTATTGAGGGTAGTAGAACAGAGAGATCAGCGGCAGAAAGCTCAGATTAGCCGATGTAGTAAAATAGGGAAGATGGGGTGGGACTTTACTTGGAGCAACGTCATTATTCGGGAAGGCTGCATTCCTTCGTCGCTCTCTGTGTGTGATTGAATAAATTGCTTGGCAAGAACTTTTATCATTTCTCTGCCACCGTGGGAGAGATCTGATTCCCCGAAACTGGACACCAACACTGCCAATGTTCCAGTCCTTTACTAACCTTTCACCCCTTTGCATCCCCATGCTTTCCAACCCACCCTCCAACTCCCCACATCCTTTCTCAGCTTTTGTCCACCTCCCTGACACACCCTTGCCAATCCCTATCCTCAGACCACAAGCTTCTAGCACCCTGCTGTGTGCACGTGCGTGTGAATAAATGGGTTGGTGGCGGGTGGTGGTGGTTGCAATTATGACACAGGGAACATGGGAAGACCAGCCTAGGCCACTCACCAACCTGCTTGTTAGCGCTCTCTCTCTCTCTCTCTCTCTCTCTCTCTCTCTCTCTCTCTCTCTCTCTCTCTCTCCCTCCCTCTCTCTTTATGATCATTTTTATTAGTTTTACATATAATCACATTACATAGCATCATATCACTTTATTATATCTCTTTGGCTCAACTGAGCCTATCGGCTTCCCTCCCTCCTGCCTAATGGTTTACAAAATTAAATTTTGCATTCTTGCATTTCACTACCTCTCCTATTCAAATCTATGCTTCCAGGTGCCATAATAAAGCTGCAGAGATAGTGCAGGATAGTTCGCACCCCAGAAATGATCTCTTTCAGCTTCTGCCTTCTGGAAGAAGGTACAGGGTTATAAAGACTAGGACTAGCTGCCTGAGAAACAGTTTCTATCCAAATGAGATTTTGGTTTTAAACGCAGTGTAAGGAGTCTCTATGGGAGTCCAGTGGTACCTCGGGTTACAGACGCTTCAGGTTACAGACGCCACTAACCCTTAACCTCGGGTTAAGAACTTTGCTTCAGGATGAGAACAGAAATCATGCAGCAGTGGCAGCAGTAGGCCCTATTAGCTAAAGTGGTGCTTCAGGTTAAGAACAGTTTCAGGTTAAGAACAGACCTCCAGAACGAATTAAGTTCTTAACCCGAGGTGCCACTGTATATTGTATTTTAAAAATGGGGTATCAGAGTTTTTAGGGGGCTAACCAGGTTGGGATAGCTGGGATAGCAGGCTTGTTGGTTTTGAATGTCTTATGTAGACCCCGCCCCCATTTTGTTGTTCTGTATGGGACAATGACAATAAAGATTATCGTACTATCATACTATTCTTGTTATATCATTACCTAAGGTGTTAAGTTATTCAGCCCGAATAAGTAATAACTTCATCTTACACCTCTTCAACTAACCCCGCTAGTGATGTTAACTGCTTACAGTTGTCTTTCAAATATACTGTAATATAAATTTATTCTGGTCTGATCTCACTGGTTCTGGATTCTTCTCATCAGTTTCATCTGCCACTCTTCTTTTGTTGGTACTTCATGTTGCTTCCATTTTTGGGCTAACAAAGTTCTTGCCTCAGTTGTTGCACATAAGAACAATTTTTTAATCTTGTCTCGGTATCTCTTTACCCACTATACCCAATAAGAAAGCTTCTGTGTTTTTTAAATAAGGGTGTTTTTGAACATTTTCTTTAACTCATTATATATCATTTCCCAGAAAGCTTTTACATCTTTACATGTCCTCCACGTATGATAAAAAGTACCTTCCTTTTCCTTACATTTCCAACATTCATTTTTTTGTTCTGTACATTTTAGCCAATTTAACTGGTGTTAAATACCACCTGTACATCATTTTCATTACATTTTATTTAAGTGCACTGCATGCAGTAAAATTAAGGTCTCTCTGCTGGCCTGGTCACTCATGCTATGTTCTCCATCTGGCCTTCATCATTCATGACAGTTCCTGAAAGCAACACTTTCTCCTGCCTCTGTTCTTCTAATGCATTTGGAGGAATCGTCCCAGCTACTCACTTGTGTTCCTTATGCGAACTAAGCATAGGTGTGCCATCGTGCCTGCTTCATTTACATAGTAACACAGGAAGCTGCCTTCTGATGAATCAGACCAACAATGAATCAGACCACTCGAGCCATTGTGGTGTAGTGGTTAGGAGCAGTAGACTCATAATCTGGGGAACCGGGTTCGTGTCCCCGCTCCTCCACATGCAGCTGCTGGGTGACCTTAGGCCAGTCACACTTCTTTGAAGTCTCTCAGCCCCACTCACCTCATAGAGTCTTTGTTGTGGGGGAGGAATGCAAAGGAGATTGTTAGCTGCTTTGAGACTCCTTTGGGTAGTGATAAAGCGGGATATCAAATCCAAACTCCTCCTCCTCCTCTTCTTCCTCTTCCTCTTCCTCCTCCTCCTCTTCTTCTTCCATGCAGTTCAGTATTGTCTAACAGGGATCAGCAAACCTTTTCAGCAGGGGGCCAGTCCACTGCCCCTCAGACCTTGTGGGGGGCCAGACAATATTTTGAAGGGGGGAAATGAACAAATTCCTATGCCCCACAAATAACCCACAGATGCATTTTAAATAAAAGGACACATTCTACTCATGTAAAAACACGCAGATTCCTGGACCGTCCGTGGGCCGGATTTAGAAGGCGATTGGGCCGGATCCGGCCCCCGGGCCTTAGTTTGCCTACCCATGGTCTACAATGACGGACAACAGCTCAGGATTTTTAACCGGGCTTCTTCCCTGCCTCCAGCTGTCCGTGCCAGAGATTGAAAGTGTGACCCCCTCCTATTGTGCTGCAGTTCTTCCTGCAGGTTGCAGAGTTCTTGGTGCAGAACTTTGAATTACTCTTATAGCAAAAGTAGCAGCAACACATGCCAGCTGTTGTTGTCCCTGCTGATTTTACCAAGCAAGGCTATTCCCATAGTGTGTGTGTGTGTTCAAGCAGAAGCAGCTGCTTTATTTGGAATACAGTGGTACCTCAGGTTACAGACGCTTCAGGTTACATACGCTTCAGGTTACAGACTCTGCTAACCCAGAAATAGTGCTTCAGGTTAAGAACTTTGCTTCAGGATGAGAACATAAATCGTGATCTGGTGGTGCGGCAGCAGCAGCAGGCCCCATTAGCTAAAGTGGTGCTTCAGGTTAAGAACAGTTTCAGGTTAAGTACGGACCTCCAGAATGAATTAAGTACTTAACCTGAGGTACCACTGTAAATGGGAAAGGGGCTGTAGATCAATGGTAGAGCATCTGTCTTGCAGGCAAAAGGTCCCAGGTTCAATACTGAAATAGATGTGTTCTGACTCTGTATAGCGCAGTTGCCTATGTGTTGTCCAAAGCTATGAGTCACCACCTATGTATTTGGGGTAGCTGAGTGGGAGAGCACCTGCTTTGCATGCAAAAGATGCCAGGTTCAATCCCTGACATCTCCAGGTAGAGCTGAGATGGACCCTCTCCTGAAAGCCTGGTGAGCCCCTGCCAATCAGGGAAGACATTACTGAACTACCAACTCCATCTGGTACGCAGGCTGAGACCCTACCTGCCCGCGGACTGTCTCGCCAGAGTGGTGCATGCTCTGGTTATCTCCCGCTTGGACTACTGCAATGCGCTCTATGTGGTGCTACCATTGAAGGTGACCCGGAAACTACAACTAATCCAGAATGCGGCAGCTAGACTGGTGACTGGGAGCGGCTGCTGAGACCACATAACACCGGTCTTGAAAGACCTACATTGGCTCCCAGTACGTTTCCGAGCACAATTCAAAGTGTTGGTGTTGACCTTTAAAGCCCTAAACGGCCTCGGCCCAGTATACCTGAAGGAGCGTCTCCACCCTTATCGTTCTGCCCGGACACTGAGGTCCAGCGCCGAGGGCCTTCTGATGGTTCCCTCATTGTGAGAAGCAAAGCTACAGGGAACCAGGCAGAGGGCCTTCTCGGTGGTGGTGCCCGCCATGTGGAACGCCCTCCCATCAGATGTCAAAGAGATAAACAACTACCTGACATTCAGAAAACATCTGAAGGCAGCCCTGTTCAGGGAAGTTTTTAATGTGTGACATTTTAGTGTATTTTTGGTCTCTGTGGAAGCCGCCCAGAGTGGCTGGGGAAACCCAGCCAGATGGACGGGGTTCAAATAATAAATTATTATGAACTGTATGGACCATGTTTCTGACTCTGTATAAAGCAGCGACCTATGTAGCGATTGTCTTTTCGCCACCTTCTTTTTGTAAAGTGGAACTGCCCTGACTAATTTTTTTATTTTAAATGTTCCACAGCATGTTCACTCCCCGCCCCACCTTGCTTCTCTTGAAAAGTAGAAATAATGAGGGCAGGGACTGTGAACCTTGAAAGAAGATTTTCGTGTCTATTTTAAAAACAGATCCTTTACACGGTTACATCTGATAGCCTCGGAAAGGCCTTCCACTATCTCAAAGAGGATTGAATTTCTACCTTCCTTTTCTATAATCCACCTGGCGCTTTAGTTCATGTTATTATTTGGGGCTGATAATATTATTATGATGACCATTACACGATAAGGTTGTGTCAGAAAGATGGATTTAATCATAGAATGGCATACTTGAAATAATTTCTGATTGACTACAGTATATTGGGTACAATATTCTTCCTTCCTTCCTTCCTTCCTTCCTTCCTTCCTTCCTTCCTTCCTTCCTTCCTTCCTTCCTTCCTTCCTTCCTTCCTTCCTTCCTTCCTTCCCCCCCTCCCGCTTCAAGACTGAAATTCCCAGTTGTCAAAAAAGTTTATTTATGTATGCCACTACTGCGGCCCGTGTTTTGTTAGCCCAAAAATAGAAAATGAGCGAGGTTCCAACTAAAGAAGATTGGCAACTTAAACTGATGGAATATGCGCAGCTCGCAGACTTAACTTATAGAATAAGAGAACAAGAAGAACATACGTTTAGAGAAGACTGGAAAACGTTTATTGAGTATATGGAAAATATCTGTGTACAGCTGAAAACGCTGGCAGCATTAAGATAAATTCAACATTGTAAATAAGTTATGATGGGTGTAATAATGGAAGACTAAATGGTATAGTTTCTGTAAAATATGCAGGGATTTATGATATGTAAAATGAACCATGGGAAGAGAAGAAGTCAAGTCATTGATATCTTAAGGATGTATAAATGAGTACTTTAAATTGTAAAACACACACACACACACACACACATATATATGAAAGTGTGTGTGAAATAATGTGTATTCAAGCTTTGGGTAGACAGGCAGAAGGAGATTTATAAATGTGTGTGTGTGTGTGTGTGTGTGTGTGTGTGTGTGACGAATTCCAGAGGAGCCATCCTGTTAGACAGCAATAGATTGCAGTGGATTACTTTGAAGTCACTTCAGCCCCTCTGTGTCCTGTATTTTGTATTTTGCCAGAACAAAGGTGGCAGCCCTACTGTAACCCATGGCAGTTAACTCCTTAAATTTGTAAGATTATTCTTTCCTCTCCTGGTCATTGTTTGAAAGTGCAGAAGCCTCTTAACCTTTTCTCCCCCTCCCCTTTTTATGAAGATTACCCGCTCTGGGATCCCACAGCTAATTCTCCCCTGGTCTCCTCGCTGGCCCACATAGGACTAACTTAGCCAGCTAGCCCTGGTGATCATCTAATGTTTATTGGATAGATTTCCCCCCTAAATCGATTTTTGAATTCTGAATTTATTGTTATTCATGTTTTATACTGTATTTTATGCTGTTTATGGTTGCATCAATTAAGTGTTTAAAATTTGTTGTTAGCTGCCCTGAGCCCAGTTTTCTGAACCGGGAAGGGTGGGGTATAAATAAAAAAATATATTTATTATTTAACCTTGCTGGAGAATCCTTCTGAGTGCCGCTAGGCCACCAACGCCAAGGGGGACAATCCTGCGCTCACTTGCCTGCTGTCTTGAATGTGTCTTGTAAAACACCACTTTTTATTTTAGGAAGTTGGATGCTTTCATCTATGATGCAGCGGTGCTGAACTACAAGGCCGGGCGGGATGAGGGGTGCAAGCTGGTGACCATCGGCAGTGGGTACATCTTTGCCACAACGGGCTATGGGATCGCTCTCCAGAAGGGGTCGCCGTGGAAAAGGGCCATTGATCTTGCATTGCTGCAATTTGTCGGCGATGGTAAGTCAGAAGGACTTTTCTTTCCTGCTCGAGGTGTTCTTGCAAGAGGGGCAAGAGGAGCCAGTGTGGTGTAGTGGTTAAGAGTGGTGGACTTGTAATCTGGGGAACCGGGTTTGATTCCCCACTCCTCCACATGCAGCTTGGGCCAGTCACACTTCTCTGAAGTCTCTCAGCCTCACTCACCTCACAGAGTGCTTGTTGTGGGGGAGGAAGGGAAAGGAGATTGTTAGCTGCTTTGAGACTCCTTCGGGTAGTGATAAAGCGGGATATCAAATCCAAACTTCTTCTTCTTATTATTATTCATTCTTTTCATTTCGTTTATGCATTGCCTCCCATCAAAGAACCCAGAGCGATCAGCAATTAAAGCATCAGTAGAAAAATTTGCAATAAAAACAATTAAGGAAACCATTTCAGATCTGATACAGAAAGAGACTAGGATAAGAAATCTCCACACAAGAGGATTCTTGAATAAGGAATGTACTCAGTATGTGCTGAAAAAACCAGCAGGGAGTTCCAAAGGATACCACCACTACTAAAGTATTAAGAAGAATTTAGGTTATTAAATTATTAACATTAATGCTATTAGTTGATTATAACCATTATTTTCTATTATTATTATTATTATTATTATTATTATTATTATTATTATTAATAATTTAACAAAGTATTAGGCCACCCCATAACAAAGTTCCCTGAGCCACCTAAAATATAATTCATTTGTAAAGTTCCACTTTTCATTTCAGGATGATGAGCATAGTTCAGCTTCGTCTTTTCATAAGCTTATTCTTCATGTATTTACGTATCACCTTTTGCATGTATGTCAGGGTGATTTCTAAACACCATAAAAGCACCTTAAAATATCTTTAAAAACAGTCCAAAATAAATGAGGAAGGAAGGCAGATTGAAGAACAACACGAAACGAACAGCTAAGACAGAGATCTTTTCACCCAGGTGGAAAAGCTTGTCAAAACAATGTTGCCCTTGTAGTATTCAGAAGGAGGAGAAAACTAGGAGGAGTTGGCAGTGCCTTTCATTGGCTCTGGCACCACCTGCTGTTGGCCTCCCTGCCGTCTACCCAATGGGCCTTAGCTCCTATGGGCAACAGCACCTTCTGAGCACGAAGCTCCAGTCTTCCTAAACTGGAGAAATTGACAGAAGGCTTATATATTGCATCATGGAACCCTGAGGAGCACAGCACGTCCACCGAATCTGCCGAGATACTGTCCTGTCAACAAAAGCCGGACCACTGGAATCAGATGGGAGATTCCAATTCTGCCCTCTTTGTAACAAGTGCCCCATCAAACTGCCCATTCATTCCTCTGGGAGAAATGTCATTTATGATAATGTTGGAGGCTGAGCCTGCTTCCTACCTGGAGGGTGAACTGTGGTGCTGAAGATTGCAGCCATCGGCATCATAAATCATCCTTTCTTTCCTCTCCCCCAACCAGTCTGAACTTTTTCTGCAAAGCATTCCCAGTGCAGTGTTCCCACTGTTTCCTTTGGAGTAGAGAGGGGATATAGCCGGGGGATTATGCTTTGCCTGGCATGATATGAGAGAGAGAGAGAGAGAGAGAGAGAGAGAGAGAGAGAGAGAGAGAGAGAGAGAGAGAGAGAGAGAGAGAGAAATATCAGATGTTCTGCTTAACAATCCAAAGCCTACTGAGCTTTGAAGAACAGGGTCACGGCAGACTATAGGTAGCTATTAGCTTTCAAATAGCCTTGATAGCTATTACTCAGTCATCTCTGTTCCAAGGAGAGGTTGCTTGTTGTTTTGAAGCCGGTCAACTTCTTCATCCTCAAATGGCCTCTCAGCGCAGGGTAATTGCATTATTTGGAAAGCTCTTGTGTGTGTCATCCTGTGCTTCATTTGACTCTAGGGTGACCGTGTGGATGTGGGAATGCTGAGGGTGGCAGGAGAGGATATATTGATTCTTAATACCCTTCCTAACTCGCGCTAGCAAGTTTCTTTATATAGCAGAGTGCATTCCCCCTTTTATGCAGCACAAAGCTGGCTGCAAACTCGCATGAGACAACAAACAATTCAATCTGGCTTGCCCAGATTGAGATATGTCTTATTATTCCTGGTAAGACCCCCTTGGAGCCCTCCTAAAAGAATAAAGACACAACAGTCTTATTCATAAGTAACAAAAAGTAGTTTCTCCTCACGATCAGGCAGAGCACATTGTGATCCCTGAAGGCAGGTTTTTAGGCTTAAAGTTACAAACATGTACAAACAGGTTTACCCCATATGGGAGATAACCTGGGGGACTGCTTGGCTGGCAGCCAGCAGTCCAGTCCAGGTGAATCAGGAAGTTTGAAAAAGAAGATTAGAGAGAGGGAAGAAGTGGCTGCTTGACTTGGCCTTTTACCAGGTCTGGAAAGGTCTCGCCCACCTACCAGTCACATGCAAGAAAGGATGCTCCAGGCCAGGAGGAACAGGAAGTTCAACTGACTGAACCAACATGCCCTGCATGACCACTCTAGCAAAACAAGGAATGCTGAACTTGACTGCTCCCAGTGGATTACATGTTCCATTGAGAGTCCGTCAAGGCTGAGAACAGCGGGACTGTTGTGGCGTCTAGTCCGCTTCCATTGTGCCAACCTGCTTCTCCCGGCTACAGCAGAGTATCTTGCGCAGCGGTGCCTGTGTGGAAGGAGTCTTAGCCATGCAGTAAAACTCTCGTACAACAGCTGCTTCTATTCTACGAAGCTTTATTGTACCGCAGCAAAACAACAACCAGGAGATAGCGAAGGCTGATGCTTCTCCTGTCACAGCCAAAACAGAAAGTAAAAAACGTTCACATAACAAAGATGCAAACACACCCCCTGTGACAGGACATCATTTCCCTTGAGCTGTTAACCCTGTAAGCTCTGGGTATCCTCACATTACATCCCACAGTGGACTAACTTGCTGACGTTTGTTCACTGGTGAGCCTTGCAGATGAAATACTGCTGCCTAGGATGGGAGAAAAGCAATGACAAACCTAAACAGCATCTTAAAAAGCAGAGACATCACCTTGCCAACAAAGGTCAGTATAGTAAAAGCTATGGTTTTCCCAGTAGTGATGTATGGAAGTGAGAGCTGGACTGCAAGAAGATCCAACCTATCCATTCTGAAGGAAATCAGCCCTGAGTGCTCACTGGAAGGGCAGATCGTGAAGCTGAGGCTCCAATACTTTGGCCACCTCGTGAGAAGAGAAGACTCCCTGGAAAAGACCCTGATGTTGGGAAAGATGGAGGGCACAAGGAGAAGGGGATGACAGAGGACGAGATGGTTGGACAGTGTTCTCGAAGCTACCAGCATGAGTTTGACCAAACTGCGGGAGGCAGTGGAAGACAGGAGTGCCTGGCATGCTCTGGTCCATGGGGTCACGAAGAGTCGGACACAACTAAACGACTAAACAACAACAAGGCTGTGTGATCCTGTCCCTTTACTGGAAACAGAGCTGCACAGCTGATGCAGGATTAAACCCTGTCCTCCAGCCCATCAGCTGCCAGTGACATCAGTTAAATGGTGGGTGGGCATGATCCGGGGGAAATGGCTTAGTGGGCCAAGTTGGACCCCTTGACCGGCTACGATTAACCCATGATTGACTCAGCCATCTTTCCAGAATTTTTTTCTTTTTTTAATATTATGGCGGCAGAGGAAAAATTTGAAGCACAAAATAAACATTTTTTTAAAGTCGCGGAGGCCAGAAGGCACCTTGAAAGTGGGTAGGTGGGTGGTGGGAGAATCCTTAATGATTTTGCTAATTTCTTTTTAAGAAAGCTGCAAGACATTTCTCTTTCCCTCCACCCCCACTTTCCTTTCATTCAGGATGTCTCCTCTTCTTAACTTTAGTCCTCACCGCCTTAGATGGGAAGCCCTCCGGCATTCACAGAAGCTGAAAGCATTTAGGTGGGAGTGATGTGCAATGCATCAGTCTGGTGCGATTTGCAGTGACTTATTCAACGATTTCTTTCAAAGTTCTCCTCGATCGTGATTTTCTCTCTCCACAAGCCTCCCCCCAACAACCCCACAAGCCATGAGAGATTTACTCTTTGTCCTGCCTTGAATAGCCACTTTCCCTTCTCTAATTACATCAGCTTTGTAACAAAAGGAGACGTCTTCTTATCACAGCAGTTCTTAACAGCTATACAGAAACAGCAACAAAAAGCCATCAGGGTTTTTTTTTGGGGGGGGATGAGGGGAACCAAGAATACTGTACTGGCTTTGGTATATGTACAATGTTGCTTTATTGCATAATTATTCCTCGCTCTTATTAGCATTGCAAACTGGCTGAAAGAAGTTCCATTCTGCCCCGCTCAACACCAGTACAAATCAATAGGGACAGGCAGATACCAGTGAAATGACTTATGTTCACAGTTGTCTCTCAGAGGTGCTGGACAGGAATCACCAATATTGTGCAGCAATACTACAGATACGACTGAATAAATTTTTCTGTTCCGGTTTCTCATTTTACCCAATCTGAAGTGTGTGATTTGGTGGGTTTTTTTTTTAATCAAATCAGATCTTTATTATTAATGATCAAAGACCAGACCGGAAACTGTGATTAGAAGCACATAGGATACATTTACAGATGTGAAGAAGAATAAGAATAAAGATAATAATTTTGAAAGGAATATTAAAAAGTAATAAAGTAAATAAAAGTAGCATAAAATAAGTAGAATGGGCACCAACATTTATGAAAACTAGAGTCATAGCACAAACTTCAAAAAAGGAAGTTACAGAATGTCTGAAGTAAGTTCTTGGGGAGTTTATTTTATTTTATTTCCCATGGACATCCCCCCTCTAGCACTGTATTGCTTTTAGGAACAGGACATAGCATGTTACACTATCCCTTTCCCAAGTCCAAGAAGGCAGGAGTTTGGAGCTACAGTCATACCTCAGGTTGCGAATGATGTGGGTTGCACATTTTTAGGTTACGGACACGCCGAACCCAGAAGTACCGGAATGGATTACTTCCGGGTTTCGGCGCTTGCACATGCGCAGAATCACTAAATTGCGCTTTGCACATGCGCAGAATCACTGAATTACGTCACGCGTGTGCACAGATGTGGCGCTGCGGGTTGTGAACGCTGCGGGTTGCGAACGTGCCTCCCACATGGATCACGTTCGCAACCCGAGGTTCCACTGTATTAGGCAGCTGTGGCTTCAGCAGCTCAGAGTGGGAGCTTGTGGTATAAACACCGACAACTGGGAATCCCTGGCCTGCGAGCACTCCAGTTGGAGAACAGCCAAGGTGTCATGGGCTTTGAAGATGCTTGAACTCAGGACGCAAGGGAGAAACGTGCTAAGAGGAAGGCACGCTTGAAAAACCCTCACCATGATCAACTCCTGCCCGGAAACCTATGTACCCACTGTGGAAGGACATGTGGGTCCAGAATCAGCCTCCACAGTCACTTATGGACTTTATGGACTTTATGGAAGACAATCTTACTCGGCTACGAGTGATCGCAAAAGAAAAAGAAGATACGAGCTGGAAGCTCCATCTTTTCCTGGATCCCTGAAACTCTCGCGAGGTGCTTCCAAGGCTTCCCCATTCTCCTGAGTAGCCTCATGTGCAGTTTATGGGTATGTTTAATATTATTTATTTACACCAAAAAGAGACACCTCAAAGAGACTTTGCAGGATAAAACATAATCAATAGAAGCAGTTTAAAAACAGGGGAAACAAAACGATGAAGACTGAAATGCTCATCCAATAATATATTAAAAACGAGTCCTACTCAGTGCTGTTAGAAATAACTTAAGGGGAATGGACAATGTTTGCAGCGTATCTGGAAAATATGGTAATTGCGAGCAAGTGAAAACGGTAGCAGGATTAGTGTAAATTCAGCAGTACAATTTTATGTTGTGGTAATATGCAAATGGGGGGGGGAATGAAAATGTTTGAATAGAATATGCAGCAATAATGGAAAACTAAAAAGAACCATGGAAAAGGAGGAAGGGAAGTTGGCAACTGATTTATTTCTGGGGAATGTATAAATGTGGAAAATGCATAACTGAATTTTTAAAATTAAAAATATATATAAAAAATAGAAGTAACCTAATTAGTCAAGGCCTGACTGAATGAAAAGGTCTTAGTCTGGTGCCTACAGATTGTCAATGATGGTGCCAGGCACATCTCTGTGGGAAGAACATTCCACAGATCGGGGGCCACCACTGATAAGACCTGTTCTTATGTAGCCATCCTTCACATCTCCCTCAGATGGGGCACAAGGAGAAAGGCCTCTGATGGAAGTCACAGGCTAGTTTGTACATGGTGAGGTAGTCCTTGAGGTGGCCCTGACACTCCTGTATGTCTTGGTGTCTACTCTGCCCCTGTGGCCTTGACGGAGATTGTGGGGAGGAATCTGAGAACCAGCCAGGAACCCAGGCAGCTGGCATGAGAACCTCAATTTTGGGACAGGGATATCCATCTCTAACGCCTCTTCAGGGGCACTGGCATTGTGGAGAGCTGCCAGTGGCAGCCTTGCTCCTTCTCTGAGACCTCTGATTCCAGGTCTGGGGAGGGGCTGAGCCCTGACGCCCATGCAGCATAGAAACATCTCACTGGTTTCCACCCCTGAGATCTTCTTGGATTTCCATACCTTAACTGTTAGGACCTCATTATTATTTTGTTCTCCTGTTTTCCAGGCGAAATGGAGGAACTGGAAACTCTGTGGCTGACAGGCATTTGCCACAACGAGAAGAATGAGGTCATGAGCAGCCAGCTGGACATTGACAACATGGCAGGTGTCTTCTACATGCTTGCTGCTGCCATGGCCCTCAGCCTCATCACGTTCATCTGGGAGCACCTGTTTTATTGGAAGCTGAGGTTCTGCTTCACTGGAGTTTGCTCTGACAGGCCAGGACTGCTTTATTCCATCAGCAGGGTAAGCTTCTCTGTGTGTTTCAATTAGTATTATGCTCACCCGTAAGGCCTCCACATCAGAGACCAGGACGAGCATTAGAAAGGAAGGAACGTCTTCCATGGCTCATGGGAGAACAGGGAGGTGATCTGGTGGGCCTTTCTGGCAAAGGTGCTCCAAAGAGTTGGTGTTGTCAAAGAAGGAATCCTTCCTCTGTCATAGTTCATAGAATTGTAGAGTTGGAAGGGACCATGAGGGTCATCTAATACAACTTCCCGCCATGCAGGACTCTTTTTGCCCAGTTTGGGGCTCAAACCCACAACCCTGGGGTTAAGAGTATCATGCCCTACCAACTGAGCCATCAAGAAAGTGTCATCTGAATTATTCTCAGCATACCCTTGATGGCTGTGTTCTATCTCAACCATCAGTGACAGTGTGCTTTGGAATGGTAGCTGCTAGGAATCACAGATGGTGAGAAGGTTGCTGTGCTCCCCATAAGCATCTGTGAGAACACAGTCCTGGTCTAGATGAGCCACTGGTCTCATCCAGCAAGCTCTTCTTTGTTTCTTATGTTCAGTGAAAGAAGGGCAATGGAGCTAGAGCTCTAAGGTATTCAGCCAATGGGGAAGTGTACATGCGAAGAGATTGTTCCGCTTTCCAAGGGACGGAGCTGAAACTCAATGGTAGAACTTCTCCCTGGCTTGCAGAATATCCCAGGTTCCACTTCCAGCATCTTCAGGCAGGACTGGGAAAGGCTCTTGTCTGAAACCCTACTCTGACAGCCAGTGTAGGCAATACTGATGTACATGGACCAACAATCGGACTTAGTATAAGGCAACGTCCTGTTTTTGTGGAAGGAGCAGGGGCACTGGAAGGGAGGTGGGTTGCCCCAGGTGCCACCATGGAGGGGGGTGACAAATTATCAAGGAACAATTACTGCCCTACTAGGGCAGTTCATAAAAAACTTTTTTTAAAAAAATGCCTGCTCCAAAGGTCTTATCTTACTACAATAGGGCTTATAGAGCTATATATGAAATTCCATGCATATCAGTTAATATCTTGACCCTCCTCCATGAAAATAGCTGTTTACTTGGCCATTTACCCATGTCACTAAAATTTCAATTCAGTGGAGCAGGGTCAAGATATTAACTGATATGCATGAAATTTCAGATGTAGATATGTAATCCCTAGTTTAGTAAAATAAGACATTTGGAGCAGGCATTTTGAAAAAAAGGGTTTTTTTATGAACCACCCTACTGCCCGACCATCCGCTGGGCTTCCCGGGTCCTGGAAAGTTGGTCTATGTGAATAAAATGAAACTAGGCTGAGTAGATTAGGCCTTGCCTTGCCTTCACCTTTTGCAGGCAAAAAATAATAATAAAAAATCAATCAATGCTGGGGGGGGGGGGGGTGACAAGAAATTTACCATACTGGGTACCACCTGACCTCCTCTGGGAAGGACCAAAGCCTGAACAATTTCAGGATGGAAAGGGAACTAGAAACACATTCGGGGGAAAAGATACATCAGCATACAGAAGACGTAATGCATAGGTTTCGCGAACACATGGTGCAGAGTTGTGTGACCTCTGTCCCTCCCCCTTTACTTTCATAACTCAAAACATTAAATCTGCCTGAGCTTATATTTTGCAGCATTAAATGGCAAAGCACAACATCTCAGGCACAATGTCCCCCATTAATTGCTCTCCTTGAATAAGTGCAATTAGCTTTCTGCATGAAGTAATTTGTCTACAAAAGATGAAGCCTTTTTTATTTTAAAAAATAGTAATAATAATAATGTAACTAGTAGCAAAAGTGAAATTTTAATTACCAAATAAGTTATTTGTTTAAACAAACAGCTGTAAACATGCTTAGCCTTAATCTCTGGCAACTTACAGTGGTGTGTGTGTGTGTTTTAATTAGTTAATTGACTCTGATTCTGTGTTTGCCAGAAATGTTCAGAAAATAGTTGGATGGAACCACTGAGCTCATATCTAATTCTGTGCATGAGAGAGAGAGAGAGAGAGCGCGCACACAATTGAGAGCGAGGGAGGGTGGAACTGCACTAGGGTTTTCTCGAAAAGATTGTATCCTGGCTCAAACTCACAAATCTCCCCGCACACTTTCTGGCTTACAGGACCTGTTAGTATGCAGCCTACACTGGCATACCCAAATTGCTTTGCTGTCCATAAAAATGGTTTGCTGGATCCAGCCAAGATCCATCCAGTCCAGCAATCTGTTTATACCTTCAGCCAGATGTTCACAAGCTGGTGGACAGGAAGGTTGATTGGCTTCTCCTCTGCATCTCCTCTACTCAGAATCCTCTGGAACATGAGCACTCCATTTGGCTGTTCTGGCTAACAGCTGTTGACATGTCCATCTTCCATTAATTCCCCCCTGTTTGGGGTGAGGAAGCAGCCGAGGTGGTTGCCCTCCAGATGTTGTTGGATTCCATTTCCCATTAGATCAGAGGCAGCCAAGGTGGTTGCCCTCCAGATGTTGTTGGATTCCATTTCCCATTAAATCAGAGGTAACCAAGGTGGTTGCCCTCCAGATGTTGTTGGATTCCATTTCTCATTAGATCAGAGGTTGCCAACATGGTTGGCCTTCAGATGTCATGGGAGTCCAGTTCCCAATGCGTCAGAGATAGCCAACGTGGCTGCCATCCAGCTCTTGTCGTGCTCTGTTTCCCATTATTTCAGGTTTGTGTAGTGCAGATGTGGGGAAACCTTTTTCATCCCCCTGGTCCAAATTCCTTTCTGGACAACGTACTACATGCCAACGCTGACAGGGCCAGAAGCAAAAGTGGGCAAAGCAGTGAATGGGCACATTTCTTTCAGACAGTTGCCTGGTTTCTGCACATTGACTCTCCCACTCTTCTCTGTCCTCCATCCAGACATGCAAGAGAGGATAATGATATCAGAGTTCAAGGACACAGGCCAGCCAGGCAAAAATACTCAAGGGGGATTAGGACAGGAACAGTGGGGAGAGTCCTGAGGGCTACATAGAGAGGTTTGCAGGGCCACATCCACCCCTCAGGTCTGAGGTTCCCTACCTCTGGCTTATTGTTTCAGGAAGTGAAAATAGGCAAGCTCACATGGAAATGTGGACTGAATTGAATCTCAGTCCCTTAGCTGATGCCCATTTAAAAGGCCCAGGTGGATGGGATTCTTGCACTAACCTGTTCTGGATATGGCATTATAATTATTGCCAGCTGTAAGAACAATCTTCTCCTTTGGTTTCCAGCTAGGTACTAAGGTTGAAGGGGACGTGGGTGGCACTGTGGGTTAAACCACAGAGCCTAGGGCTTGCTGATCAGAAGGTCGGTGGTTCGAATCCCCATGACAGGGTGAGCTCCCGTTGCTCGGTCCCTGCTCCTGCCAACCTAGCAGTTCGAAAGCATGTCAAAGTGCAAGTAGATAAATAGGTACCACTCTGGCGGGAAGGTAAACGGCGTTTCCATGCGCTGCTCTGGTTCGCCAGAAGAGGCTTAGTCATGCTGGCCACATGACCCAGAAGCTGTACGCCCGCTCCCTCGGCCAATAAAGTGAGATGTGCGCCACAACCCCAGAGTCGGTCACCTTTTACTTTTACTAAGGTTGAAATACTGGGGGCAGATCATTGCTGCCATTGCAGCAGTTTTCAGGAGCTGCGGAGGTTGAGCGCAGGCCAAGCGGAGGGTTTCCTGCAGTTACCTGGTTGGCCTCTGTGGGGAACAGGATGCTGGACTAGGTGGGTCATTGGTTCTGATCCAGCAAGGCTCCTCTTCTATTCCATTTTGGAAGGAGAGAGAGACTGGGAGCGAGAGAGTGTGCGAGAGAGTGCCAAGTTGCACCCACAGAGCAGGATGGGGCACGCGATTGGTCTCTGAGGTCTCCAAACCATGGTTTGTGATGCAAACAGCATCTTTGCTGATGCAGGAGAACTGCTACTGAATCCCACAGGGCTGCTGCTTCAATCCCCATGGTATCCAACAGTTTGCTACTGTTTTGCATGAAGGTGCAGGCTGTCCAGGCTATGCAACTGAAATCCTAAGGGTATCATTACCTACGTGTGTAGAATGTCTGTACCTATGCAACAAGGAACATAGGATGCTGTCTTAGACTGAGCCAAGCCAGTGGTCCACCTAGCTCACTGTTGTTTATATTGACTGGCAATAGCTCCCTCCAGTGTTTCAGGTAGGGAGTCTCTCCCAGCCCTAGCAGGAAACACCAGGATTTGAACTGGGAACCTTTTGCATGTAAAGCAGACGCTCTGTTATTAAGCTATGGCCCTTCCCCTCAAAGAAAGGTGGGGAACCTTTTCAAGCCCAAGGGTTTCAGTGGGTGGGGCAGCCTTCCAGGGGATTCATTGTGGGGTTCGAAGCAAAAGTGATCAGAACAACATGTGTGATTCTGGACTTATGCGTAGCTGGCTACATTCCAGCCACACAAAAACCAGAGGTGTCTTTATGCATGGAGAAGGAGAATACACTTGCACATATCTCCATCTCAGTCATCTATCCAGGCAAGCTAGGACACGTTCTAGCCAGTAAAAAATATTCAAGGAGGACTTTGCATGAGGATAGTCCTGAGGGAGGGACAGAGACCCCGGGGGGGGCATATTTGACCTACAGGCTGGAGGCTCCCTACCCCCTGCTTTGAAGGGTTGACGATTTGAAACTTTATCCATTTTGTGTTGCTTCTCATTTAGGGTATTTACAGCTGCATCCATGGGGTCCACATAGAAGAAAAGAAGAAGTCCCCCGACTTCACCCTGACGAGTTCTCAAACGAATATGTTGAAGCTCCTGCGGTCGGCGAAGAACATGACCAACATCAACCCCTCCCGGATAAACTCCCCCAAAAGAACCGCCGATTTTATCCACAGGGGGTCCTTGATAATGGACATGATGATGGACAAGGGGAATTTGATCTTCTCCGACAACAACAGGCCCTTTCCCCCGAAGGAGAACATTTTCAGCGACAACATAGGTGACCTACAGACATTCATGGGCAACCGCCACAAGGACAGCCTCAACAACTACGTTTTCCAAGGGCAGCACCCGCTCACGCTGAACGAATCCAATCCCAACACGGTGGAAGTCGCCGTTGCGGCAGAAGCCAAAGGGAACTCGCGCCCGAGACAGCTGTGGAGAAAATCGGTCGAATCGTTGCGGCAAGAATCTCTGCGGCAGGGCTCTCTCCAGCGAGAAAACGATTCTGACGACAACCGGCAGCATTCGTTGAAAGGCCCAAGGTACCTCCCCGAAGAGATCATCCGCTCAGACGTTTCAGATACCTCGAGCCGGGCCACCTGCCACATGGAGCCTGAAAACAACAACAAGCACCACAAGTCAAAGGACAATGTTAAAAAACGGCCTGTAGCGAAATACCCGAAGGACTGTAGCGAAGTCGAGCTGACATATCTGAAAAACAAGTCTCTGCCTCGGGATAAAATTTACATTATAGATGCAGATAAAGAGCGTGGCTTTTACCTGGACACGCCCCAGTATATCGAGAACATTATCCTCCCGGAGACAATGGAGTTCTCCGACGTTTATCAGGATCACAACGACAACTACCGGAATTCGGAGCCGAGTAACAGGACTCCTTTGCCGAACGAGGAAAGTCTTCCAAGCAACGACCAGTACAAGCTGTACCCGAAGCACTACGGCACGAAAGATAAGAACGCAACCTTCGGTGAAGCCAACGACCGCTACCGGCAGAACGCTACCCACTGCAGGAGCTGCCTTTCCAGTCTGCCCAGCTACGCCGGACACCATTTGAGCCGCTCGCCTTACAAGTGTGATGCCTGCGTACGGATGGGGAACCTGTATGACATCGACGAAGACCAGATGTTGCAGGACACCGGCAACTCGGCCCAGCGGGAGGAAGAGGTGTACCGGCACGACTGGGTCCAGAACAACAAAACCCAGCCCCCCAAGAAAAGCAGGCTGAGGATCAGCCGGCAACACTCTTTCGACAACCTTCTGGACAACAAGCCCAAGGAAGTGGACGTCGGGAGGCCGGCCCGGAGCATCAGCCTGAAAGACAAAGAGAAGTTTCTGGAAGGCAGCCCTTATGCAAACCTGTTTAACGCCCCCCAAAGCAAACTCTTGAGCAGCAAGGCTCCGCTTTTCACACGCACCTTGGACGACGGTAAGAGGATCAAGTCCCTGTATTCCGACCGTTCCGCGGAGAACCCTTTTCTGCACTCTTATTACGACGACCAGCACTTGGTTCTGGGGCGGAGCCCCGCGGGCCTTTATAAACACTCCTTGCCCACAAAAGCGAGAAATGATAGTTACTCAAGGTCGTCGATAAAATCGACCGCCTCATACTGTTCCAGAGACGGCCGGGTCCACAACGACATGTACATTTCGGAGCATGGGATGCCTTATGTTGCAAATAAGAATAGCGTGTACTCAGCTCCAAGAGTTTTAAATTCCTGCAGCAATAGACGCGTGTATAAGAAGATGCCTAGCATTGAATCAGATGTTTAGCTTTTTTTCCATTCACATTTTTATCTAGAGGGAAAAACATAGTTGCCAGCATCCGAGAGCCAAACGGGGTCTCCTTAGCAGTCCTCTGGGAACTGAGGGTCTGCGATGCCTTCCATTGATTGATCTCGCCTGTTGAACCAAAAAGAAAAAAGGAAAGGGAAGAGGGAGTAGGAAGAACGATAGAAAAAAAACCCCCATCCCTCCAAGGGCATATCTATACTACAAACATATATTGTTTTATTTGACTGCAGTGTCTTTCCCCAGAGCATCCTGGGAAACCGCAGTTTGGTGATAGTGCCTCAGATCCCATGGTTACACCCACACCAGACATTTAAAGCACTACTTTACCACTTTGAACAGCCATGGCTCCCCCAAAAGAATCCTGGGAACCGTAGTCTGTTAAGGGTGCTGGGAGTTGTTAAGAACTCCCCTCTACCCCCCTGGGAGAGCTACGATTGTTCCCTGGGAAGAGGGATTGACTGTTAAACCACTGTGGTGACTGTAGCTCTCTGAAGGGACGAGGGGCCTCCAATTCACGGCGCCAATAACAAACTACAGTTCCCAGAATCCTTAAGGGGTGACACTGTGACTGTTCAAATGGTATTGTAGCGAATTACCTATACAGTGGGCATGTGGCCCATATTAGCAACCCGCAGCTCTGTTTGGAAGGCTACCATCCCCTAGGAAGAGGGAGAAACCATCAACCCACTTCCCGCCTTGCAGTGTAAATACACCCTTAGGGATCAGTTCAAGCCCGGGCAGAAATGGGCACCATTTCTGGTCTGTCCATTTTGGAATCCTGCTGGGATATGTTGGCAACTATGTTATTTTTTATATTAGGGTGGTTCTTTTTCCCCTTGTCCATCAGACTTGAGTCCTTCTCGCACTTTCCACTGGCGTATTTATGTCCTCCCAGACGTTTATTTTTTAGTAGAGAATAAGCAATATGGTATGCATGTACTTTGACACAGAACAAAGAAAAAAAATGTTAAGAATGCATTTGTACACTGACAAAAGTAAGACTTGTCAAAGAGATTAGAGTTAGTCTTTTTTTTAAAGAAACAGACAAAATGAAAAACTATATATATACATATATATAGCTATATCTATACGATTTAGTTTCATCTTTGTTTTTAAACACAGTCAAACAAAAGCAAAAAATAATTATATATCTATCTATATCTATATATCTATATATATCTATATATCTATCTATATATACATATATATAAATATATATATATACATCCTCAGGGCCCATGAATGGAAACAATATTGTGTTCATCTTTGTCTGTCTTACAGAGACCAAGGCTGCAATCCACAGAGGACTTCTCCTCCGCCAAGCCCCATTGAAAGGAATGGAAGTTTCATAATTGCTAATAGAGGTCCCACACGTTCAGATAGCAGCTCCAAGCTGGGCGCTGTGGTGGTGCAACCAGGAAGGGGTGGGAACCTCGCCCAGGAAAGGCAGGGAGCTTCTTTCCCCGTCTCCCCATCTAACACTGAACAGACAGACCACGCTAGTCCCTGCCGAGGCCAGGCTGGGCTGTGGTGGGCGTTACCTTACCCGGGACGAAGTCTGGGGAGAGCTGGGAGGCTGGGCGAGGAACAGAAAGACGAGACCACACAGTCTCCCGGCATTTCTATGGCTTAACCAAACCTGGAGACTTCTTAACTTCCAGCCTCCGAGCTATCCAAGGGGCTGGCCTTAGGGTGACTTTGATTCTCTGCCAGCCCGAAGAGGGGCACTGAGGTCTATGCTCGCAAGAGTTCCAGCTACTCCACCTGCCTGGGGAAGCAAGCGGCCTCACATGCTGAGCTGTCTTGTCTCCCCTAACAGTCCCGGTGGGCGTACCAGTGGGGGTGAAGGGGGACAATACATGTCAGATGTTTGAGCTCCTGATCTTTCCCAAGGTAGAGTCGCTTGGCTGCTCCCTACACTGAACAAGCACAAAAGTCCAAGTCCAATTTCCTTGGACAACTCCCATTCTTTTTAATGGTCCTTGGGGGTCAGTTTCACATAGATTCATAGAACTGCCGAGTTCTAAGGGACCCTAGGATGTTATGGCCCCCATTCTCAACACAGGGTTGCCTCCTTCTCTTACAGGCCCTGCACCCGCCTACCTTTCCCAGGCGTTTAGCAGGTGCTCCATGCTTTTCCTGGTGTGGAGATGAGTGCTAGGGAAAGGTTCAACTGTGACATTTCTCTGTGCCAGGGCTGAGCCTAGAGCAGGGCTTCCCCAAACCTGGGCCTTTAGCTGTTCTTTGAACTACAGTTCCCATCATTCCTGACCACTGCTAGCTAGGGATGATGGGAGTTGTAGTCCAAAAACAGCTGAAGACCCGAGTGGGGAAACCCTGGCCTAGACAGTAGGGCTGGTAAGCCTGTTTTGAGGACGTTTCAAAACCGTTCCATGGCAATACGTGGAGATGTGGGCAAAAGGTGTCCCCACCTGAGGTTGGCGAGCCTCTGCACACAATTAACTTGCCAGCAGGAGGCAGCCACCACATGGAGAGACTTTAAATGGCCTCTTTCTGGTCACAGCAATGTGCCTGGTGGCCCCAGACACAGGAGGAGAAGTTCCTGGGAGATTGTGCCCATCTAGTTAACAACCCACACAATTCTGCTCCAGCGTAAATTCCATGAAAATATTGATATTGCTGCATAAGGAAAGCAGACCTCAAAGGATAGCACTTTACTGTTGACATTTGTAAAACAAACAAACACTTTAGTCTTGAAGGCGTCTCGTTGCTTATGGGACAGCTAAGGGTGGATTCAGACATTATGAATGCAGCGCAGGCAGTTTGTGGGAAACATACACACAACCATCTTCTTGAGTTGGGCACCATCTTATATCTATCAGATGATATCCAACTGCCATGCTCAAAGCTGACCTATTGAAATCTGAGTTGGGTATTACTCTATATCTATTGAGGCAGTGTTCCCCAACCTTGGGCCTCCAGCTGTTTTTGGACTACAACTCCCATCATCCCTCGCTAGCAAGACCAGTGGTCAAGGATGATGGGAATTGTAGTCCAAAAACAGCTGGAGGCCCAAGGTTGGAGAACATTGTATTGAGGGATATCCAGCTAAGTCATGCTTGACATAGAGCTACTTGAATCCATTGATTTAAATAGGTCTGTTCTTGAGTATTACTAATGAATATCACCCACCATGTTTGTAAGAAACAACCATGAAGATCAGATGAAAAACACACACCCTAGGGGTGCTCTTCCTATCATGGGAACATGCTACATATGCATCAAGTTGTGTGTTGAAGTTTCAGCTGCAGCCTGGGGCCCTCACTCACCACAGGGCTGCATCTGTATGTGTGTGTTTTTCAAGAACAGCCTTGCATCGTCTAAATCCACCGTAAAGTCCAGGGAGGAGATTCTGGAGAGACCAATTTGGGGAGTGAAGCCAAATATATATATATATATAATAATGCGGGGAAGGGGAAGAAAAAAAACATAGGCCCAACTCATTGCACTTGTAAGACGATGGTTTCTGTTGGTGTCCAAATGCTTTCATTCTCTTTCATAGACACTCGTTTTGTAATGAAATTGGTTTGTAGAAAACTCCACAGTCCAACTTCTCAGCTGGAAAATCTCTGCAGCTGGAAACGTAGATATTTCTAAGTCTTGGTGTATGGAGCTTACATCTGTAAAGCTGTAGACCTCATAATCTAACTTGAAACCTAAATGTGTACACAAGTATGTGTCTCTTCCTTGTTGGTGATGATAACTCAGGGCTGTATAGTATCTCTCTTCGCCTTGTTCCTTCACATTGTTCAAAAAGAAAAAAGAAAAAGAAAAAAAGAGAACCCAACAACACTGGCACCAATATAACCATTGCTCATTTGTTTACAACCCAGTAGTGGTCCCATTCTGATTAACCGTATGTTAATGTTAACTGCAGTTGTTAATGTACGACACCAACAGCCATATATGTCGAATGGACTCAACCTGGAATGCAGTACCAAATTGTCTGACTGTAGTCTGGAAGTGTAGCATTTCTCAGTAGTGACTTGCTTTCCTTCTAGAACTCCCGTGTATGTATGTTTGTATGTATGTTGGAACATTGTTATTTTTTTTTCTTCTTTAATCCGATCCATCTTAAATACTCAATATATGCACATGACATGTATAAATTAGGTAGCTGCAGAACACGCTAGGGAGATAACAACCTCCCAGTGCTCATGTCAAATAACACTGGAGTAGGAAGGAGGAAATAGGGACACACTCCAGGTTTGGTTTCTGAGTTACTTCACACACACACACACACACACATATATATATAGATATATATACACACACACAATGCCATGATGAAAAAATGTGCACTATGTGGATACATGTCACTTTAAGGGGAAAAAACAAACCAAGGAGAGAAGGGAAACACAGACCTGAATTAATATGCTTTAGCATCTGTTTAATGATCCTGCCGCAACATGGGGTGGAGACGGATGGTGGCTAAAATTAAATGGCCCTGCTGAGTGCCAAATGTAATACTTAGACCAGCTTTGCCCAATGTGACAGCCTCCAGTTGTTTGGGATCACGAGTCCCATCAACTGATGGGAGTTGTAGTCCAAACCATCTAGGGGGCACCAGGTGGAGAAAGCTTGATGTAGACAACCTGGAAATTTGTAGCTTGATGCTCTCCAACCTGGGAAGAAAAGAAGGTTGGACTCCCTTGATTATGGAATGTGCTGGGAAGTACTTTGTAAGTTCTTTCATTAGAACAGGGCTGAGATACCTGTGTTCCTGGACTAAAGCTCCCATCAGCCACAGCCAGCTGTCAAGGATGATGGAAGTTGTAGCCTAGCAACTGGTGGAGAGCCTCGGCTTCCACATTGCTGCTTTAAAATGTTACAAAGCTTCAGTTTAAAAGTGTAGAAAATGAGGACAAGTATGGCCCAGTCCCATCTATGCTTACTGGGACGTAAACATGACTTAGTTCTGTAGGTTTCTTCCCAAGTAAGCATGTATAAAATGTTGCTTTAGAAGAATACCTATTATTTTAGGGCAGTGGGGTTCTCAAATTCTTCCCACTACGGACCACTTGGAAATTGCAGAGGGTTGTTATGATTTTTCTGCTTGTTGTAGCAATTGCAGTGGGCTGTGGTCAGCGCTGCGTGATTGTTAACTATCTATATTTTTATTCCTTTTATTTCTCATGGTGTTGGATTGTGTTGCAGTCTGCATTCCACAGACTGCAGCTTGCGATGCAATTAAAATATGAAATAAAAGAAGCAATAAAAAAACAATAGGAATATTTGATGGGGGCATGCCACTGGTGGTCTATGGCCCTTAGTTTGAGAACTTCTTTCCTCAGGAAACCTGCTTATCAAGGAGAAAATTGGACAGATTTCTCCCACTCCAAATGCTATCTGGCAATTCTCATATTTCCAAGGCAGTGACTGTCAAGGCATTTATTCTGAAATCACCCCAACCCCACAATATGCACATGCCACCTACAATAGCTTTCTCCAACCTGATGCTCTCCAGATACTTGAGACTACAATTCCCATCAGCCCCAGCCAGCACGGCTGATGGTCAGTAATGATGCAATTGAGTAGCATCTGGGAAAGCTAGTCTGCAATTCAATTAAACTGCGATACCTGGCCGTGTGTTTAAGGGTAGGCAGGTGAGGCACTGCAAGTCAAAGCACATTTGAACACTGGAAGCATTTCAAAAGCAGGTTATGATGTCTCTTGAGAGCAGAGGAGACCTGTTGCTTGAAAACATCACCCCTCCATTGAGATCCTTGCTTCTTGTACTGAAGCTGATTTCACATTTTAAATAGGAGTTGCTTTCAGCCAAAAGCATAGGAGGTGATGGTTCATGTGCTCTTTCTGAAACGTGGGTTGGAACCCTCAGGTGCTGGTAGTCAGAGTTGCATTCATCACTGTTCAGAATGGTCTCTTCTTTGGGAGGAGAGGAAAGTGGACCAACCATTGCTGGTCACTGCCCCACATCTACCCACCGCCCTCAACTGTTGAGGTTTCCTTCTTGAAATAAGCCGTTTCTCATTTGTTTCCACTATTGGCTGGTCTTGCTTGCCTAGGCAAAAGCAGCAGGTAATAGACATGCAGGCATCTTCTCCCAAGTGGGTTGGCCAACTAGAGTTGATCAACTCTAATGGAAACTTGGCCTTCTGTAGGTTGTAGCAAACTACACCCACGGCTTCATAAGAAAACCAGGCCTCCAGAAGGCAACTCTGTGCTGCTATTTATTTAACATTTATTATATATATATGCGGCTGAAATAAGGAAATTGCACTATGCGAAACTGTAGATTTTGATATGGAACCTTACTGCAGTTTTAAATACGAGTGTTTACAGCTTTTTTAAAATATATATATATAGAAAAATGGGTATCCAGATGAGCTTTTAAAAGTGTGATTCTTAGTCTGCATTTTGCACTGGAAATGCCAGCCTGATTTTTAAATAGCAGTCTGGCCCATGTGGATGTTTGGTGCTCTAGAACAAAAACCATTCAATGTGGACAGCCAAACCTAATGTGGGGATGGGGGAGATATCAAATATGATGCAGGAGTTTTGGGTTGTGCTTATGACTGTTGGCCACGATTCCTAAAATCTCCCATATGGATGAACAGGTAGTCCTTCCATAAGGGTTGTGCTTAGATGCTGTGGGTGGTGAGGATCTGGTGGAGGTGAATAGATCACCTCCAACTAGAAGTCTAACTTCACAAGTTACTTTCCTACTCTTCCCAATGCTTCTTGTTGGTGAGATGCCATTGTCTTGAAAAGAACATGCACATCTCAGAAACCAGTTCTTCTCTAACGTACAAAACCTGAATAGGTGTGTTCACACATTACACCATACACAGGTGTTTGCATGAAAATGTGCTCACTTGTGGATTTGGGATGCACAACTGTTGTGTATGCTTGCTGAACATTACATTTGAATAATGGCATGAGTGTATAGCTGCGTTCTTTGAATACATAGGTACAAGGTTCCAATGTAATGTGTGAACACCCCTAATGTGGTTTTTCACCCCCTCGGATGGTGACCAGTCAAGAGACGATTCCCAAACCAATGATGATGTTGGGTGTCATGTTTTGCCAGGATGTTGTACCAGTTTGTGCCTGTTTCGATCCCAGAAGCTCACATGCTCTAGCAATTCGATGCAGAACTTATATGCCTGTAAGCCAAAGAATTCATTCAGTAGTTAGATCCAGATAAATCAACCATGCTTTACTCTTGACTGTTCCATGGGCAAAGCGAAATTGCTAATAGGGCCCACCTTTTATACTATCCAACGGGCACAAAGCCCACTGATTTGATCTCCTGCAAAAACCCCAACAAAAATGGGAGGCAGAATTGCACCTCCAGCTCAGCTATTGTGGTTGTGGCCAGTATAAGGATTGGCTATAGCTTGATGATAGTTGGGATGGGAGAGATGTGACTCAGTTTTCATCCAAAAGGTGAAAGGAGGGAGATCAGGGCAGGGTATAGAGCTGAAAGCATGCAAGTATGCCTAGATCAAGTCTCTAAGACCTTCAGGATGCTCTGCAATGACATTGCTGCCAATATTTCTTTGGACACAATCTACCATGGGTTTCTTTGGCATTAACGCCACTGAAGTGAGCAGCATTTACTGGTGGATTTCTCCCAGAGAATCAGGATCCCCCAAAAGATTACCGGGGTGGGCAGGAACCTTTTAGGCAAAAATGCATGCCAAATCATACACAGGAGGAGAAATGTGCTCTAAAAATGCAGATGAGTTATTTTAAAATGGGGTGAACTGAATTTAAGATAGGAAAAAAGAGAAACAGCAGCATGGACTGCTTTGTCCAGATCTAGCGCAGACACCTGTAGATTGCACTGTAAATATGGACACACAAAATGGAAAAAGGGGAGGGCACTTCCCCAGATAAGATTAATACAAATCCATTTGCATACAAGGTCTTCCAGTATAAATGCATTGCTTCTCAGACATGCGCAAATGCGTTGAAAGCTAGATTTTATTTCAATAAAAAAGATCGAAATACAAGTCATCATGACTGTACACAGAAGCTTGCCAAATTGCAAATGCAAGTTGCACAGTGTGATGAGGAAATCAAATCACAAAGAGCTGCCAGTCAGCTCCCCCATTTTGTAGTTCCTTGCGAGTTATACATTCAGATGCCAACGTATCATACCATATGTGATTACAATTTATACTCTTAATGCACAGAGCACTGACATCAGGTCATCTCCTTGTGGCTCTAAACGGGTCTTCCAGGATGTGTTCTGCTGAATTTACACATTTATTAATAAGATTGCTTCCTCCAACATGCATAATAGGACCCACTGGGGTTGCCGTGGTTTAAGCTTTCTTACAATACCTGCTGCACTGAGGGCTTATCTTTCCATTTTAAAGCTTCATGCCCAAACACCCTTTCCCTGCAAAGACTTCTCCAAGCGTGCTTTCCCTATGAAGACATGCTCTTTAGTGCTCAATTGGAGCAAACAGCAATTTGGGTTTTCCACCGAGTGCTGTTTGCTCCGATTGAACTTTAAAGAGCAGGTTTTCACGGGGAAAACTCCAGAGCAAATAAAGGGTGCTCACTCATGGAGCTTGAAAGCATGGACCATGCCTGGAAAGTGCAGATGAGAGTTAAGTGTGGCTATGTCCCAACTGTGTTGTATACATACAGTGTTGGATGCAGTTATGATGCATTGTATTTTCAAGAGTGATGGAATTTTTTTTGTTTTGGAGATAAGAAAACAGGACATTAATAGCTGTCAGCTTTGTGTATGGATATGGGGCTTTGTGGGGGAGGTTATACAGCGGCAGCTTCTGTAAATCCTTTTCTCCCCGTGAGCGTTCCTGCATGAGATTCAACTTTTCAAGCACCTGTTTGCCTCATTCACATCACAATTCCTCCCACCACATGGAGCTGTAACTTTTAAAACAGAGCTTAGCCTTCACTGTCTTTCTTTCATGGTGCAGATTTGAAGGTGGATTAATCACCATAGCCAAAGCTTTTCCAGACTTTCATTGGCAGGGCAGAAATGAGAAGTGCTTTTGTGCTCCTATGGTTTTTCTCTGCAGCCCTCGTTTTCCTCCTGTGGGAAAGATTTAGGCTAACTCCTCAGCTGCCCTATACCCCCAGTTTGGGTCCCCCCCTGGGGTGTTGAGAAGGTTGTGGATCTCTCAGTTCTGTGCTTTTTCCTGATTCCCCCTTGAACATCCTCAAATCACCTCAGATTTGGTCTTCTTGGCCCCAACATCTTATGGGCACAGTAGCAAGGAGAAGGGCTCTGACATGGTTTATCGTAGGCCCCTTTAGATTCCCTCCCTGTGGTAATAGGATTGCAGCCATGGGTGTCAAATCCCCCCCCATATATATATTAAAAATCTTAATGTATGAAGAGGCCCTTAATAGATCTCTGTTGAGCAGAGCAAGTTGATATGGAGGTTCTGAACGCAGCTGTCCATTTGTGATGGGGGTTCACCGATGGAAGTCAAAACCTAGCACTGACTTTGTCCAGTAACCGAACCTGTATTGTGTGAACGCACCATCAGAAATGGAGCACTGGGATGTTCATCGAGAACACTCAAGGTTTTGAATCATTGAAAAACCAAGCTCAACAATTTTAAGACGTGCACATACACACTCAAGAGTCACCAAATACACAAGTTACGTCCGTACACACTCTTAGAGACTTCTTTAAAACTGGTAGTTGGATATGATGTCCTGATAACACAGTGGGATGCAAGTAATTTGTGACCCAGGAATCTTTTTTTCCCATTTGTTTGTTTGTTTCTCTGTTGACCTGTTCTGTCTAAACAGTCGTTTACCCCTCCAGCATATTTAAATCCAAATGCATGACTTAAGTGCTAATACTGTATAAATAATATTTTTCAGACATATCTACAAAAAAACAAAACAAAAACCCACAAATGTTTGCTTCAAACTTTTGATGATAGAAAAGGGCGGGTGGGGAGAGTATATAATGAACATGGTTGTCTTCAAGGTGTATTGTATTTTTCATTTTTGTTAAATATGTAGGAGGGGGAAAAGAAAGAGAGAAAGAGAGAGAGAAAGAGAGAGAGAGAGATGGAAGATAGGAAGAGAGCGGGGAAGACGTGAATGTTTGCGTATATTGAAATGTATATACCTGTGAGAGAAAACACATGTGCCAAGTATAACAAGATGTACAAAATGTAAATACATGAAAATTTCATTTTTCTAATAAAGATAATTTCTGCCAATTGATATGAAAATGGGAAAAAAGAAAACCTCCGTCATTTTGCTTCCCTCTGTTCATTAGTATAGTGATTTTCAAAATGTGTTCTTTGGGTGCAACCAGATGTGGGGAATATTGCCTTAATTTTTCCTATTATAATGCTGGTGCCTCTGTCTCATATTCCTTTCACGCCGCAGTAGCTTGTATCATGGAACTGTGGCTTTTTGACTGATATGCCACCATGTTGTGCTAAATTTCATTCGTACTGGTGGGTGTGATGTGACACAACAACTAGTGTCAATGGACAACATCGCTATGCCCTCAACAATTCTGCACGTGTGTGCTTCTGTCTCCCCACACCCCTGATTCCCCCATGGAAACAGCAGGAAAGAACCAGTACAGCTCCCCATTTCCAGTGCTGAATTTCCACCAGATTCCACTAGACTCCCAGAAGTGGCTTTTAGAGTGTGTGAAAGCTCAAATATAACATGGAAAATAACAGAAAATGTCAGGAAGCAGAATAAGCAAGTGGTTCCCAGTTAGAGGTCCACAGAATGCACCCAGGGGGTCTGCAGCCCCATGCCTTGCCTCCCCCCAACTTTTTCTCTTTTGTTCAGTCATTTTTGCATGGTAATACAGTCATACCTTGGTTCTTGAATGTCTTGTGACTTGAATGTTTTGGCTCCCAAATGCCACAAACCTGGAAGTGAGTGTTCTGGTTTGTGAATGTTTTCGGGAAGCCAAAAATCCAGCGTGGCTTCTGATTGAGTGCAGGAAGCTCCTGCCATGCCTTGGATTTTGGAAGTCGAACGGACTTCTGGAACAGATTCCATCCGAGAACCAAGGTACGACGGTATCATGAATTTTATGGTCTGTTTTAGTGCTGTGATTTTTCAAGGTATTGGCCAAAATCGGTTTTGAAATCACAGCACAATAACGATTTTGACTTGGCAATACGCAGCAATATACATTTTCTGGGTTAAGGGGGCTGCAATTCCACACACCCTCCCCCAAAATCAAATAACTCAGAACTAAACATGCACTATATTCCATTCATTTTCTGGAAGCGGCTTTTACGTTGTGTGAAAGCTCAAATATAATGTGGAAATTAGCAGTTAGGGAAAAGGAATTAACTGCCACATGAGTGCAGCCTTCGTTAGATCAGAAATGGGGAATTGACCATCCTGTGTTGCTTTGTCGCAGGCATTCTGTGGAGAGCTCAGAACCCCCACTATGGCAATCTCAGGAATTTGTCATCTGAGGAGTACTATTTCTGAGCAGCAATATATGGGGTGAAGCAGTTCCTTGGGGAGAACTGAACCGGAGACCTTCTGCATGCAAAGCAGATGTTCTCCCACTGGGATATAGCCTGTTCTTTCTGTACTCCCGGGGGTGGGGTACTGGGTGGGCTAGGAAAAGCTATGCGCACTCACTTGCTTTCATGCCATGCCCAGACTGGAGAGAAGCATTGTGCAATCTTGGCCAAGCATTTTGAAAGATGTAAAACCCTAACTGTGGATACAAGACAGAAAATCTCCAGGATCCTTTTTGTGCGGCCCTCATTGTAGCAGACATAAGAGGGAATGATCTGTGGCGAGAGAGAACTTTCATTTTTCTGAGGGCTGCCTTTCCTTCCTCCTCCAGATATTCTCCACGAATCCTTAATGAAAGGTTCTCTGTATTGGAAGAGGGAAGAAATATCTAAATATCAAGGTGGCTTGTAAAAAAAAAATGCAATAGTTATAATTTGGAGGATGAAACGATAAAATTAATGGTTACTTGATCAGGAATTGGCAGCATATACATCCAGCCACTGAATAGTTTTGATAGGATTGCCAGACCTCCAAGTCTGACTCGAAGCCTCCAGGTCTGCTTGGCCCCCTCCAGGTGGCCAGTGCAGAGCTTGAAAGGTGGTTGATATTTTTTAATGAAGAAGAATTAAGAAGACTGTGCATGCAGCTTACAAACTTCAGCCTGACAAGAGCTGGCTGCAAATTATAGTATAGACACCCTGGGGCATCTGCTTCTTCAGCTCCCCTCTCCCAATTAACCTCCATCTCCAGGGCCCATCTGATGACATCACCAGGGCCTGCTCCTGGGTTTCAGGTTTGGCCCCTGAAATCTCAGGGGCCAGTATGCTCCTCATCTGGCAAACCTAATAAAACTCAAATTTTAAAATCTGAGGTCTTTGTAAGGGAAATGTGTTGTTGTTGTTTTAAAGTTATTTGCCGTGCAATCTTCTACACATTCATGCTGCTTTTGATTTTATGGTTTCATGTCCCATTTTGCACTTAAATTGACTTTATCCTTATTTATTGTAAGCTACCCAGATAACTTGATGTTCTCTGGCTGGCTTGATAAATGTCATAAACAAGAAAAAACATCAATCAAATGTTTGCTCGGAAGAGAAGTCCCATCATGAGCAACGGAACTCACTCCCAAGATTTCTAAATCGTTGTCAGTGTTAAGAAAATTCAAAAGTCTCCCCTGTAAACTATTAATTCAGGAGGGTAGAATAGATGAGAAAGAAAGAAAATTAGCAGAGATACGTAAACTATCACCATATTCTGCCCCCTGTCCGGAGGAATTGTTTTAGACATTGCAAGCTGTTAAACATTTGTTACCAAATAAATAATACTGATACAAAAAGTATACAAAAGTCGGAGGATGTATATAAAAAACGGCTTGGAGTCATGCTGTAAAAAGGACGAATAAAGAAAAACACAATGGGTTTCATTAGTTCTCCATCCAAACAGAAGAAGAAGAAGAGTTTGGATTTGATATCCCGCCTTTCACTCCCCTTCAGGAGTCTCAAAGCGGCTAACAATCTCCTTTCCCTTCCTCCCCCACAACAAACACTCTGTGAGGTGAGCGGGGCTGAGAGACTTCAGAGAAGTGTGACTGGCCCAAGGTCACCCAGCAGCTGCATGTGGAGGAGCGGAGACGCGAACCCGGTTCCCCAGATTACGTGACTACCGCTCTTAACCACTACACCACACTGGCTCTCTGTTATATGTTATATCCTGTAATCCTCTGGCCCCTGGGAGGGAATTCCATTTGGTTGCCCTGGGAAACATTGGGTTTCCCTCTGCAAAGGCAATGAGTGAGTGATCTCCACTCTTGGAGAGAGAGAGAGAGATCTGGCGCTCGATTCCTCACCCACTTCAAGGTGGCATATTCCACAGTTCTTGACAACTGACATCAGAGTGCTAATATTGGTAGTGTGGCTGGTGGGAAAGAGAAAATTCTGGAGCAGACTGTGGAGGAACCATGGGAAAGAGCCTGGTGCCCCGACACAACCTCAAACTGGAGAATAAACTACTCCAGCCCTTTGTCATGGAGGGCAAATGTAAAGAAAATAAAACAAGAGGTAGATGGGAAAATGGAAGAGTGGTGTAAAAGGCAGAGGGACCAATTGTAGATGGCACCAAAACCAATGACAAGCAGAGCTTTGCCCCCATCGTCCTCCCTGCTAAGTTCTACAAGGGGCAACCACCCCCTGGGCTGGTGTTAAATAAGAAGGCAGGTAGGTGAAGGCAGGCTGAGGGCAGACTGACACTTGTGGGGCAGTGCCCCACTCACCAAAATGGACAACATCCATTGCTTGTTAGGACAGGTGGGGAGAGCGTCATTCTGTTCACCTCCTTCTTGCAAACTTCCCATAGGCATCAGTTTAGCCACAGTGAGAACAAGTTGCTGGAATAGATGAGTCATTGGCCTGAATAGTAGCTGGGCTCTTAGCTACTTACGTTAACCCTCCCCTACAGAAACATAACTGAGTCCAATATTGTTCACGGAATTTGGCACGTTTCACCTAGAATTATTTGTATTTCAATAGTTTTTTTATATACAAAAAAGATGTCCTAACATGTTAGATCATTGTGCAGTTTCTGCCCTGGGCTCCTTTGGGAACAAGAGCAGGATATAAATTGAATAAATGAAAAGAATAAAAAAAATGGCAAATGCAGGGACACATCAGTCAAAGAAAGGACTTGCCTTCATCTCCTGGTTGTGAACTTCCCATTTGGGGATCTGGTTGGTCACAGTGGAAAACAGGGCATTGGACTAGATGGACCATTGGCCTGACACAAAAGAGATGCTCTTCTGTCCTTTTAATTCTTGATCCCCTGTTCTGGGACTGCGGAACCTGTGGTCTTCCAGATATTGCTGGACACCAGCTCCCATGATCCCTGAGGATTGGGGCTGTAAGAGTTGGGAATCCAAAAACAAATGAGAGAAACACATTGACTACACCTGCTCTAAGTTTCTATCTGTTAGTGCATGAGGTGGGGAGTGGCGAGGAGATGGCTGGTCCAAGCAGGCAGTCCCAATAGTTCCTGCCTGGGAGCCAGGCTAATCAGCAAAGCTTTATAAAGTCTGATAGGGCCCCGTTTACTCTTTGTGTCCCTGCTGTGTTTGAAGCGTTGTGCCACCTTCTGACCATCTGTGGTGGTGGAGCAGCCAGCCAGCAGTTCCATCTGCCTTCAGTTCTCTATAGTTATCCAAGGACAGGCATGCTAGGTACCACAGCCAAAGTCCCTAGTTTGAGATCCCAGCAGAGCACATTAAGCATGTAAACATGTACTCTTGCTGTCTCGCTTTGTAGCTAAGCCTCAGGGCTTCCAGATGTCAAACATACACCTTTCTCCAACCCTACACACATCTCTTTCTCCATCCCAAAGACAGGAAAATCTGGATCAATTAGGGCTGTGTAGCCACTCCAGCCCAATCCCAAATCCTAAACCAAGTCTGGCCAATTTGGGATTGACTAACTCTGTTTAGAAAGGGACGTGGGTGGTGCTGTGGGTTAAACCACAGAGCCTAGGACTTGCTGATCAGAAGGTCGGCGGTTCGAATCCCCACAACGGGGTGAGCTCCCATTGCTCAGTCCCTGCTCCTGCCAACCTAGCAGTTCGAAAGCATGTCAAAGTGCAAGTAGATAAATAGGTACCTCTCCGGTGGGAAGGTAAACGGCATTTCCATGCGCTGCTCTGGTTCGCCAGAAGTGGCTTAGCCATGCTGGCCACATGACCCGGAAGCTGTACGTCGGCTCCCTCGGCCAATAAAGCGAGATGAGCACCGCAACCCCAGAGTTGGCCACGACTGGACCTAATGGTCAGGGGTCCCTTTACCTTTACCTTTAACTCTGTATAAGATTGCTTCCTTCAGCCCTGAGTGCTCACTGGAAGGACAGATCGTGAAGCTGAGACTCCAGTACTTTGGCCACCTCATGAGAAGAGAAGACTCCCTGGAAAAGACCCTGATGTTGGGAAAGATGGAGGGCACAAGGAGAAGGGGATGACTGAGGACGAGATGGTTGGACAGTGTTCTCGAAGCTACAAACATGAGTCTGACCAAACTGTGTGAGGCAGTGGAAGACAGAAGTGCCTGGCGTGCTCTGGTCCAGGGGGTCACAAAGAGTCGGACACGACTAAACGACTAAACAACAACAATATTGCTTCCTATGTTTCTGGTGTCACACAACACCCCAGACTCTGCTGAGTGGTAGCAAGAGATTCCAGGGGTCTTGGTGCTCACCAAAGGTTGTGTTTCTGTTAGAAAGTCAAGGCACAGTGGCTCTGCAGTGTCCTGGAAGTATGGTTTATTTGCACAGTGTCTCTCGTTGACCATCTCATAGCTGCCGCAAGCTTGCGTCCAAAGCATCAGCCAGTCTCTTGGTGGAACCTCTTCCAGCCAGCATTGCACATTCTCCCTACCTCCTTCTTTTCACTTCCCAGCAGCCTTTGCAGAAAACTAGTCCTCCCCTTCCACTTCCAGCGTCCTCTTGTCACCCTGGCAAACTGTTTCACAAGCCTCCTGCCCAAAGGCACCTTTTCCTGGGGTGATACCACATGTCATATGATCCTGGCAGCTCCTCCTTTCTTGTCCAATGCCAAATGTCTCACCATTTGCCAGGGTAATGACGCTGCTATCACTTGCCTTTGTTCTTGCATGGCACCTCTCCAAGCCCAGCTCCCAAGCTGGCTTGACGTCAAATCCCATGATTGCTAATTTCAGAAATTATGGGGAGAAACTGGCCCTCAGGAAATTTAGGAGATCCTTGCCCCTTGCAAACCCAAAAGATGCATGAGGAAAGACCATAGCTTGGTGGTAGAACATCTGCTGTGCATGGCTTGGAGAGACCCTGGTCTGAAATCTAGGAGAACTACTGTCAGTCAGTGTAGACCATATTCAGTGGATAGACCCAATTGGTTGCCTCAGCAAGGGTCTCTTCTTCTGCTCCTCATCTTCCTAAATGCTTCTGAAGACAGGATCAGTCTGCTCCCAGCAGCTGCACATTGTTGCAAAAATATGCCCTTTGTTTGTTCTTGGATAGGCAGAACCCAATTACCCACCAAGAGCTGAGGAGTCAGGAACAACAGAGTAGGCACAGCCAAGACTTTATTTCTAAAACAGCGCTGAGTGGTCAATTCCCCAGGCTATTGCTCCAAGAGGATTGACCAAGAGCTTTGGGCGATGCTCATCTCTTATACACAAGGCTACACAAATACCTGGCATAGGTCCAGAATACTACATACTGTATTGGCAAAAAAGCAGTTAGAAGCAGTCTGAGCACACTAGGCAGGTATAAGCAGTTCAAACAGGTTTTGACCAGTTGTATGATGGTCAAGGTAAGAAAGATTGTATTACCATACCATGTATAGGCATTTCTGTCTAAAACATTCCTTAAGGGTTCAAGTGCAGTTCTCATTTCTCCAATAAAAATAGGGACGTCCCATTCCATAATGATAATTTTACTATTTATACCCCACATATCGTACTGGGATGCCCCAGCCACTCTGGGCGGCTTCCCACATATGTAAAAACAGAATAAAACATTAAACATTAAAAAAAAAAAACACCTTCCCTATACAGGATTGCCTTCAGACGGCTTGGGGTTTGGATAATTACATATCCTTCAATGTTTCTTGAATAGGGACATTCCAGGATCAAATCAAAAATTGGAACGGCTTCTCTGAATCAGGGATGTCCCTGGAAAATAGGGACACTTGGAGGGTCTGATGTCATGGCTGTACTTCAGCTAAGTAGGGACGTGGGTGGCGCTGTGGTCTAAACCACTGAGCCTCTTGGGCTTGCCGATCTGAAGGTCGGTGGTTCGAATCCCTGCAATGGAGTGAGCTCCCGTTGCTCTGTCCTAGCTTCTGCCAACCTAGCAGTTCAAAAGCACGCCAGTGCAAGTAGATAAATAGGTACCGCTGCGGCATTTCCATGCACTTTGGTTTCCGTCACAGTGTTCCGTTGTGCAGAAGCGGTTTAGTCCTGCTGGCCACATGACCCGGAAAGCTGTCTGCGGACAACGCCGGCTCCCTCGGCCTGAGAGCGAGATGAGCGCCGCAACCCCATAGTCGCCTTTGACTGGATTTAACCATCCAGGGGTCCTTTACTGTCAGGGAACTGCCATCGGAGCCAGAGGCGGAGGGAAGGCTCCAGAGCGATGCCGGAGAGGGTCCCAGCAGGGAGAGAGGCAGCCCATCTGCTGGGGAAGGAAATCAGCGTAACACCAGGGGTGAAGGGAGACAGATGGGGGAATCAGAGAGAAGGCTCCAGGACTCTTCACCGGAGACCAGTGGGGAGAGTATGGGTCCTCCACTGCCCACACCCTCCCTGCGCAGAAGACTTCCGTGCAGGGAGAGTAGGAGGAGACTTGGCGTCAAAGAACTTCTTTGCTGGAAGAAGTTCGAGAAACGCCCACTGACGGATTCTGCCAGCGATTGAGACAGCCACGAAGTGAAAGGCTGTCCAGACAGAAAGGGTTCAACCAGGCAACCTAGCCAGGAGTGGCGGCAACTTACGCACGAGCAACCCCCTAGAACCATTACATTTACCTGTTACCTTTACTTCAGGTAAGCAAACAAGATTAGATGCAGAAAGGCAAAGGCTAGTGGATACAGATACACAAGTAGAACTACAAAGATCCATTTTTATTCAGCAGCATTCTGTGTTGTGGGTTGTGAGGGGAGAGTCCACTCCCACCCACTCACCCCCAAGCTCCTATCTTGAGACTGCCCCCTTGGGCATGAGTCTCGATGAGATCTCCTGTCTCTCTTTGCTCAGTGGCTCAGAGCAGATGCTTCCAATGGGGGAAAGGAACAAGTGCAGCGTGAATTCTGGAGGCCGACGTCCCCTGTCATTTGCTCTCAGCTCCCGGCAATACAAGCTGCTGCTGCAGAGCACATTTTATTTAGAGCATGTTACATAAAAACAAAGAAAGACAAAACAAAGACGAGGGGGGCGGCGTGTTGGGAGGGCTGCGCCATGCACTGCTTTGGAACCCTGTGCAACTTGCCATAAGGAAATGCGGCATAATCAGAAACTACTTGGTGCAGACGTAATTTTCAAGAGCTGCCGGTTTTTCGTGCTTTTGCAGTTCTGATCCAAATGCAGAACAACACACACACATAAGCCACGATGCAACAGCAAAAGCCAACCTGCTGGATGCAAGGGAAGTATGCTTTATAGCCCCTTTCCCCCCATAATGCAGTTTGGGCTGTGGAAAAGCAAGGCTGCCTTTTAGCAAATAATGTGCATGTGTGTGTTTGTGTGTGCCATGGAAGCAAGTCAAAATATGTGACTCCGAATGTGATGATTGTCTCATTGAGCCACAGGCAGTATGTCCTGCTAGCATCAGACACACCCCGTTATCCTACACCTGGAACATAAAGCCACAAAGGCCTCTTCCGGCTGGACTTCCTGTTATTTCCCTTAGGTTGCTTTGCTTTCTATATTGCAGTGTCCTTGGGGCAGGGGCCTGCACATTTTCTCAAAATCTCCAGTGTTTATAAACTGCTTTTCACCGTATATGATCACAAAGCAGTTTGCACACCGATCAAGAAAGCAATCCAGCAATCAGAAAATAATATTGTTATGAGTATTTTGGGGAGGGCAGTCTGCTTGAAGCCCTGAGTCAATTCCAGTTCTTGTGATCCTGCTTCTATGAAGGTTGAACTATGAGATGATGGGAAGGGGCCCAACAGGGCCCGCCACAGCCCTGAGAGGGCACCAGTGGGTCCATTGCAGCTTCGGCAACATCGACAGCATCTGTCACAGCTACAGGTAGGCCCAACAGAGCCCATCGCTGCCTCAGGAAGGCCTGACAGAGCCCACCTGGCTGTGGAATATTGAGGGGGCCCAGCCCCCCTTTAATTTTTTTGGGGGGGGCTTGGCCCCCCACCCGCTCCTTGATGGCACCCCTGCCTGTGGCCTTGCCCACCATTGGCATGTTGCAAAGAAGGGAGTGTGTCCCTCAGACCACATGTTGCACTGAAAGAAGTTTCCATATCCTGTATTTGACAGTCGTCAATGGATATTTGCCAGTAGATCAGCTTGCAGGTGTGGAACCCTCCGCGAGATCCTCTCTGCATTGGGCCGGCAGCAACAAGAGGATTCACCCGCACCCTCCTGATGAGTAAGGTACAAGAACATCAGAAGGCACAATATTTGTCGAAGTTGTTGCCCCTTGCTGCATTTGACAGTGCCGAGGCAATCTTCTCGCGCTGATTGTCTCAGCTGTCAAGCATCTACAGACTCCAGGCACCGTTCGTATTTTTCTCCGTATGCAAAGAAACGCGCACAGCTGTGACAGTCTTTGCAAAACAGCCATTTCCCTTTTGTAACCTCGGATTTAACAACCCGGTGAAATAAAGGAAGAAAGAAGCGCCGGGACATTATATTTTTGCACGTGTGCCTTTGAAAAACTTGATCATAAACTCTGAGGCGCAGCCAAACACTTAGGAATGATTGAAAGTCTTCCCCGAACCCACTTTCTCTTTGAATGTCTGGAACTCAATTGAACCTGATAAGATCAGTCGGTACAGTTTTCAGCTGGCATTTAATCAGTTCCAGAGCAATTTTCCATTACAGTTCTGTATGTCTCACATTCTACCTCCGTCCCCTTCCCCCCAAAAATCCGCCATTGTTCTTTGTGGTTGGGTAATTGTCGTCCTTTCAAATACATGTTTTCTCTTATTCATCTGTTTCCTCTGGAGAACTCCACAATAGGCTTTTGACAGATTTTTTTCATACATTAGCAAAAAGGGAGTCAGCTGCTCGATTATTTCGGATGGGCATAAATCCATTTAACACAAACCTGGCTAACAGACATGCCTGCTCCCATGACTCGCTGGCTTGCTGGCTGTGTCTCTGCTTGAACATAAATCCATTTTGCAACCTAAAGATGGATCCGTCCTGTGGGCAGTCATATGTACCCTCAGTCTAGACCTTCAGGGTATTCTCTAATTGAGGCTCATCTGCATGTCTGCCTTGGGAGCTGGTGGGGTTGTCAAGGCCTGGCATGCAGCTTGCAGGATAGCTTTCCCTCAGCCTTGGGACCGACAATAAATGATAATGGGAGTTGTAGTCTAATAACGTTTTCTTGGATGCCCAAGGTTGAACCAACAAGAGCAGAAGACCTGGCGTTTACAACCAGGCTTGGCCAAGTCCAAAGACTTCATACTATTCATGAAATAAAGGGGCCTATTTTGCATGGTAGAGGTAAAGGACCCCTGGACCGTTAAGTCTAGTCAAAGGCAACTATAGGGTTGTGGCGCTCATCTTGCTTTCAGGCTGAGGGAGCCAGCGTTTGTCCTCAGACAACTTTCCAGGTCACATGGCCAGGATGACTAAACCGCTTCTGGCGCAATGGAACACCGTGACAGAAACCAGAACGCATGGAAATGCCACTTACCTTCCCACCGCAGCGGTACATATTTGTCTATTTGCACACTGGCATGCTTTTGAACTGCTAGGTTGGCAAGAGCTGGGACACAGTAGCAGGAGCTCACCCTGTCATGGGGATTCAAACTGCTGACCTTCTGATTGACAAGGCCAAGAGGCTCAGTGGTTTAGACCATAGCGCCACCCTGGTTATTTTGCATGACCCCATTCTGATCTGGAATGGAAATGTAAGAGGGGTCTAAGGTCTCAGCATAGACCCCTCCAAGTGGCTCACTTGGCTAGGCTTTGTGGGATAACCAGTCTCACATTACCAACAAGCTTAAGTCTAATTAATGTGTGAAGGGGTTAAGACCATAGAGTAAGCTGTCCTGCCAGGCTTAGCTCACCTTGGGAGGGAGTAGGTAATCAAGCCTTTGTTCCTCCTCAATCTACCTTACTATCTCAACATGTGAGGAGGTCTGAGGTGTTGCTCCAAGTTCAGACTGAATGGCTTTCACAAGCCATTCTTGTGTTCCTATACCAATAATTTAGGAACTTCCTCCACTGTGTGTGTGGAGTCTCCTTCTTTGGAGGTCTTTAAGCAGAGGCTTGACAACCATATGTCAGGAGTGCTCTGATGGCGTTTCCTGCTTGGCAGGGGGTTGGACTCGATGGCCCTTGTGGTCTCTTCCAACTCTATGATTCTATGACTGTAACTATGCCAAATTTTACTGCCTGGACAACTTTTTCTGAATGTTGTATGGAAAAGCACATGAATCAGACATTTGCAGGGTTTGTAAGTCAGCCAATTTTTAACTTACCAAACACCTGGTCTTTTTCTGTGCTGGGCAAAGAGAGAAGTTTTTGAACTCACAAGGGTTTATTTTATAGATCTAACAGCCTATATTTCAAAGTGCTACTGTGCTGCATATTTTGTGGCTTTAAATTTTCTTGCACCAAGAGGCTTCAGTCTGAAGGCCATGAGATTTCTGGTTCAAGCCCTGGAGTCATCCAACTGTCAAGGCTACCATAGCTTTGGGTACAGCCTTACTATTACAAAGTCCATTTTGCATGGTGACCGCTGTGAAATATGCATGCGTAAGAGTACTACTTAATCGGACATCAACAGAGCCCTGCTGGTTCAGACCAAAAGTCCATCAGTCCAGCATCCTATTCCTCACAGTGACCAATCACTTGCCTCCAGGAAGTCCACATGTTGGTAAAAGAAGAAACAGACTTTTGCCGCTGTTGTTCTTCAGTGACTGGTATTCAGCCCTTAAAATGATGCAATGCAGCTGCAAAGCAAAACGTCGATGTGCAGAAACCAAACACGCAGAGTCTGTAACTGAAGAAAGAAATTGCTAATTTATAAGTATGATGGCACAACCGCAGCTGGCTGAACTTCAAAACGAAGAATGATTTTACACGGAGATTCATTGTGTTGGGCTAGGAAGAATGGAACCCAATCTATACAGTGCCTCTTGGAAGTTTCACAAATCCCTTGAAGGTATTGCCAGCCTACTCCTTAGTGCTATCTGGCTGCAAATGTGTACCCTGAGATGTCTTATATGCCTTCTGGCCCTGCAGTTCTGCAAGCCAAGCTACACAAATATCAGAACCATGTGATGGAGCTGGATTTCACCACTTTGGAACAGATTGTGGGGATGGAATGCTCTTGTGCTTCCTATATAAAGGATGTTACACCCATAGGAAATGAACATGCCATAGAGAAGGATTTCAGCCTTCCTTTCCTACACAAAGGGAGGGATTTTTGGTCTGGGGGAGCACAACAGAGAAAAATCCACTCTCTCCCCCTCTCCCCCCTCACCTGCAGTATGAATTGGTGCAGTCCAGTTATGCCTGCATCATGTGCTTGCACTCCTGGACTATATAGCCAAAGGGACAGGATCTGGAAAGGAAGCTACCTGCACCACCAAGAACATCTCATTGCCATTGCCAGCTCCTGAAATTTTTACACGTTAAACTGTAGCCAGATCTGAGTCTAAACTCTCTTCTTTCCTGCAGGGCAGTTAAGTCGCAATTGACAATGCTGTTGAAAGGGTGAAAGTTCCCTAACACATACTAGGATTCCTGCAGCTTCCTTCTTGCTTCCTTCTGTTGTGTCACTGTGCATCTTAACAAGAGCTGTCAAAAGATGCACCCTGTTCTTATTTAATCTTGGATAAATATTTTACCTTTGGAATATGTTACATTCCAAACCTCTCGTCTTGGCTGGCTGCATTATGCAATTGTCTTCTGTCTATTGTAATTAAATAAAAATAAAAATCTTCAGGCAAGTCCATATATTCGCTGCACTTCCTCATTAGGAAACTCATACAAGATAGCAACCCCTTGATCAAATCGGACAGATCCTTCGTTTGCAGAGGCAGGGGGGAATCACCACTAGGGACTCTGTGGTTTTGGTCGAGTTCAGCTTATATATGTAAAAAGTAAGCTGGGAAAACACTGCCAGGACTTTTCTGCCAGTTCAGCAACTTTGACTCAAGCTTGAACTGTATTAACCTTCATATAATTGTCCCGGTTTCCGGAAAGGTTTTGTGACTTTTTTAAGGTTCACCTTCACAACTAAGAAACTGTGGACCTGGTAGCTGAGTGGTAGAGTGCTTGCCTTGCTTGCAGAATGTTCCAGGCTCCATCCGCATCACCTCCAGTTAGAAGGACCAGGAAACAAGGACTAAGTAAGGTAAAAAGGTATAGGACACCTGGACGGTTAAGTCCAGTCAAAGGCAACTCTGGGGTTGCGGTGCTCATCTCACTTTCAGGCTGAGGGAGCCGGCGTTTGTCCACAGACAAACGTTTGTACCAGTTTTCTGGGTCATGTGGCCAGCATGACTAAACCACTTCTGGCACAATGCAACACTGTGATGGAAACCAGAGTGCACGGAAATGCCGATTACCTTCCTGCCACAGTGGTACCTATTTATTTACTTGCACTGGCGTGCTTTGGAACTGCTAGGTTGGCAAGAGCTGGGATAGAGCAATGGGAGCCCACCCCATTGTGTGGATTCGAACCACTGACCTTCCAATCGGCAAGCCCAAGAGGCCCAGTGGTTTAGACCACAGCGTCACCCGCATCCCTAAACAAGGACTATAGGAGAATGGTCCTACAGGAAGTCTACCCAAGAGCTGATTCCCACTTGCCAATTTAGGAAAACACAATGGAAAGACAGATAAAGACCAGATACACAAAGAACTTGTTTCACTGATGATAACAAGGGGTGTGGGTCTTATGGCCACTGGTTCATATTTTCCCCTTCCCTGCTGCTTTGGTGATAATCATTTGTCTTTATTTTCCTTCTACCATCTCTTTCCCAGGAAAGTAATCAAGAAAGGAGAATGCTAGGAGCAACATTTTGCTTCATCCATAGCTTTGCAATTTCCAAGGCTGTTAACAAAGACTAACACAACAGATTTGTCCGGAGGGAGCAATGACATCTGGTCTTTGTTATTGCAACAGAGCAAACAAAAGAGGAAGACAGGTGAAGCATGTCTAATTTTCTACCTTTGGTGCAACGTTCATTTTGTGGAAGTAGTGCATGAGGGAGACATCCTCCTACGTTGTCAGTTTCTATGGTCTTATATTAACAGTCTGGCAAAATGTCCAACAAAATCACCTGGTTGGGGAGGCAAGCTCTTTCTCTTTCCCTCTGCACAGAGCAGGGGTGGAGAACCTCTGGCCTGGCCATTGGACTCTCAGCTCCCATCAGCTCCAGCTAGCACAGCAAATGAGCAGGGGTGGTGGGAGTTAGAGTCCAATGTCACCTAGAGGATCATAGATGTTCCCCATCCCAGATTTGTGGGTTCATTTGGAAAGATGGAGCCAGATAAAATTGGGATCAATTGCGATGGAAGGATGTCAGAGAGTGACATATTTTGTTGCTGTTGTTTAGTCATTTAGTCATGTCTGACTCTTCATGACCCCATGGACCAGAGCACGCCAGGCACTCCTGTCTTCCACTGCCTCCTGCAGTTTGGTCAAACTCATGCTGGTAGCTTCGAGAACACTGCCCAGCTATCTCGTCCTCTGTCGTCCCCTTCTCTTTCTGCCCCCCATCTTTCCCTCTGCAGTGATCATGGAGCCCAAGAAAGTAAAATCTCTCACTGCCTCCATTTCTTCCCCTTCTATTTGCCAGGAGGTGATGGGACCAGTGGCCATGATCTTCGTTTTTTTTGACATATTATTTGTTGCAATCAAGGTTGGATGGGCTAAGCCCTCACCAGTGGATTTTCTAGTTTTGCCATTGCATAACATGTGTGAACTTTTTTCTTTTCATCCTGCTGGTCTCCCCTTTAAATTTAATACCGAAAACTTTTGAGCTCCCTCTCAGTCCCAGTTAAAAGCGGGGATGCTAGAAGAATTTGAGAGTTGCAAGTTCTCATGTGACATGACCCGACCAGAACTCAGTTCTTATTCCAGTATTGTGCTTCCTGAAAGTTCTGGTGTGGTTTTTTTACCTGAAAAATACAATACAATAGAAATTTTATTACATGGCCTCAGGCCCAGTAATTTGGGGACGGGGAGAGGATGAGGATACGCAAACAAATAAAATCTCACTATATAATAAAATTGTAAGGCTGTTGTCATGCTGCAGTTTGCAACCCCTGTTGCAAGCATGTGAGCAAGCAAGGTGTGGGTGAAAGATTTGACAAACCACTCTCTGATGTACTTCCCACCTTCCATTTAAACATCAGTGAGGGACGCGGGTGGCACTGTGGGTTAAACCACAGAGCCTAGGACTTGCCAATCAGAAGGTCGGTGGTTCGAATCCCCACCACGGGGTGAGCTCCCGTTGCTTGGTCCCAGCTCCTGCCAACCTAGCAGTTTGAAAGCATGTCAAATGTGCAAGTAGATAAATAGGTACCACTCCGGCGGGAAGGTAAACGGCATTTCTGTGCGCTGCTATGGTTCGCCGGAAGCAGCTTTGTCATGCTGGTCACATGACCTGGAAGCTGTACGCCGGCTCCCTTGGCCAATAAAGCGAGATGAGCACCACAACCCCAGAGTCGGTCACTACCAGACCTAATGGTCAGGGGTCCCTTTACCTTTTAGAGTGGTGTTTCAAGGAGAGGGGAGGCTCTTCAAAGAGTGATTTGGTCTCTCCCAGTCCTGTTTTATGATTCCAGGTACTGAACCTGGGACCTCCTGCATGTAAAGCAGATACTCTATCACTTCCGTAGGTAGCTGGTGAGCAGGAAGTCCTGTCTTTCTCTGAGCCCCAGAGAGCTGCTGCCAGTCAGAGCTGACAGCACTAGGCTAGATGGACCAGTAGTCTGGCACAGTATGAGGCGGCTTCCTATGCCCACACAGACAACAGGGAAGCGCTATAAAACCAACATGTGGCTGGGAAAGGAGTTTGGTGACAAACTCAATGGAGATACTGGCAGAGAGGCAAATAGGCTGTCAGGGCTGGATCATTGGTGGTAGTCTGGGGTATGTCAGGACCTACAAGCCATGAGACCAGCCAGTAGTTAGGACCCCAGAGAAAACCAGTGTAGTGTAGTGGTTAAGAGTGGTAGTCTCCTAATCTGGGGAAACGGGTTCGCGTCTCCGTTCCTCCACATGCAGCTGCTGGGTGACCTTGGGCTAGTCACACTTCTTTGAAGTCTCTCAGCCCCACTCACCTCACAGAATGTTTGTTGTGGGGAAAGGAGATTGTTAGCCGCTTTGAGACTCCTGAAGGGGAGTGAAAGGCGGGGTATCAAATCCAAACTCTTCTTCTTCTTCTTCTTGAGAGGCAAGAAAAAGACAAGCCCCTGAGCTTTGGTCAGATGGCTATGGGGTTCAGAAACACCCCAGAACTTAAGAAGACCTCTAGGCTTGACAAAGGCTCAACTGCAACAGGAAGACTTTCTATATACCTTCCTCCCAAGGAGGACAGCCTTGGTGGGTGGAATCTGACTGGAGTCAGGCTGTCAGCTGTGTTTCAGTGATTCACCACATGGGGCAGCCATGCACAGATTTCAGCAGCTCCTAACAGAGACCAGCAAAATTCCAGTTAAGGTCTTGCCACGAATGAGTCTATCATGTGGCCTTGGCAAGTCTCTCTCTCTCTCTCTCTCTCTCTCTCTCTCTCTCTCTCTCTCTCTCTCTCTCTCTCTCTCTCTCTCTCTCTCTCTCTCTCTCTCTTTGCCAGTTCTGCAACACTAGGATGCTAACAGTGCCCTATTCTTCATGGCTGTTGTAAGCGGGGAAATCAAGGCTATATCTGTGGTCAGATGGAAAGTGAGAAAGCATTAAGATAAATTCAACAGTGTAAATAAGTTTTGATGGATCCAATAATGGAAAACCGTTGGGTATAGTTTTTTGTAAAATATGCAGGGATTTAAGATATGTAAAATGAACCATGGAAAGAGAAGAAGGGAAGCCCTTGATATCTTAAGGATGTTAAAATGTGTATTTGAAATTGTAAAACAGAAAATTTAATAAAAAATATTTTTTTAAAAGCGAGAAGGGATATGGGAAGTCTGGAGAACATAAATTCAGGGTTGAGGGAGAGGTCAGAAGTGCATTTCTATCTTACTGACATTGCTTTGGGGGTGGGGGAATTTGTCCTACAGCATAACTCATTAGAATATCTCCCATACATTCACTGTTTGAAAACCGCAGACAAACGACCTCAAATCTTCCTTGTATTGCTACTCGGCAAACAAAAAAGAAGGAAAGGAAAGGAAAGCTATAGCTATTTAATTCTAACCTTTCTTTACCTTGGTTTTTTAAAAAAGAGCTGCCTGCCTTTCCACATTGTTGTCTATTTTTACTTAGCCAGTTCAACTAGAGCGTTAAGTAAGAGCATGTAATTAATCACTGCAATCCCAGTCTTGGCCCTCTGCAAAACTGCCATTAATTAAGATAACAAATCAGAGAAAGAAAGCCAGAACTGGTGCATATTGAAAAGCAGGAGGAGCAGAGGAGAAATGGGAGCAGTTTCAATATACAGTAGGCTCTGGAAGCTTTGGGAAACAGCTAGCAGGCTATTTTCCTTTAAAGCAGGGATAGGGAGCTGGGATGGTCCAAATTCTGTGGGGCCACAATTCCCTTCATCCCTGACCTTTGGCCAGCTGACAATGGCTGTTGGAGGATGGAGCCCACCCCACTTTGGAGGGCCACATGTCCCTCACCCCTGATTTGTAGGGTTTACATGGTGGGCGGGCAGGGGAATTATATAAGGTAAATGTTATTTTTACATTTATTTATTTATTTCCTAATTTTGACATCATGGAACCACAATTTTTGGGCCTGTATTTTTATGCTGTGAACCACCCTGAGATCTATGGATGAAAGGCGGCACACAAGTTTAAGAAATATAATGATAATTAAAATACAATACACATGGTTCTGGGATACCATTGTCTCACATATTGAGCAAATGATAACTTGCTGAACCCCAAATGGCACTTCTAAAAAGATCTTACCTTGCCTTACTGTATGCTTGTGAAACACGGACCACTTATAAACGCCATCTCCAACTCTCTCAAGGCAAATCTAAAAAAAATGTAGTATAAACACTGACAACTGGGAAACACGGGCCTGCGAGCACTTCAACTGGAGAACAGCCTTTACCAAAGGTGTCATGGGCTTTGAAGATGCTTGAACTCAGGAAGAAATGTGCTAAGAGGAAGGCAGGCTTGGCAAATCCACACCATGATCAACTCCCGCCCAGAAACCAATTTCCCATGGTGGAAGGATGTGTGGATCCAGAATTGGCCTCTGCAGTCACTTAGAGACTCACTGTTAAAACCATGTTTAGGGAAGACAATCTTACTCAGCTATGAGTGATCGCCAAAGAACATGAAGAGAACACTAAATGAAATATTGATTTGTCTTTTAGGAGAAGAGCCTTCTGGATCAAGCCAATGGCTCATCTAGTTTAGTTGCCATTGATGCCCTGATCCTCCATTGAGTTTGGAAGAGCCTCTCAGAGGAAACAGAAGGCTTGGCGTGTTTACTGTCAATCTCCTTCCATGCCTTCCATTAGCCTTCTCCAACTTGTGTCCTTCCCCAAGATTCCTGGGGCTGCAACTCCTATCAGCCCCACCAGCTTGGATGTTCTTACTGTGGATGGTGGAAGCTGCTGTCCAGAACATCTGGAGAACACCAGTTTGGGGAAGGCCAGCTTAGGTCTTTTGGTCTTTTGATTCTATTAAGGAGAGTAATGAGTGCCAAGCATTATGTTCCCTGTTTTTTTTTTTAAAAAAATCCTCTGACTCAGACACGCAGGCTCATATCCTCTTATCAAACTTCTCATCAGAAACAGACAGGATTACTGTAATACGCTCACTGAAAGTCACAGTTTCTGGGGGTGAGTGACAGAGGTTGGCACTGTGGGTCTCTCCCTCCCCCCCATAAATGAAATCTTTTGCAAATCACAGCATTGGCAGATGGCAATTCTTGCCATAATGGGAACAAAATGCTGAGCTCACAACTTGGTATTTGTTTGTTGAGGGTGACTTTATCCAGCATTTTAAGCCTTGTTGAAGAAGGGAACAAGCTGTCTAAAGTGTGTACGTCTGTATTTTCACTTTTATATAACAAAGAAATAGCGAGTTACGAGCAGAGAAAGAATAATGCAAAATTATTGATCCTATATCATGGGGAGGAAAGCCTAACTCCCAACATTAAATGAAAACAAGTAATGAATATGGTCTAACATCTCAGTTTAATTTTTCCTTCCGGAAGGAAATAAAAATTGCTCCTGTTTTTACACGTTCCTTTACAGTGGTTGCTTCAAAATTCCTAATAGGGGGAAGACAACATCTCCTGCCCCCAGCATGCACTAAGAACTAGGGGAAGGCTATCCTTTGTCTTTGAAGGAGATCCCATCTAGCTCAGCCTCTAACGCTGATTTGACTCTTCTGTTCTATTTACAAATATACAAGCAGAGGCTATTGGAAGCAAGTGGCCCCTACAGCAGGCAGCAACACCACCCTGTCCTGCATCAGCTACTCTCTCAGTAGTTGTTGCAGACCCTGCAAGGCTGCAACTCAGATTACCTAAGCAAAAGGCCGCAGGTTCAATCCCTGGCGCATCTGACACATTGGAGAGCTACTGCCAGTCAGTGTAGACAATACTGAGCTACATAGACCAGTGCTCTGACTCAGGGTGGATCTACACACAGGAAAAATTGCTACAAATAGGTTAGAAGTTAGAAAAAGGAGGGAAAAAAACCTGTGGAATATCATGTATAAAAAATTCCTGCTCTCTGGTGCCATCTGGTGGTGCTTGCTTATAATAAATTCAAATTACTATTTTTTGACTCCTGTAGCTGTGTCCTCAGTATAAGGCAGCTGCCCATGTTCCTAAATCTTCTGCTCTCTTTTCTCCCTTTACAACTCTGAGAGCAAACTTCTCTCTCTCTGTGTGTGTGTGCTCCTCCAGTGTCTCAGCAGTGCCACCTTCCCAAACACTGATGTACATTGCATTTCAAAAGCTGGGAAGAGATCTCCAGCTATCAAAGGATAAAACTCCAGGTCTTTAAGGACCATTATGCCTCAATCGCTGAAATCTTTAGCCGCTCATTCAGGGCACTCCAGATGGCTAAGTTCATGGCAACACAGAGTCAATAGTTTCAGGTGCTAGATGTTTTAATTGGAAAATGCAAATGTTTCCATCTTCGGTGAAGCTCAAAGAATAGAATACATTTTGAGTGGAATTTCCCAAAGGACAGCTGTGTCAGTCTCATGCAGAATAACCCAAGAATTTACAGCAGAGACAGAAAGAAAATCATATTTTTTTTCCTTGAGGCAGGAGCATACTGGAAGCGAGGAAACCCAGATTCTTCCTTGTTGGCCAAATTCTATTAGTGCTAAAGTCTTGTGCCAGCCAGCTGTTTCTCTTTAAAGGCTATCACCACAACTCAAATCCCCCTTAATCTGGACAGAGATTCAACTAAGTCTTCTTGATGCTCTAAATAGCAGATAACTAATAGTGGAGAAAAGCTGTTTCTTGCCATATGGGAGCATGATAAAACGGAGTTGCTGTATAATTCTCCCCATTGTGACTCAATAGTCCTGAATGTAGGCTTCTTCTTCTTCTTCTTCTTCTTCTCCTCTTCCTTTTAATGTGCAGATTTTAATCAAGTCTACTGGTCAGACTTAAGGTCAGGAGAAAATGGGCCCACATTTTCATTAGTAGGGTTTTATGTACACCAGATTCGTTGTCATTTGCTAGACACACATCAAATCATTGGCAAGGCAGGGTGTCTCCCTGTGGCTCATGAGCGCGGTGGAAATAAATCAAGCTGGGCACCAGTCTTGGGTGAAATCAGGCCACAACTCTGTTGACTAAACAGCAGGTAGGAGGGGGTTTGGCATGGCACCAGGGCAAGGAACAATTCCTTAATAGGATTCTGTTCAGGGTTGGGGTGCATCCAAAACCCCACCATGGGAGTCAGCCAGCTTAGAGCCCCAGCATGGTGCAAAACAAGTTTTCTCTGGGCAACTGTGGGAAAAGATTCCAACCAGAAAGCAATCTTATCTGAGCTGAGGGCATGCCTTGAGTCAAAACTCTCCCAAGAGAGTTTTCTTTCCCAAGGCCACCCCCATCGTTCTGCCCGGATGTTGAGGTCCAGTGCCGAGGGCCTTCTGGCGATTCCCTCATTGTGAGAAGCAAAGCTACAGGGAACCAGGCAGAGGGCCTTCTCAGTAGTGGCACCTGCCCTGTGGAACACCCTCCCATCAGATGTCAAAGAGATAAACAACTACCTGACATTCAGAAGACATCTTAAGGCAGCCCTGTTCAGGGAAGCTTTTAATGTGTGACATTTTAATGTATTTTTAATCTTTGTTAGAAGCTGCCCAGAGTGGCTGGGGAAACCCAGCCAGATAGGCGGGGTACAAATAATTGTTGTTGTTGTTTAGTCATGTCCGACTCTTCGTGACCCCCATGGACCAGAGGACGGCAGGCACTCCTGTCTTCCACTGCCTCCCACAGTTTGGTCAAACTCATGCTGGTAGCTTCGAGAACACTGTCCAACCATCTCGTCCTTTGTCATTCCCTTCTCCTTGTGCCCTCAATCTTTCCCAACATCAGGGTCTTTTCCAGGGAGTCTTCTCTTCTCATGAGGTGGCCAAAGTATTGGAGCCTCAGCTTCAGGATCCGTCCTTACAGTGAGCACTCAGGGCTGATTTCCTTCAGAATGGAGAGGTTTGATCTTCTTGCAGTCCATGGGACTCTCAAGAGTCTCCTCCAGCATCATAATTGAAAAGCATCAAATCTCTGGCAATCAGCCTTCTTTATGGTCCAGCTCTCACTTCCATACATCACTATTATTATTATTATTATTATGAGACCCTTTACCCTGCCTAATGTCATTCCTACCCAAAATTGTGTCAAGATGTTTAATGCCTTCCTGACATGACTAAATGACGAAACAACAACAAAAACATAATGAAGCAAGGCAGGAAAAAACACAGCCAAGGGTCAACTGGTGTTGGGGGAGGGATTCCTTTCCAGCCCTCTCAACCGGGGACCAAGTTGTCCAGTGAGACTCAAATACTGAGGGTGGGTGGGAATGAGATCTCACGAGAGCTTGATGACATCTTACTGGAAAATGGCAGTGATGCCAGCACCACTTTGCCGACAGCAGTGGCAGCAGGGCAGAAAGCTAAGGCCACAGAGGAAGCAGGGCAAGATCTGAAGGAAAGGCTTTTGAACATGAGCAAAGCCCTGCTGGATGATGCCACTGGCTCATGTAACTTAGCATCTGGTCAGAAGGCAATCAGAAGCAGCTAGGGATGCAGACACAGAAATTGGGTTCAGTTTGCATTTAAGGCAAACCTGCCAAATTTTCAAACCAAATTTGGGCGCCGCCCTTTGAAACCTGCAGCGCTCCCAGTTTTGCAATGCAGCTCTTCGACAGGCAGAGGAACACTGCCCCCCCAAAAAAAAGCAATTTGGAGAGGAAAGCAGACCTAAAGAATAAACCTAGTGAAAACAACACAGAAGCATTTATTTATTTCATTGATTGAGATGATTTCGGATGCCTTGCAGAATGACCCAGTTCCTGTCGAGTTCAGCAAAAGCTGTGGTTCTCCTGCATGCAGCATTGCCGCTCTCCCTCCCCAGCTCTGGGGTGGAAAAAGATGAGCACCAACACCATGCAGAATGCCATGGCTATCACTGAGTTTTTTGGGGGGCATTCTTATGGAAGCAGAAGTGGGGTGCAGAGGGTGGCATACTCCTGTTTTGCTAGGCTACCCACAATGGCTTTGCTGTGCCTCCACTGATGTTGCCTTCCTTGGTTGCTTTTGCCTGGCTAAAACATGGAATGCCAACATGGCTGCACCCACTTCTGTCTTTGGCCCTGCCTGCCAGGAGCATGCAGCCCCTGGAAAGTTCCCCTCAATGGAAGGTGGCTTTCCACAGAATAAAAGGTTTCCAACCGCAGGCAAGTTTCCCAGAACTCTGTGATTCCTTAATCATCACATCTTGCTCTGCAAAATTGTGTGCTGATCTCATGGGGTGGGTGCCCAAGCTTACTTGCCTAGAACAAAACCGCTGTTGTTGTGATCAATTGTTGGAAGGGGGTGGAAAGGGGAGAAGTGAATTTGAATAATGTTAATGTACTTTACAGGTAATTTATTTCGTTTCGCCCCAGAGATTGCAGATGGCCAGCAATGGTAATGAATGTATAATATCTTCATTGCTGGCTGTAAAAGCTTTATAGGTTATTGGGAATATGGGTCATAGAATCTTTTTCAGAAAATCTTGGTCATGGTAGTTTGGAGTCATTATAATTAAGTTTAAGTTATGCTGTATTAGTTTTTTAATTTTAAGTGATTTTTTTTTCTTTTAAAAAATGGTTAGAACTTAAAAAGGTAAAGTGATCCCTGACCATTAGGTCCAGTCATGGCCAACTCTGGGGTTGCAGCGCTCATCTTGCTTTACTAACTGAGGGAGCCGGCGTACAGCTTCCAGGTCATGTGGCTGGCATGACTAAGTTGCTTCTGGCGAACCAGAGCAGCGCACGGAAACACCGTTTACCTTCCCGCCGGAGCAGTACCTATTTATTTACTTGCACTTTGATGTGCTTTCAAACTGCTAGGTTGGCAGGAGCAGGGACTGGTCAACAGGAGCTCACCCCGTCACGGGGATTCGAACCACCGACCTTCTGATCAGCAAGTCTTAGGCTCTGTGGTTTAACCCACAGCGCCACCCATGGTTGCCATATTCCCAAAATTGAAAATCTGGACAAAGTTGTTGAGCTGCTTCTTCTTCTTTTCTCCCCAGTGCGCTTACCCCTCATATATGCTCTCTTCTCTTCTTTTATTTTGTTGTCCACATTGTTGGACAACACATTGTTGTTGTCCACAACAATTGGAGAACTGCATCACAAAATGCAGAGAAGTGGCAAATTCAAAAGATACTCACTTTTGCTTCATGCATCAGTTTGGGAAGGGTGAATTTGGTGTGCTTGTGTTAAAATGCAGACTGAACAAATTCCCCTTGCCTCCCTATTTTGGACAGACAGAAGACTTTGCAGTGTCATGAGCCCCATGGAGATATCTTGGCGGGACTGCTCAGAGGCAGAGGAGGAATGAGACGACAGTGTGGAATATTTGCCTGGAGAGGTTCCCAGCAGTCTTGTGGGTGTTCATTTGGAAGTTGAGGAGGGGGCTGAGTTGGTTGTCGAGGAGGTAACCCTGCCTAGGTATCATCAGATCTCCCAAACATTGAGGGAGAACCACCCCAATTGGCCCCAGCTCCATCTCTTGCAAGTGGGATGCTCCCCAGTCACAAGGAACACTGGAGCCTAGATCAGACAGTGAACATATAGCCTCCACCTGATGGATGCAACATCAGTTGTGCTCGCATGAGCAGACTCAGTCTACCCAGGGAAGAGGCTTCCTCACCCCCCCCTTTGGCTGTAGATAAACAGAACCAAGGAAAGGAGACTTCTTACTAGATAGAAACTTTAATGATCATAGTGAGAGAACAAAGAATCCATTCCTAGGAACGGCAGTGCTCCCAGTTAAGGGTTCCACCCATTTCCTTCCTATTCACCTCCTTCACTAGCACATCTTGTAACCTGATCTCGTAACCACTGTGTTTTCTGTGCTGCCACCTTATCAGCTCTTCTTGACCTTGGGCTGAGAGGATGAACGCTTTCCAGAAACAGTGAATCTGTTAACTCTCTCTCTCCCAGTGCTCCTTCTCCACCCAGTATTTCCCGGCTTCTGCCTTCTGAACTATGTCCCTCTGCAAACCACTGTTCCAAGTCTATACTGTTCACCTGGGAAGATTCAGGATCCTGATCAGGAGCAGGGGAAGGGGGAGGCTCCTACCTTTCCTCCTCAGAGCAGCCCTCCTCAGCACGGGTCCCTGACACCCAGTCCTGTGCCTTGGCTGTGCCTGCCCTGCTCTTCAGAAGTGGAGTTCAGGGTGTGTGTCAAGTGTTGGGCCAGTGTCTTGACAATGGGTAGGCAAACTAAGGCCCAGGGGCCGGATCCGGCCCAATCACCTTCTAAATCCGGCCCGTGGGCAGTCCGTGAATCAGCATGTTTTTACATGAGTAGAATGTGCCCTTTTATTTAAAATGCATCTCTGGGTTATTTGTGGGCCATAGGAATTTGTTAATTCCCCCCCCAAAAAATATAGTCTGTGCCCCCACAAGGTCTGAAGGAAAGTGGACTGGTCCCCTGCTGAAAAAGTTTGCTGACGCCTGGTCTTGACTTATGCCTAGCCATGAATTCTAGTGTTCTGTTTTAACCACCGATCTGCACGCCTGGGAGGCTGATGTGTGTCTGGGCCTTGTAGGGAATCCCAGGAGGAAGTTTTTGGAAATGATTGTGGTGGGGTTCTGAGTAGCATGCCCACAAATGGGAACCCAGGTGCTGAGTGAAAAAGAGACTGCTAAGTGGATCAATCCTTTCGGACAAGCCTAGTCTGGCAAATTGCATTTTGCTGTGTGGATTGTCATTGACGGGTTTGAATGGCTGTCCTTTGAGGAGGTAAAGAAATGGCTAGAGATATCTTCTGGAAGCAGGACATCTCTCTCTCTCCCCCCCCCCATACATCTTCCCCAACCCTGCAGGGAGTGATGCCATCAAGCTGTTCCCTCTCCCATACCTAAGGACAAAGCAAAATTGTGACACAAAATTCTGTACTGCAAATAATGCATTCAAAGAAAGATACAATACTGATTTGCAAGTCAGTGATATTTGCTCTTATATGATTGAAATTGAATTTTTGTATTCCCCCTCCTAATGATAACCTCAATAAACCCCTTCCCCAAGCCCCCTAACTCATTAATCTGCGATTGCTTCTCACATACCTCTGTCCTGATATGGTTAGCCTCTATTCATAATGTTTTAATGGGTTCTATAGTCAATTTAATATTGTGTGCATTTCCTAATTAGTGGAATGTACAACTGAAGATTACTCCTCAAATTTAATGCTGCTGGCACCTATGGAACTAATTTATATCAATTTTCTCCCCCACCCCTGTGACATTCTACAGTCCATCACTGATTTAATATTCCTTTTAATATGCCAAGCTCACGAACTAACATCACAGGCATCCTATTTAGGAAGCACAGCCCCAATTTTCTGATAAACTTCTCCAAGAAAATTACTGTCCCTATTCTGCCATTTTGGGATGTTTATAATTATGCAATATGTGGAAAAAAGAATATAGGGAGATGTTTTCACCTGTAGCTCTGCAGTATTATTATTATTATTCATTTCATTCTATACCGCTTTATATTTTAAAGGGGGGGGGGGACTCAAAGCGGTTGTCTTGTCTGCAGAAATCTCAGGTTTAATCCATGGCATCGCCAGATAGGAATGGGAATGTCCTCTGCTTGGAATACTGTATAGCTGCTGCTAGTCAGTGTAGACAATATTCAGCTAGAATGAATGACCTGAGGTCTGACTCAGTATGAGGCAGCTTCCCATGTTCCTCATAATATTAGAACCTGGAATCACCAGTGAACTTGAACGTAATAGCGAAGGTGCAATGAGGGCCACCAACCTGGACATCATTCAAGAGGGCATTAGGCAAAATCATGGAGGATAAGCCTATCAGAGCCAGTGTGGTGTAGTGGTTAAGAGTGGTGGACTCGTAATCTGGTGAACCGGGTTCGCTTCCCTGCTCCTCCACATGCAGCTGTGGGGGACCTTGGGCTAGTCACACTTCTCTGAAGTCTCTCAGCCCCACTCACCTCACAGAGTGTTTGTTGTTGGGGAGGAAGGGAAAGGAGAATGTTAGCCGCTTTGAGACTCCCTAGGGTAGTGATAAAGCGGGATATCAAATCCAAACTCTTCTTCTCTTCTTCTTCTATCATGGTGGCTATATACTACCTCCAGAGGTTTCCTGCCTTTGATCCTGAATCTCGACTGCTGTGGGTCATGTGCAGAGAGGGCTATTGTGCTCATATCCTGCTGTGTATGGACTTTCTGGAAACATCTGGTTAACCACTGTATGAATGGAATGCTGAACTAGATGGTCCTTTGGTTGGATCCAGTGGGCATCTTATGCCCTTATCAACTTTCTAACCATTTCCTGCTCAACTAATGAGAAAATTGGTTTGAAAATTTTCAGACAAGAGATCAGCGAATAGTGAAATTATCATGGTTGAGGTGCAAGGATTGGCTGAGGAGTTTGGTGGGGGTCCTCTCATTCTGCAAATCATCTCACCAACGGGCTCCATTCTACATTCTTCCCACATGCCCATGCTTCCTGGAAACTGCCTCCTTGAGAGCCATTCATTCCCACCCTGTGGAAGACCCTCCCATCAGATGTCAAGGAAATAAACAATTATCTGACTTGTAGAAGACATCTGAAGGCAGCCCCATTCAGGGAAGTTTTTAATGTCTGATGTTTTATTGTATTTTTAATATTTTGTTGGAAGCTGCCCAGAATGGCTAGAGAAACCCAGCCAGATGGGCGGGGTATAAATAATAAATGATGGTGATGGTGTTGTTGTTGTTGTTTTATGTTCAGTTTTTTTATGTCAAAGGTAAAGGTAAAGGGACCCCTGACCATTAGGTCCAGTCGTGACCGACTCTGGGGTTGCGCCGCTCATCTCACTTTATTGGCTGAGGGAGCCAGCGTACAGCTTCCAGGTCATGTGGCCAGCATGACTACATCACTTCTGGCGAACCAGAGCAGCGCACAGAAACGCCGTTTACCTTCCCGCCAGAGCGGTACCTATTGATCTACTTGCACTTTGACGTGCTTTCAAACTGCTAGGTTGGCAGGAGCAGGGACCGAGCAACGGGAGCTCACCCCATCGCAGGGATTTGAACCGCCAACCTTCTGTTCGGCAAGTCCTAGGCTCTGTGGTTTAACCCACAGCGCCACCCGCGTCCCTTATGTCAAAGAGATTTACCTTAAAAACAAAATTAGTAAGTGCACCAATGTCGAGTGCTCAGTAGCAAATAAGGGCCTGCCTTATCCAATTTGGGGGCTCATTCAGTGATTTGGATGGGACCTTGATGGATTTGGACATGACACAATCCAATCAGGACCCCCCAAATCCATATTGTGATCAAGAAATATAGATCTTTGGTACTTCGACTCACTTGCATTTGGAAACTAAAGCAGCCATAGCCTTCAACATCCCACACACAGGTGACTAGAATTTGGAAACCTGGTAGCCCCTCCAAAGGTGATTAACTGGCCAATTTCAGACAAGTCACTCTAGTTTGCATTTTCATAAAAGTAAAGCATCCATAACTTTCTTGTTGTGCTACATAAGTGCATGTAACCTGGAGACAGAGTACCCCCTCAATCTCAAGAGGAGATTAGTCTCACCAAACTTCAGACAGGTAGGTCCAGGTTTTCTTGTGCCAGCCACCTTAAAATTTGTGGGGGTTTTTTGTTCGCACTATGTTTGAAAAGTGTTTGGTAAGATTCTAGCCCTGAACAGCTGGTGAGCAAAGTCCAGCTTCCCTCCTCCCACAGCACTTTGGAGACTGGCTGTCTGGCTCTGAAAGAGTTTTCTGTTGTGGATCACTCTGTGTGGACCCGGCTCAACCCAATCAGGAGGGGTCCTGATTTGGCCAAAATTGGGTTGGTTCATTTTGGGATTTGGTTGGATTGCTTGTACATTCCTAAGTAGATAGTATCCCCAGCTTTCTGTGTTTCAGTTAAAGCTCAGGGAAAGACACAATGAAACAATTACTCCTGAAGGCCTGCCTGCTTTCTTTCTTTCTTTCTTTCTTTCTTTCTTTCTTTCTTTCTTTCTTTCTTTCTTTCTTTCTTTCTTTCTTTCTTTCTTTCTTTCTTTCATCAGGAAACAATGCGCAGCTGGGGAGGCTGCAAAGCACTGGAAAAATGTTTAGTGGAAAGAAAGACATGCACACAACAACAACAAGGAAAGCTCAGCCCCACACCCATTGAAATTCTGCAGGAAGCACTGTGTTAACGAGGCAGAAGGATGGAAACAGGTAATAGCACCTTGGAAATTGGAGGACAGGTTTCAGCACAGCAGCAGTATGATCAGAGGAGAGCAAACCTTGGCATGAGGATAGAGTGTCCCTATTTTCATTTGTGAAAAGTTGGAGGGTATGTAAATTTAGAATATGAGCAGAAAGGAATGAGAGACTCATGAATCATTCCCTGACAGGTCTTAGCTAATTAACGTCCTTTCGGTAGCAGGCAATATCTCTGCCTGACGGTGCTTAATTGGAAATTATCATGAGAGTATCAAGTGCTGTATGTTAATCCGATTAGGGGGCTTTTCTGTGCTGTTGAACTGGGTATAGAACTTCCTTGGAGTTGAAACTGAACTTATTGGACTTGGTGCACCATTGGGTTGATGTTTGATGACAAGATATGGAAAGGAAGGGTAAGGGTAAGGGATGAAATGGCTGGATGGTTCAGAGATGAAAGAGGTACCCTTATCCTATTGCTTCATTGTTTCACCAGTAATGTAGGGCCTTCACAGAATTTTGGTTCTTTCCTGGTCTGGCCTTATGGAGGAACCCACTGGACAAAATTAAAAGGTGGGATTGTCATTTCAGCACAGTGGAGAGCTCCTGGTGAGCAATGTGTAGCAACAAGAGTTGAAAATGAATTGAAGCCTTTTGAGCCTCTGCCTCCAGTCCACCATTTCTAGGCTCTGGGCAACTGCAGATTCTTAAAGAGTGAACCCTCTGGAATATCTGGCTTGGATACGCCTTAGAGCAGGGAGGAGGGGCAGGATATAAACTACGTGGAGAAAGGGGAAAGAGAATAGTCTTTCTCCTTCTCCCATAACACATCCAATGGCACATTCAGGACAGAAAAAAGGGTGTCATTCTGGATGCAGTGCAGAGTTACTGTAAATTATGGAACAGGAGGCAATGATGACCACCAGCTTAGATGGCTTTGAAAGACGATTAGACAAATTCATGGTGGAGTGGGCTATTGAAGGTGACTAGCCATGATGGCTGTGCTCTGTCTCCACAGTTGAAGGAAGCAATGCTTCTGGAAGCCAGTTGCTGGACAAAACACAGGAGGGGAGAGTGCTCTTCTGCTCAGAACCTGGTGGTGGGTTTCCAATGGGGATCTGGTTGGTCACTATGAGAAGAGGATGGTGGACTAGATGAGTTCATTGGCCTGATCCTGCTGTCTCTTCTTATGTTCTTACCATTAGGGTAAAGGGACCCCTAACAATTAGGTCCAGTCGTGGAGGACTCTGGGGTTGCGGTGCTCATCTTGCTTTATTGGCCGAGGGAGCCAGCGTGCAGCCTCCAGGTCATGTGGCCAGCATGACTAAGCCACTTCTGGCGAGCCAGAGCAGTGCACGGAAACGCTGTTTACCTTCCCGCCAGAGTAATACCAATTTATCTACTTGCACTTTGACGTGCTTTCGAACTGCTAGGTTGGCAGGAGCTGCGACGAAGCAACGGGAGCTCACCCTGCTGTGGGGATTCAAACCGCCAACCTTCTGATCGGCAAGTCCTAGGCTCTGTGGTTTAACCCACAGTGCCACCCGCGTCCCTGTGGTTCTTACCACTACTGATCAGTAAATGCCCACCAGTAATGAAACAACGCGATATGCACTGGTGTTGTGCAGTATTCTTACTGAGAGAGATATGCCAGCTGTTTTGTCTCCACCTGCAGATAATGTCAAATAAAAAGGAAGATTTGATGTGTGTTGTTCCTCGGCATTTTGTTCTTGTTGGCAAATATATATCCGTCTCACACATGTGCTGAAATCCAAGTCTGAATCCCGATGGGAAGTGTGGAGGGCTCTCCAGCTAATAGGTCTTGTCGAACCTACATGCTCTTTAAATGGATCGCTGCAGCAAGTGGAGACGAAGCCATGTGGGGAAATACAATCGAGCTGTTACTAATGGCAGAAAAGCCTCGTCCTTCTCAATGTCACTGTGATGCTGCCAGAGAAGACCCCCACTTCCCTACAGACGCTCCACTCAAGAGAAGCATCAGGTGATGGCTGTCATAAATTTTCTTCTGCCAAGCCAGAATCTAGCAGGCGTCTTGAGGGGTTACTGCCATGTAGGTCAAATTAAAGGCTTGTTACAGGCTTCAGGTGGGACCTTGGTGTGATGTGGTGGCTAGGGTGCTGGACTAGGACCTAGAATCATAGAATTGTAGAGTCGGAAGGGACCCAAGCGTCATCTAGTCCAATCCCCTGCAATGCAGGAATCTCAAATAAAGAATCTATGGCAGATCATCATTTTTTTTAATTATTATTATTATTATTATTATTATTATTATTATTATTATTATTTGTATTCCGCCTTTCCACAGTTGAAAACAATGTTCAAGGCAGCTTAAAACATGACAAGATTTACATAATTACAAAAGTCATAAGCAATAAATAAACCGCATAAAAAAATACACAACCAAATGGATTTTTTTTTCACATAAATCTAAATCTAAAACTAAGAAAACAGCATTGATTGCTGTTGTTTAGTCATTTAGTCGTGTCCGACTCTTCGTGACCCCATGGACCAGAGCATGCCAGGCACTCCTGTCTTCCACTGCCTCCCGCAGTTTGGTCAAACTCATGCTGGTAGCTTCGAGAACACTGTCCAACCATCTCGTCCTCTGTCGTCCCCTTCTCCTTGTGCCCTCCATCTTTCCCAACATCAGGGCCTTTTCCAGGGAGTCTTCTCTCCTCATGAGGTGGCCAAAGTATTGGAGCCTCAGCTTCAGGATCTGTCCTTCCAGTGAGCACTCAGGGCTGATTTCCTTCAGAATGGATACGTTTGATCTTCTTGCAGTCCCTGGGACTCAAGAGTCTGCTCCAGCACCATAATTCAAATTCAATCAAAATAAACTCTTAAACTTGTAAATGTTAGTAGCTTCGAGAACACTGTCCAACCATCTCGTCCTCTTTCGTCCCCTTCTCCTTGTGCCTTAATATCACAGTTTAAAATGACATAGGTAAAAAAATAACAGCAATTAAAAAAACAACAACTAACCCCCCCCAAAAAATGGAGCCCTCTCTGCCCAACAGCAGCAGTGGTGGCAGTCCTTTATGGAGCCTGTCAGGCCCCACCCTAGGCCAGGTGGTGAGTGGCAGGATCAGGTCCTCAGGCACTCAGCAGGGGAGTCCTCCTGGGTTTAAAGCAACCTCTGCTTTAAAACTTCCAGTGAAGGAGAGTGCACAATCTCCCACTGTTGAACAGCTCTTACTGTCAGAAAGTTCTTCCTGATGTTTAGTTGGTACAGTGGTACCTCGGGTTACATACGCTTCAGGTTACAGACGCTTCAGGTTACAGACTCCGCTAACCCAGAAATAGTACCTCAGGTTAAGAACTTTGCTTCAGGATGAGAACAGAAATCACGCTCTGGTGGCGCGGCGGCAGCGGGAGGCCCCATTAGCTAAAGTGGTACCTCAGGTTAAGAACAGTTTCAGGTTAAAAACAGACCTCCGGAATGAATTAAGTTCTTAATCCGAGGTACCACTGTACCTCCTTTCTTGAGTCTGTTGGTTCAAATCCTGCCCTCTAGAGTAGGAGAAAACAAGCTTGCTCTCTCCAGGAGAGAGGTGTGCCTGGCTCCTTTATGATATCATTTTTGGGGAACTGCCGAAGATGCACCTTTTAACCCTGCTTTTGACACCTGAGATGAATATTTTCTGGGCCCACCCTGTTTTATTTGTGACTGTGTTTTTTAAACTGCAAGTTTCAGAACTGTTTGAACCTGTATTTTAAATGATTGTAACCTGCCCTGAGACCTTAGGGTGAAGGGTGGGTAATAAGTTAGAATAACAACATTCGCTGCCACCACTGGAAGACCGAAGGAAGCTTTGGTTTGGCTAGGCCTAGCTGTCTGCCCTTGTCTAATCAGCAGAGTAGACCTTTCTATCCAATCTGCTACATGTCTTAAATTCACACTCTGACAACTGATCTCAGGGTCCCAATCTGGAGAATACACATTCCCTCAGGCTGGGTTTAGGAACAGTGGACGCTTGGGTTGCAGACATGATCCATGCAGGATGCACATTCGCAACCCGCAGCGTTTGCAACCCGCAGCAGCGCGTCTGCGCAAGCGTGGGTTGCGATTTGGCACTTCTGTGCCTGTGCGAAGCGTGATTTAGCGCTTCTGTGCATGCGCGACCCCTGAAACCCAGAAGTAACCTGTTCCGGTACTTCCAGGTTTTAGTGGGTCTGTAACCTGAAAAAATGCAACCTGAAGCATCTGTAACCCGAGGTATGACTGTACATCGAACTACCTATGGCTCCACCTGGTCCAGATACCACCAGCCCTTATGGATTTGTGTCTACAGTTGTTGTGAAAAATTGCTATTTGGACTCCCCCCCCCATTGATTCAGACCCACCACCCTCCTCTTTTCTTTTCTTTTCTTTTTCTTCCTCTTTCCCCGTTTCTTTCTCCCCCTTCATGTTAGCTCCACTGTCCTCCTGGTTTTGGAGCTCCTCTGGGCTGTTGGGTGGGTGGACGGGTGCCTTCCCAGCTCAATCAAGGTTGTGGGGGGTGTTTTGGCTCCTTTGATAGACGCCCCGGGCACCCCTGATTCCTCTCTGCTGGCAGCAGCAGTCCTGGGAGCCCGGGAGTCCCTCTTTTCTTTTCTTTTTACAGGTGAGGGGTGTTAATCATTAATGGAAGGCAGGATCTGCTGCACGCTCAAGTATCTTGAAGACAGAGACCAATATAATGGAAGCCACATGGAGGTGCCCAGGTTGAGAAAAGATGTTTGGAGGGTCTCTTAAGCCAGAGACATTGTCATGTTTGAAAGCTGAGAAGAAGCAAGCAGAGAAGTGTGAGGTTGATGATGTACAACAGACAGATGAGGCAACCACAGGAATAAATATTTGAAGATGAAAGAGGTTAGGTCAGGGGGGCTATCAAAAAGATGGATGGGGTGGAATGAGGAAGGAGATTCTGGAGAAAGGAAGTAGGAGATGACCCCTTGCCAGAAATCCATCTGCTCCTGTTCCAAATAGAAGTAGCTCAGAAATGAGCAGCATGCGTTTCTGAATGCCATCAACTTGAGTTGTGTTTGTGGCTGGCCTTCCCAGCCTAGGAGAAGGAGCTGAGCAACAGCTGTTAAGAGAGTGCAAAACGGCTTCCCAACTTTGCAGCCCGAGAATTACATCAGTCAGGCAGGAATGGCTTAAACGGAAAAGAAAAAAACAGGAGAAGACCTCTCCCCTGGGTGCTGAGCAGATGCCTCTGGGATGGATGGATGGCTGCAGTTCTGAATGCATGACTGACATCAATCCACCAAGCTGAAAACAGAATGGGTCAAAGGGAGGACAACACTGTGTCTTAAGTCACTCCTGACACAAAGTTGAGGGATCTCCGGCTTTTAATGGAGTTAAAGATGAAATTACAAACCTCTGTGAGAGGCGTCTGACACCGCTCTCCATCCAACGCTGCGTGGAGGAATTTTGGCTACGGCAACAGTTTGGAATGCTCATATAAGAATGGAAGTCTGAGAGCCTTTTTGGCTAAAGGGTGGAGTATAAATGCCTTAAATAAATCTGTAACATGCTTTAGAGATGTCAGGTTGAAACTTGGTTATTCCATCAAGATGGCCTGTACTGAATTTATGCGAACCAGCTGCATTTCATGTTTTCCATATTGATTGGTCTATTCCTGTGGTTCCCAACGTGGGGCACACAGGGGGGCAATTCGATTTTTAAGGGGGGCAATTCAAGAATGAGTTATTAACAGTGAATGGCCTTTTAGGTTTCCTCCATGTGAATAGAAGTTCACTTTCTGAATAAGAAGAATTATAAGTCACCGGGGGGGACCAGTATTTTAGAGATGCTTAGGTGGGGCATAGCCAAAAAAAGGTTGGGAACCACTGGTCTATTTCATAATGGTTTTGCAGTTTGTATTTTTTAAAAAAATACATATATATATGTATTTTAAATATGCCAGTCGGGCATGTGTCTCCACCAGGTTCCTACTTGAGTGTAGGACGAGCTCCTGACACACTGTTCCTCTCCCCTAGGCTAAATAAACTGGGGGTAGATGGGAAATGAAGTCAAGTGTCCCTAATTTCACTGAACCTACAGTTCTTTGTTTAAAAAAAGATCAACATATGTAGAGGTTGCTGCTGGATGTGTTGTGAGGAAAGAGGAATGTAATGGAAGGCGACCTATGAAGGTTCTGTTGAAGGTCATTCAGAGATGAAGCATAGTGTCCAGAACAAGGGTATAATAGTAGTACTCTATTCCGTCCTTGTCAAGACCTCACTTGGAGTCCTGTTTCCAGCCCTGGACACCCCAGTTTGAGAAGGGTATTGATAAGCTGGTAGGTATACAGAGGAGGGCAACCAAGATGATCAAGGATATGGAAACCAAGCATTATGTCAGAGACCAGGCTGCAGTGTACTGCTCTGATGAGGAATGGTGGGAGCCTCCCCCTCCCCCTGCTTCTGACCAGGATCCCGAAGCTGCCCAGGAGCAGTGGAGCAGTATAGATTTGGAACAGTGGTTTGCAGAGGGGCATAGTTCTGAAGACAAAAGTTGGGATGAACTAGGACAGCCTTTCTCAACCTGTGGGTCCCCAGATGTTGTTGAACTACAACTTCCATCACCCCTAGCTAGAAAGGCCAGAGCTCAGGGATGATGGGAGTTGTAGTTCAACAACATCTGGGGATCCACAGGTTGAGAACCGCTGAACTAGGAGGTGAACAGCAAAGTGAAGAAGACCTGGTAGAGAGAGAGAGAGCTAACAGACTCGCTGGAAAGTGCCCAGCCTATCAATCCAAGGTCACGTAGAGCAGATAAGGTGGCTTCACAAAAAGCACAGTGGTTGCGAGATCAGGTTGCAAGGCGCTGAAATGACTAGGGGGGAATTGGGTGGAAACCTTAACTGGGAACACCTTCCTCCCGAGAATGGATGCTTTGGGTTTTTTTGCTGTGATCATTAAAGACTCTTTAAATGGTAAGCAACTCCTTTTGCTTTGTCCTGCTTGTCTACAGCCAAAGGGGGCAGGGAGGAAGCTGAGTCCCCGAAGCCTGACACCTTATGAGGAATGGTTGAGGGACTCAGGTATGTTTAGTTCGGAAAAGAGGAGAGTGAAAGGAGGTGGCCATCTTCAAATATCTAAGGGGCCATCACATGGAAGATGGAGCAAGCTTGTTTTCTCCTGCTGTGAAGACCCAAACCAATGGATTCAATTGGTGAGAAAGAAGATTCCAACTAGAAATTTGGAAGAAATATTAGACAGTGAGAGCTCTTTGACAGTGCAACAGACTCTGCCAGAAGGTGGTGGTCTCTTCTTCATTGGAGGCTAGATGGCCATCTGTGAGGGAACCTTTAGCTGTCATTCCTGCATTGCAGGGGGTTGGAATAATGCCCCATGGGTCCTTTATGATGTGTATGAGCTCTCTAAATGCTGCCAGGAAGGCTGTTTTACTCCCCAGGGTCCCCAATCAGATAGAAAGAGAGAGCTGTGCATACACCGGCTCTGGTCTGATCTTCAGTAGCATCTGCGTGGGTTGCCTTGTGTGCCAAAATCCTGCTCCTCCACCCCATGCTGCTTGCTCTACACGTTTTGAAGGTCTGAGTGTGGCTAATGAATACCTTGATTCCGCAGTTAGGCTGGCAGCGAGCAAACAGCAGTAAGCTGCTAATGTAATTGGGAGGTATGTGTTAAGCAGAAATCTGGTAATTGCTACATTTCACAGTTCTCCAAGCAGCTTCCTTGTTATCTGGAGTGGGGTGGGGGTTATGGTCCCAAATCACAACAGTGTAAGTGATCATTTGGGGGCATCGGCAGGAAAAGCAGGACCTCTCCTTATTCAGGGGTCACAGAGGAACCTATCACAGAACATAGGGCCATCAGACAATTGGGGCCTACACTGACTGGCATCAGCTCTCCATTTTTCCAGGAAGGATGTCTTTCCCAGCACTACCTGGATGTCAAGGAGCTGTCAAGCATGCCCAGGTCAACCACAGGGCACGGAAGCACAGGAGGCACAGAATGCAATTAGCTTTTTATTAACAGAAAATAACACAGCGGAGTCCTCTGGTTCATCTTAATGCAGCTGAAACATTGCTGAAGCTGACCAACGGCACCGCCCTTCCCCTACAGCCTCTCACTCTGGATCCCTCCCAAGCAGTCAAAGGCTGCGTCGAAGGGGGAGAGATCCTTCTCTGGGCCTGTCTAGCCCATTGCTCAGCAATGTATAGGGCTCTCCTCTAGCAGGGTGTCTGAGGCTGGCTGGATGAGAAGGAGTGGTGGGAAAACTCCCACCAGGAGCCCCCCAGGAAGGACAGGGAAGACAAGGACTTAGTCTCTGGTTCCTGGTGGTGGGACAACGGGGAAGAGGCTGAGGAATGGAAAAGCTGGGAGGTCCTGGAGGTACAAGGTGGGAGTGATCAAGGGAGTGGGTGGGTCAGAAGAAGAAGAAGGCCAGAGTGGGTGGCTTCCAAAGCTTTTTAGAGCTTTCATGGAAAATGCCTCTTGGCAGCCATGGTGGCTGTGCTCTACAGTTGTACTTTGGGTTACAGATGCTTCAAGTTACAGACGCTTCAGGTTACAGACGCTTCAGGTTACAGACTCCGCTAACCCAGAAATAGTACCTTGGGTTAAGAACTTTGCTTCAGGATGAGAACAGAAATCGTGCTCCGGCGGCGCGGTGGCAGAGGGAAGCCCCATTAGCTAAAGTGGTGATTCAGGTTAAGAACAGTTTCAGGTTAGGAATAGACCTCCAGAACGAATTAAGTTCTTAACCCGAGGTACCACTGTGCTTTTAGTACCAGAGGTGGTATTGTGCTCATGCCTGCTTTGTGTTTGGGGCTTGCCATGAGCATGTTGTGGGCCACTGTGAGGACAGGGTGGTGGACTCGATGGGTCTCTGGTCTGATCCAGCAGAGTTCTTTCGACGTGCTTATGGAGCACCCTGAACCACTTCAAAGCACTAAACCAATACACCATTTGTTGGTTGGTTGCTGTAGCAGTAACAGCAGCAGCAGCAGTGATGTTCTTATTATTATCGTTATCATCCACTGGAACTCCGAAATCCAGGGAGAAATGGAAATGAGGAGAAATGCAGATGCATTTTGGTTCACTGATCGAAGCTGGCCAGGATGTCGCAATGACGAAATTCAGGTGCACACTTGGGCCCCTCCCTGCATCGCTGTGCCTAATGCGATACAATCATCTTTAATTTCCCTCTGGGAACAGTTTGCCCATCTGTTTCTTTCTATCATTTCAAAAAGGAGAAGAAGAAAAAGAAGAAGAAGAAAGCATTGCTCTCAGGAATAATTGAAGTGAAAGAAATATGAGTTTCTTGCTGCCACAATCTCCCCCTCCCTCCCCATTCCCTCCCTCTTCCTTGCTGCGGTGAGCTTTTGGACGGATGGCTGAAAAGATAGAGGACAAATAGGTGATAACAAAACAGAGATTAGTGGGATCTCACAGGGTAGACACCGAGGGAGAAAATATATGAGCTTTGTCCCTATAGCTCAACCTTGCTTAGCCGAGATCACGCAAGCGTTTGACTGTTGGGACTGCCTGCCAGCTGCAGGTATAAACCAAGATTTATCAGTTTGCTAGCCTGTGTGTGTGTGTGTGTGTGTGTGTGTGTGTGTGGATTTAGGTCCAGAAGGTTGTGATTCCTAATACTAATTATAAAAGCAGCACCGTACCTTGGAGATAAGAGAGGAATCTGGTCGTTTCACTGTACCTGTCCAGCTGGAGGCATTTAGACATACATCTGAAAGAAATGAATGGGAATGGCTCCCTCGGTCAAGGCACGCAGCTCATGCCATTTCCATCCAAGAGAGAGAGAGAGAGAGCAAGAAGCCATCACAAGCCCTCCCAGGTATCTGCACAGCCTCTGCATCTTTTTAATCGCAAGCGCCGTTTCCTTGACAGTTTGTGTGTCTGGCATAATGAGTCGTGGTTATTGGTGGCCTATTTTCAAACTCAATCCCTTTTGAGAGAAAGGCATTTTATTCAAATGCTCAGAATTTCCCCTCTATGCACATCAAGCAGAATGTTTTGCCAGGAGACTTAATGCAGTCATTTATTTAACATTACCTAAATTGCATTTGTGGGCCCGTCTCTTTCCTTAGAGCGATGTTCAGGAATTGGCTGGATGTCACCAGGACGAGATGCATCCATCACAGTTCTCTTTCCTCTCCTCTCTTTCCCTCTTTCTCCTTCTCCCCCTCTCTGCAAAGCAAAACACAACACAGGGACTTGCTTTCTGGGGTGTAGGTAGGGATGGGATAGGATTTTGTTCACTCTCCGTTTGGGGGTGAAGTCACCCAGTTTCCCTCTGCCTGGACCTGTACACTGGACCAGCTGCATGCAATAAATCTGAATCCTTTCCACACACTGTATGTCTTCATTTGGTTTGGGGAACCAGTGTGAACTAAAACTCCCTTTGTAGGGTTATAGCATGATAGTTTTGCAGAGTAGACTGCAGACCATGCATGGGGAAGTTCTTTCAGACCATATTCCCTTCTGGACAACCTTCTAAAGGCCACATGTCCATGGTGGGCAGAACAACTACTGTAACTTTAATCTTTGTACAGTTGGCTAGTTTCTACATACTTTGATCTTCTCTATCCTCCAACTAGGCAAGCAACAGACATTATCAGAGCTGTCAATCAGTCATAGAATCATAGAACTTGCTGAAATCAAGATACATTATGTTCACAGCATACCCCTGATCCACCAAGTTTGTAACTCCTTCAGAAAAAAGATGTTCTGTCTGGCACGACTTATTTTTGAGAAACCCATGCTGGGTTTTAGTAATCCCAGAATCCTTTTCTAAATGCTCTCAGACTGACTGTTGAATTATCTGTTCTAGGACCTTTCCTGTTATCAATGTCAAGCTCAATCCGATCAAGCAGTAACATGAGATGATTTAAAATATAATTTATTGGGGCAACTCTGAGTAAGTGTCAATTGGTTATAACCTCAGTTATCCTGTTTCCACATTAGAACCCCTTTTGTGCTGCTAACATTGCATTTCTACAGCCAGCAGGAATTAAGTGAAATTAAGTGTTTCCACACAGCTCTTAATATAGTGCTATATTATACAGCAGTGCTGTTTTATAATGTTCGCTCACAAATAAGTCCTGTTCAACAAAGGTTCCTTAATTACCATTGCAAAAGTAATTGCTGTTTCCTCCTGTCAGTTTCTGCCATTTGAATTGCTTTCTGCTCAATGTGACCATGGGGAGTTCATGATCAACACCAATCCCTTTAGAAAGTCAGTTTCTGCCCCCCAAGGAAGGGGAGGACTTTAATTGCTGGTTTTCTTGCACTGTTGTTTTCCAATCCTTTCTAATAATAGTGAACCACTATTAATAAGTAAGAATATTAATTGGGTATGGCTAGGCTTTGGGGGTGGAAGATGCGGGTAGCACTGTGGTGTAAACCAGTGGTTTTCAACTAGTGTGCCGTGGCACCCTGGGGTGCCTTGAATGATGGTCAGGTGTGCCGCAGGCAACACTGGCCTCTGGCCCTCTTTCCTTCCCTCCCTCCTCTGATACCCTCTTGTGTCTCTGCCTCCCAAAGGCTTGCACAGCTGTTTGTTGCAGCAGCTGTGGCTACAAGATCACCACGCAAATGGTACCCCTGAGGCTGGCCAGGGGGTGCTTCCCAGGCCCCTGTAGGGTAGTTTGAGGTGGCACCTTTCTTTGGGGTGGGGGGGAGGCAGCTCAGAGACCAGGGGTGGCAGCTGTGGCTACCCAGACGACTCCCAAAGAGAGGGGAGAGAAGAGGAGGCTGAGGGAACACTCCACAAGGGAGGGTGTTCGAAAAGGGGTGAGGGGCTGCTGGCTCTGCAGGCAAGGGGTGATATAACTGGGCTCCTGAGCCCCACGGGGTGCCGCAGAAAGAATGTAGTTGGCCAAGCGAACCGTGGACCCAAAAAGGTTGAAAACCTCTGGTGTAAACCACTGAGACATGGGCTTGCCAATTGGAAGGTCAGTGGTTGGAATCCCTGCAACAGGGTGAGCTCCCGTTGCTTGGTCCCTGCTCCTGCCAACCTAGCAGTTCGAAAGCACGTCAAAGTGCAAGTAGATAAATAGGTACTGCTCCGGCGGGAAGGTAAACGGTGTTTTGGTGCGCTGCTCTGGTTTCACCAGAAGTGGCTTAGTCATGCTGGCCACATGACCTGGAAAAACTGTCTGCGGACAAACACCGGCTCCCTCAGCCAGTAAAGCGCAATGAGCACCGCAACCCCAGAGTCGTTCGCGATTGGACTTAACTGTCAGGGGTTCTTTGCCTTTAGACTTTGGGGAGAAATTTGATTCAGTTCATATTTAAAGGTTGTTGTTGTTTAGTCGTTTAGTCGTGTCCGACTCTTCGTGACCCCATGGACCAGAGAACGCCAGGCACCTCTGTCCTCCACTGCCTCCCGCAGTTTGGTCAAACTCATGCTGGTAACCTTGAAAACACTATCCAACCATCTCGTCCTCTGCCGTCCCCTTCTCCTTGTGCCCTCCATCTTTCCCAACATCAGGGTCTTCTCCAGGGAGTCTTCTCTTCTCATGAGGTGGCCAAAGTACTAGAGCCTCAGCTTCACAATCTGTCCTTCCAGTGAGCACTCAGGGTTGATTTCCTTCAGTATGGAGAGGTTTGATCTTCTTGCAGTCCATGGGACTCTCAAGAGTCTCCTCCAGCACCATATTTAAAGGTGGACCTACCTAATTGGAATAATAGACTCATAGTAGTCTAGAGTTGGAAGAGACCCCAAGCGTCATCTTGTTCAACCCCCTGCAGTGCAGGAATTACACCCAAACAACCCCTGACACCTGACCATTCAAACTCTGCTTAAAAACCTCCGATGAAGGAGAGTCCACCACATTCAGAGGCGGTCTGCTCCACTGTCAAACAACCCTTACCATCCAGAAGTTCTTCCTAATGTTTAGTCGGAATCTCCTTTCTTGAAATTTGAATCCATTGGTATGGGTCCTACTTTCTGGAGCAGCTGAGAACAATCAGATCACCTCTCAGATCACCTCTCAATCTTCTCTTCTCCAGGCTAAACATACCCAGCTCCCTCAACCATACCTCATAGGGCTTGGTTTCATTTCCTCACTTGTATTCATCCCTCATCATAGTTAACATCAGCTTCCACCAGGTCCCATTTAAAGCAAACATCGCCACCAATTCTAGCTCGATCAGCTTTTTTCTTTTTTTTGGAAAAAGAAATGGTGGAAGGAAAGCAAATTAAAAATGTGTTATGGCAGTTTGGGCCATCGGGATGGATTAGGATGATGTTAACGAAAGTCTTTTGCTGAGCTGCATGACCTTTTCGAATTGCGTCCAATGGTTTTCTTAACTGCTCCTCAGAGCTTGGCAGCATTTCAGCATTGGCTTAGGGAAGCCGTTAATTGAATTAAGTTTCTAAGTATTTGGAAGCTGCAGCAAACTGTTTTCTCTTCTTCCAGAATGGCTTGGAGGTTATGCTGGCAGAGCTCCTCTTTCCTTCTTGAAATGGAATAGTTGACAATTATTCAAGACATTCTGTCTGTTTGCTAACATTCCTTTAGACGGAGAGAGCTGTCCTCTGGGTGCTCGTTTGGGAAGCTACAGTGGTGCCCCGCAAGACGAACGCCTCGCAAGACAGAAAACCCGCTAGATGAAAGGGTTTTCCGTTTTGGAGGCGCTTCGCAAAACGAATTTCCCTATGGGCTTGCTTCGCAAGACGAAAATGTCTTGCGAGTTCCTGCAGGTTTTTTCCCTTCCCCCCCCTTTTCCTAAGCCGCTAAGCCACTTATCAGCTGATCCACTGATAAGCCGCTTAACAGCTGATCGCTTAAAGCCGCTAAACCGCTAATAGCGCTAATCTGCTAAGCTGTCAATGGGCTTGCTTCGCAAGACGAAAAAACCGCTAGACGAAGAGCCTCACGGAACGGATTAATTTCGTCTTGTGAGGCACCACTGTACTGGGTGCCCCCTCCTCATGCAAGCATAAGGACATAGGTAGATCCCAGCTGGATTAGATCCAGGTGCTGTTCAAGGAAACTGATTTTCTAGATGCATTTCAATCAGGGTTTAGGCCTGGTTTTGGTACAGAAACTGCTCTGGTCGCCCTGTATGATGACCTGTGTCAGGACAGAGACAAGGGAAATGTGTCCTCGTGGATTCTCCTTGACCTCTCAGCAGCTTTTGATACCACTGACCATGACATCACTCTGGAGTGCTGTCCAAGTTATGGGCGGGTGGCATTGCTTTGTGGTGGTAATGGGACAATGATGAGTGGTCAGAGGGAAAAGAGGGAGCAGACTCGGAGGAAGAGGTTTTGGAAATTGAGAGGTAACAGGGTTTAGTAAGCAGGAAGAGGCTGTGGCAGAGAGCTTCTTCATGCCTAGGAAACACCACAATATATAGATTGAGAACATATGAGGCTGCCTTATAGGATAAAAAGAGCACTGCTGGATCAAGCCAAAGGTCCACCTAGACCAACAGTCTGTTCTCATAGTGGCCATCAAGATGCCCATGGGAATCTCACAAGCAGAACCTGAGTATCATAGCACACTTCCCACCTGTGACTCCCAGCTATTGGTACAAACAGAAGCCATACTACCTTTGACGATGGAGGTAGAACATAGCCATCATGTCCAGTTATCATCAATAGCCTCAGCCTCTGTGAAGTTGATTGCCATCACTAGATCTTCTGGGAGTGAATTCCCTAGTCTAACTATGCTCTTTGTGAAGAATGACTTCCTTTTGTCCTGTCCTGAACCTTCCGACTCTCTATTTCATTGAATGGCCCCAAGTTCTAGTGTTATGCCATGAATCAGCAGCTTTCACGGCTATGAATGATAGAAGAAGAAGAAGAGGAAGATAGCTGGGAGTTACAGGTGGGAAGAATGTGATAAGTGCTCAGATTCGGCTTGTGGGATTCTCTTGGATATCTTGATGGCCACTATGAGAACAAACTGCTGGACCAGGTGGGCCTTTCACCTGATCCAGCAAAGCTCTCCTAATGTTCTAAGGCAGCTTCCTATTCTCTGATTCTAAATGTTGGTCTATTTATCTCAGCCATAGCCCAATAATTCAAAATGTCGGGATGGAAACTGGCATTAACCCTGAAGCCCATGGCATCAGTGGGTCATGGATGATCTTGCCCAACTCGTAATATTTCTTCATGCTAATTGGCTTGATGCCTAATACATTATTCAGCACCCGGCATTAGGCTGAATTCCAATCTATTGTGAGCAATTAATAGAAAGTGTACAAAGACCACACAGGCCTTCAAAAGGTCTGGCTTTTTCTTTTTTTTATCGCGAACAAGTCATCACAAGGCAGTTCTTTGATATGGTAATAGTCAACGCAAGAAAAGCAGAAATGTCAAAATTAATCTTCTTTAAGTAATAAAAAAAACGAACTTGGGGGAAAATGACTTTTTTCTTCCTGCAGCCTGATGGGACTACAGGAAATTAAGTAACTTTTAAAAGCAGGTTTATCTATCTTGGGGGAAATGATAAAAAGCTTCTGTACCAGGCAGGTAAGGCAACGGGGGGAGGGGGCGAACAGAATTCCAGTGAAATCACATGGCTGGTGCTTGATAAAAACTGGAATCAGTCTGCTGTATGAATCAGCAATAGAGCAACCGGAAGAAAAAGGGAGGAAAGTTTTTTTTTCCATTTTACAAAGGAAGGGGGATGTTTTGCCCAATTCATGCAATGGACTGATTTCAGATTGTTCCCAACGAACTCCAGTAACTCAAGTTATTCATGGTCATTAATCACAATGGGTCTGAGCAGGACTAACATTGGCTGTGACCTCTCTATTAATGATGGGCACATGGATAGACTTCGCCGAGCCAAAGTTATTTTCTACTCCACATAGAGGCTGGGGATCTCCATGTCTTCTTCAGGTTCCTTCTATGTTTCATGCCAGTGTTCTGCCTCCAGGAGGCCAACCACCAGAGCTGATTGCCCCAGGGCAGAGCACGGTGGATTTTTATTTTATTTTATTGCCAAATGGCACTGAGGAAAATGACCTCCACCTTCCAAGCTCTCCCACCCTCTCCTCCACAACAGGCAGAAATGCTCCCCTCCAGTGTGGACAGGAATCCAGTGTGTATGCAACCACCTCTGTAATGGCCATGTCAACACTTCTGGAGTCTTTCCACACCAGCCCCAAAGCTGGAACTAGGTATGTAATATACAACACACACACACTAGAACAGTGTTCAATGGGGAGAGGAGATGGAGGCACTTGAGAGAGTGGGGAGAGGCTGGGACAAGCTATGATGAGAGATGTTAGAATGAGCTGTGAGGGGAGGGACTGGGGTGAACGGAGAAGGAATGAGTGGGGTGAGTGGTTAGTTGTGAGAGGAGTGATCTGTGAGAGGAGGGGTGGGTGATCTGGGAGGGGAGGGTGGAGTGAGGGGGCTGAGCGCTGAGAGGAGTGGGGTGATCTGGGAGGGGAGGGGTGGGTGAGCTAGGTGGGGTGGGTGAGCTGGAAGGGGAGAGTGAACTGGGAGAGAAGGGGAGGGGTGATCTGTGAGAGGAGGGGTGGGTGATCTGGGGGGGAGGGTGGGGTGAGCTGGGAGGGGAGGAGTGGGTGAACTGGGAGGGGAGAGGGTGAACTGGGAGGGGAGGGTTGGTGAGCTGGGAGGGAAGGGGAGCGGTGATCTGTGAGAGGAGTTGGGAGGGCAGGGGTGAGCTGGGAGGGAGGGACTGGGGTCAGTGGGGAAGTGTGGGGTGAGCTGGGAGAGGATTCATGGGTGAGTGAAGTGTACGGGGAGGGGGTTTGGTCAGGAGCGGTAGAATTGGGATTGGCAAAGGAGTTGGTGAGGGGCTTAGCTAGCAGAGCAAGCTGGGGCAACAGCCTCTCCCTCTTAATGTATTTCATAGCTGTTTTGGCCAGGAGAGAAAATGAATTGGGGAGAGCTGCTTTCAGCACAGCCTTAATGATGAATAATAACTCAAGCAGCTCATTTGTTCTGCAACTTGTTTGAAGATCCCTAGCTCTTCCTTCCCTCTTTCTAGTACAAATAGGAACATATGGCGAGAAAAGGAAAAGAAAGCTAAGCATTCTAATCAGGCTGTGCTGGCTTAACATTGCCATCCATTGCATTCCGACAATCAAGAATCCCATTAAAGGTAATAGAGCCACACAGAACCTACGGCAGGTGGTCAAGCACACTCTCCTTGCTTCTGTGTTCGTTCTGCCCTGGGTAACAGAGAAACTCTGCTCATTTAGGCATTCAGATTTGAGTGGAGCCAGAACCACGAACAGGTCCATGGAATCAGAGTCGGGAGGGGGCTGAAAAATAATCTAGCCCACCCCCTGGCAATGCAGTAGATCCATAACCACAGCAAGTACTATTAGCACAGGTAATATTTTGAATATCTTCAACATGGTTGATCAACACTGCCCTTTTTGAATTTCCTGGAAAATTGCCCCATGGCTCTCTTTCCCAAGGTGGGATGATAGCTCAGTGGTAGAACATGCTCTTTGCATGCATAAGTTCTCAAGTTTGATCCTTTCCTAACTCGGGTGGCACAGCTATGCCCAATGCCCAGTCACAAGAACAATAACTGGTGGCAAGAGTACAATCTTTCTAGCTTTGCAATGTAGATTGAATCGCTACCTATAGTGGGAGGGAAACAAAAATACCATTGTCTTGATTCATGCCCAGATATAACTGCTGGGTAAGTCCTGGTTCAGCCATTCCACACTGGGGTCTCCTTATGAAGTCCCTGTGCTTGAAGAACAGCAACTTTCAGGTCAAAAGCAGAGTGTTGCAGAATATCGAGATGTTGCCCCACTTCTTTCTGAGTGACTGTTGATATTGACCAACTGGGAAGTCTCCTTCATGCATCTGATGAAATGCTGGGAATTGTAGCTCTTTGAGGAGGAAACTACAGTTAATCATATCATTTGGGGAAAGCTACAGGTATGTACTTTATATGTGTGTTGGGTGTGCATTAAATAGGTGGCTGTGGACCAGCCTTATGATACAAGGGCTCAGTTCCTCTGGAACAGCCTTGCTAACCTTTTGGACCATCACCACCGGCCAAGTGTGGTTAATGCCCAAGAATGAAGGGAATTATAGTCCCCCTGCAGTTTCCAGCAACTGGTATTTAGAAGCATACTGCAGACATGTTCGGGAAGGGAACCTGTGGCATCTCTCATCCACTCTGACCATTGGCCATGCTGGCTGGGGCTGATTGGAGTTGGAGTCCAAAATATCTGGAGGCCAACAGGTTGAGGAAGAGTGCTCTAAATTAAAAATCTGGAATGTACTAACTATCCTTTCCTCATAATGGCAATATCCATCTCTGAAAATTCAGTTTCCCTTTTCTGGTAAATCAGCTGAATAAATTTTGGAGTTGCAGATGGAACACCCACCACCTCTTTGGTGCCCTGAGATGCTCACCAGTCTTCTTCTTCTTTGGTAATCACTCGTAGCCAAGTAAGATTGTCTTCCATAAACACGGTTTTAACAATGAGTCCATAAGTGACTGTGGAGGCCAATTCTGGATCCACATGTCCTTCCACAGTGGGGACATTGGTTTCTGGGCGGGAGCTGATCACAGTGTGGATTTGCCAAGCGTGCCTTCCTCCTAGCATGTTTCTCCCTTGCGTCCTGAGTTTGAGTATCTTCAAAGCCCATGACACCTTTGGCAAAGGCTGTTCTCCAACTGGAGTGCTCTCAGGCCAGTGTTTCCCAGTTGTCAGTGTTTATACTACATTTTTTTATATTTGCCTTGAGTATAACCTAGGCCAGCCTTCACCAACTTGTTCCTCTCTGGTTGTTTTGGATGACCACTCCCACCAAGTTAAGGTTGCCCCATGATGGAGGTTGTTATCCAAAACGTCTAGAGGTCACCAGGTTTGGGGAGGTTGCTCTGGAGGCTCCAAACAGGATTGCACTGCATTCTAGAAAGCTACGCAAAAATGAAAACAAACAGAGTTGGTAATTTTTGTTTGCATTGTAATATCAATGCTTTAATGCATTTGGGGAGACAGATTTTAATTCAATGTTAGGTGTGACAGACAAGTGTCCCTTGATCTGTGAAATATTGCAGTGTATGAATATCCCTCCCCAAATTCTGTTTCCTTGATCTCACCAGGCTTGATGAAATGTCAATGCAGCCTCGGAGTCTATCTTTTCCCCCCAACACTGAAATTGTACTCACGGGAATCATTTGCAAATCCCATGTGTTAAAAAGTGCAAGCAGCTCTTGAAAATTCGACAAAACTGCCTGGAAAGGAGCTCCCCTCAATCTTCTAATTTGCTTGCATAAGCGCTGAGATCATCTTTCCAGCGGAGGAAGTCAGGATTTCTCTGTAGAACTAAAATGCCAAGTTCTTTTCTCCTACCTTCAAAACAATGTGCATTGCAAAGTCATTCCCCCCTCCCCAGCTCATGTTGCGCTGGAATCAGCGGCTCTTGTCATTTCCATACAATTTATGTTGAATATATTACAATCCCTCTGTTTTAAAAGAGAAAGAGTTCTGTCCCTGCTCTGTGTTGTCTCAGTGTGTGGCAAACCAGCTCTATAAAGGAGTGAAATATATCTGACCTAATATAATTTTAAAATAAAACGGAAGACAGTCTTAGCCAAAAAATATAGGGCACAATTTAGCAAGTTCTTGTGTGATTTGGGTCTGGGCAGGAGAAATTTTTGTTGGGCTCTGCATGGCACATAAACTGTGGCATTTACACCCATGAGAGGTAGTGATGAAGAAGAGCCTGTTGGATCAGGCCCATCTATGTCCACCATTGGGTTCTCACAGTGGCCAGCCAGAGCAGGGATCAGCAAACCTTTTCAGAAGTGGGCCGGTCCACTGTCCCTCAAACCTTGTGGAGGGCCAGACTATATTTTTGGGGAGGAAATGAACGAATTCCTATGCCCCACAAATAACCCAGAGATGCCACAAATAACCCAGAGGTGCATTTTAAATAAAAGGACACATTCTACTCGTGTCAAAACAAACTGATTCCCAGACTGTCCACGGGCCAGATTGAGGAGACAATTGGGCCAGATCCGGCCCCCGGGCCTTTGTTTGCCTACCCATGAGCCAGAGGGCTGTGGGAAGTCTGTGAGCAGGATCTGAGCACAAGAGCCCTCTCACCTCCTGTGGTTTCCAGCAACTGGTATTCAGAAGCATTTATTGCCTCTGATGGTGGAGTTAGAGCATAGCCTAGTAGCCACAGACAGCCCTTTCCTCCATGAATTTGCCTAGCCCTCAGTTAAAGTAACCCAAGTTGGTCATTGTAGAATCATAGAAATATAGTTGGAAGGGACTCCAAGAGCAATCTAGTCCAACCCCCTGCAATGCTGGAATCTTAGCCAAAGCATCCATGACAGATGGCCATCCAACCTCTGCTTAGAAACCTCCAAGGAAGGAGAGTCCACCACCTTCCGAGGGAGTCTATCCTACTGTCAAACAGCTCTTACCATCAGAAAGTTCTTAATGTTGAGTTGGAATCTCCTTTCTTGTAACTTGAAGCCATTGGTTCGAGTCCTACCCTCCAGAGCAGCAGAAAACAAGCTTTCTCCATCCTCCATGTGACAGCCCTTTAGATATTTGAAGAGGGCTATCCTGTCACCTCTCAGTCTCCTCTTATCCAGGCTAAGCTCCTTCAACCATTCTTCATAAGGCTTGATTAGCAGACCCTTGATCATCTGGGCCACCGTCCTCTGCCCATGTTCCAGCTTGTCAATATCCTTAAATTGTGGTGCCCAGAACTAGACACAGTACTCTATGTGTGGCCTGACCAAGGCAGAATAGAGTGGTACTGCTACTTCCCTTGATCTGGACACTTCCTCCACGTTCCTCTCCTCCTTTTGACTAGGAGATTCTTTTCATTTATTATATAGCCCCTGTGCAGGAGTTATTAGGGTGGTTCATGAAGTGGAGAAACTCTGTGCCAGGCTTGCATTCAGGGCCCTGCAAGGGGAAACATGTATATTAGCCTTGCCTACTGAACTTCTTTGGAACGCGGGTGGCGCTGTGGTGTAAACCACTGAGCCTAGGGCTTGCCAATCAGAAGGTCAGTGGTTTGAATCCCCGCGACGGGGTGAGCTCCCGTTGCATGGTCCCTGCTCCTGCCAACCTAGCAGTTCGAAAGCACGTCAAAGTGCAAGTAGATAAAGAGGTACTGCTCCAGCGGGAAGGTAAACGGCGTTCCCGTGTGCTGCTCTGGTTTCGCCAGAGGCGGCTTAGTCATGCTGGCACATGACCCGGAAAAGCTGTCTGCAGACAAATGTCGGCTCCCTCAGCCAGTAAAGTGAGATGAGTGCCGCAATCCTAGAGTCATTCATGACTGGATTTAACTGCCAGGGGTCCTTTTTACCGAGCTTCTTTCATCGTGGGCACTTGCACAAAGCCTGAACATCGTGAAAGTTCGGCAGCTAGCACATGATCTAGAGAAAAGTGCCTTTTTTTTGCACCCACTGGAGAGAAATAAGCTCGTGCTTGGCTTCTCTGTCAATGTCAAGAGGGCTCAGGAGGAGGAGCCAAACTCTGGGCTGGATCGTGCCCATCCTTTGTGCCATTCATGCGCACCCTCACGATGGATTGGGACACATGCATAATGCAGAAGGGAACTGTCACGGCGGAAGCAGAGTAATTTATAAAACTTTAATGGGATGCTCTGAATAATTCAGCCCTGTACCATCCACAAAGACCACCCAGTCACCCAGCTCTGAGGGCCTGGAGACGTGAGCCACAATGGCATCTTAATTCACACTGGGAACTCACGGTCCAGTCTCCCAACAGACCCAGCGCTGCGGATAAGGCATTTGAGTGCAAGGGAGAGAGAGATGCCTTGGTGGATGTTTTTTCCAGCTCCTGCAGGGTTTGGGAAAATAAATCCTTGTGCCATTTGCTTTTGCAAAACTTGGCAGAGATGCCAATCGGGCGTAGCGACTTTTGGAGGAAAGATTGGTGTGTGTGTCACTATTAACTTCTTCAAACTCGGCATAAATGCCAGCTTTGTTTAGAGATTTGCAACAACAAATAGAATCAAATATTTAACTGTATCAATTATACAGAGGAACAAGGCAGCTCGACAAAAGTGCCTAATGCTACTCTTGGCTCCAATTCAGCACTTCTCCTCCGGGCTGAAGCTTGCAGGAATGCAGAACCTGGGATCAAGCAGGCCGGTCTTCCTGGGGTCATTGCAAGCCATATTTGCTAGAACAAATTAGCTGTTAAAAATAAAATAAAATTATACAGATGCAAACATTACAGCTTTTATCCAGACCTGTCAGGGAACTGCCATCAGAGGCAGAGGTGGAGGGAAGGCTCCAGAGGGATGCCGGAGAGGGTCCCAGTAGGGAGAGAGGCAGCCCATCTGCTGGGGAAGGAAATCAGCATAACACCAGTGGAGAAGGGGGGCAGATGGGGGAATCGGAGAGGAGGCTCCAGGACTCTTCACCGGAGACCAGCAGAGAGAGCACAGGTGCTCCGCTGCCCACACCCTCCCTGCGCAGAAGACTTCCGCGCAGGGAGAGTAGGAGGAGACTTGGCGTCAAAGAACTTCTTTGCTGGAAGAAGTTCAAGAAACGCCCACTGACGGATTCTGCCAGCGACTGAAACAGCCACGAAGTGAAGGGCTGTCCAGACAGAAAGGGTTCAACCAGGTAACCTAGCCAGGAGTGGCGGCAACTTACGCACGAGCAACCCCTATAACCATTACAAGACCATAGGAACCCAGGCCACTGTCATAAAGAGTCTGAACTTTGGTCCATCTGGCAGTTTTCACATGATGATGATGATGATGATGATGATGATGATGTGACTGACTGGGTTGCATCCCTAAAGGTCATGTCAGGCTTCAGGGCTTGACTTCCTCCTCTTTTGACCATAGATAAGCAGTACAAAGAGAAAGCAGTCTCTTACCTGTAACAGAAATGTTTAATGAACGCAGCAAAAGAACAAGCGACCATTCTGGGAGTGCAAGTGCTCCTCTCCTGGTATGCTCCGCAAAGGAACTTAAGGTCCATGAATAACCATAGTTTAGAGGTCACAGGCTCTAAGGAAGTCAGACTATCCTCCACCAGGGCCAGGGTCTATTCAGTGATGGCTCCGACCTGGTGGAATGCTCTGTTCCATGAGACTAGGGCCCTTCAGGATTTAACCTCCTTCCGTCAGGCCTGTAAGACAGAGCTATTCCACCTGGCCTTTAATTTGAATTCAGCCTGAACTTTTATTTCCCTTCTCTTCCTTCCCCCTCCCCTTTTATGAAGATCACCTGCTCTGAGACCCCACAGCTAATTCTCCCCTGGCCTCTTCGCTGGCCCAAGTAGGACCAATTCAGCTAGCTAGCCCTGGGGATTATCTAATTGATTTTTAAATTTTATTTATTGTTTTATTGTTATTCATGTTTTTATATTGTATTTGATGCTGCTTTTATAATTAAGTGTTTTAAAGTGTTTTAAATTTGCTGTTAGCCACCCTGAGTACAGTTTTTGAATGGGGAAGGGCGGGGTATAAGTAAAAATTTGTTGTTGTTGTTGTTAAGTTCCACCCACTTCCCTCTAGTCACTTCCATCCTCTTGTCTCCTAGCCACCTGACCTCTCAACCACTGAGCCTTTTGCAAAGCTACCTTATCTAATCTCCTAGCTTTGGGACTGAGAGGTTGTATATTTTCCAGTGAGAGAGGGTCAGTTAGCTCTCTCTCTCTTCCCATTCTTCTTCTTGATGTTCACCTCCCAGTTCTCAGGACTGTCTTAAGCATATGCGGCACCAGGGTGCAAAAATCTGCCCGGAGGCGCCCCCCCGCCTTCTGGACAGAGCTGCTGTGGCTGGAACTCAGTCAGATGCCAGGTGTTGGCGACAAGGAGGGGGTTACAAATCAAATCAAATGGCCAGGGACTCTCCCAAGCTGATTTCTTTGTCACCTGCATTGCCTCCCTGCTCACATGTTGCTCTCAGTCTCCAGCAAGTCGCCTAAAATTTGGGAGGCAGAGAAAGGGAAGGAGGAAAATTAAGGCTGGTGGCTGCTGGACACCCAAATGGCAAGCCTCTGTGGGCAGCTCCTGAAAGCCCGTCTGGGGACCCGGAGTGCCTGCTCGCTTTGGTCCCATGGCACCGTGGCACATTAAGACTTTGGCGATGACTCCACCATCAGACGCTGGGCAGGAGGGGGGGTTGGGGGGCCGGACGGGCTCTTCCTTGGACTCAGCTCTTGGGCCCCAGACTCTCGGCCTGGCGCCCTTGAGAGCCCAGTGCCTGGGTGCCCCGCACCCCTAGTGCCTATGGGTAAGACGGCCTTGCCAGTTCTGCCCAACGATCATCTTCTGAACTACAGTGGTACCTCAGGTTACATACGCTTCAGGTTACGTACGCTTCAGGTTACAGACTCCGCTAACCCAGAAATAGTACCTTGGGTTAAGAACTTTGCTTCAGGATGAGAACAGAAATTGTGCTCTGGCGGCATGGCGGCAGCGGGAGGCCCCATTAGCTAAAGTGGTGCTTCAGGTTAAGAACAGCTTCAGGTTAAGAACGGACCTCTGGAACAAATTAAGTTCTTAACCCGAGGTACCACTCTATGTCCCTCAGCAAACCACTGTTCCAGGTCAATACTACTCCCCTGCTCCTGTGGAGCTTCAGGATCCTGACCATGAGCAAGGGGAGGGGGAGGCTCCCAACATTCCTCATCAGAGTAGCAGTCCTCAGCCTGACCTCTGACAGGTGAGGAGGGAGGCCTTCCTGACTCATGCCCCCTAGGAGACCCCAGCTCAGAGTGAGTGGCACAGGTTAGCCTCAAAAGTGAGCCATACATTGCCCCATGGGTCCTACAGTCCTGGGTGCAAGTCTCCAGAATGACTATTCACCTGAAAAGTGCCTCAGGCTCCCACACAGACTTGCCAAGTGACCAAACCAGCCAACCTATTCAGTCAGTTCCCAGCACCAATTGTATTCCACAAAATGGCACAGGCAAATGATAATGACTCCTCTCCCAGTAGAACGTGTCATTTTAGGGGGTGAAACACTCTTTCTTTGGAAATTTATTTAGTGTGGAGTCTTAAAAGTATGTATTTGGATGTGAGAAATTCAAAGCTGCTATTATTTTTGTGACTGGACAACATTTAGCTACGTAAAACTATGTTTGATTCAAAAGCACACAATAAACCCCTGCTCTTGGAAAAGTAAAGAATTATAATTTTACCTTCTGAAAATGTCAGGTCACGCTAAATAATAATAATCATAATAAAAGTAATTATAATATAACAGAACTGCAAGTACTTGTCAATCATTTTTAATGATTCCTATGCAACTGAACACACATTTTACTTACCAGTCAAAACTAAATTATATTAATTGAACCAACATATCTTTTGAATTCCCAAGTCACGTTACAACTTTCCAGCACACCTTATTTTTGGAATTTGAAAAAGTTAATCACACCTTACTCTACCAGCCGATTATAGATGGGAATAAAACATTCCTACTCTTCCTCACTGATTAATTCCACATTCTTGCAGGTGGGTGGTGGCTGCAAACTGAAGTATCTGGGTAGGGCTTCCTGATATACACACCCATTCCTCTCCATCCCTGGCTAATATTCACACAGGAGAACAGGAAGTGGCTATGTGCCCTTCTTGCCATCCCACCACAAAGATGCTCTAGACCAGACTCTTTCTTTTTGTGGAGCGCCTCTGTGGAGTAGTGGCTAGAGTGTTGAACTAGAACCTGGGAGACTAGGGTTCAAGTCCCCACTCATCCATGAAATTCACTGTGCAACGTCAGGCCAGTTGCTGCCTCTCAGCCAAACCTACCTCACAGGGCTGTTGTGTAGCATAAATGAGAAAAGGGAGGACCACATACACTACCTTGAGCTTCTTGAAAGAAAAGGTGGAACCAGGCAGAGGGCCTTCTTGGTAGTGGTGCCCTCCCATCAGACATCAAGGAAATAACCCTAACCCTGACTTTTAGAAGGCATCTGAAGGCAGCCCTGTTTAGGCAAGTTTTTAATGTTTTATTGTATTTTAAATATTTTGTTGGAAGCCGTCCAGAGTGGCTATGGAAACCCAGCCAGATGGGCGGGGTACAAACAATAATTATTATTATTAATAATAATAATAATAATAATAATAATAATAATAATAATAATTACCACCATCATCATAGAATTGTAAAGTTGGAAGAGACCATGCAGGCGATCTAGTGCAACCCCCTGCACCACAGAAATTTTTCACCTAAGGTAAGACTCAAACCCACGACCCTGAGATTAAAAGTCTCATGAATAAGTGGAGGAGCTATATTGGTACAACTCTATCCCCGAAAGCATCTGGTGGGCAACCATGGGGGGAAAGCTGCCAGACCAGATCTAACAGGAATCCACTTTTGTTCTTATGCTCCCACCCACAAATAGGAAGAAAGAGTGCAATTTCCTCAATAAAGCATTTACGGTGGCAGTGAACTGCAATGCCACTAGAGGCAGCCGGGGCAGGCTGCCCAATTAACTTTGCCCTTTGATGAGTCAGCCAGCCCATTGCCTCCAAGGCAGAATCTCCTCTTGAAATGGATCTTGGTGGAAGAGGGGGAGAGAGAAGAGGCACTTATTTCAGCTGTCTCCGCCGCGCTATCCGTGCCTTTGAGGCTGCCCGACGACATTCGCTGCGATATCGTTCATGGCCCCTTTGCCTTTTGGACTTGGCCTGCTGCTGCAATGTCGTCGGGGAGAGCTGGGCATGGAAGGAATCGTAGCGGAAGCCCTGTGACTCACACCGAGGCCCGGAGGAAACCAGAGGCACGCTGACGGTGGCAGATTATGCACAGAGCCTTATTAAGGACGTGATTAGCGAGACTGATCTGAAATTAGCAAACTGATTTTTTGTGACGTTCGCCGGCTTTTAATACCAGCTAGCCTGGCAACTTCCCTTCTTTTCTTCTCTTTGCCCCAATTAACCATGCAGATTCCTCCCCAGGAGACCCCAGAATGGGACTGAAACATATCTCCCACTTTTGCCTCTGAACATCTGATCCTCACCGCTATGAATGGAAGGAGCTTCCAATTTCCGCTCTGCATGCACTCAGCTGAAGATTTGCGCCACCCCATTTTGTTTTTCAAACTGGTGTTTGATTTGTGCACATTTCTTCCTGCATTCCATTCTTCCCCTAAAGAAGATTTCACTTTATTTGTTGGCTTTCGTGCTCGTTCTTCATCATAAGTTCCCAGGGGAGGCTAAGACAATATCAATATTGAATATTAACATTAAAAAGTAAGCATATTAACATCAAGTTAAGCCCCCAAACAGATGTGAAGAACTCTGAGGGGGCTTTTCGTGATTTATATGATCAAACGATGTCATGGTTGGCACTAAATATGATTTTTTTCGAGCGATGTTTATGTATTTTGTATCTATACGATCCCACCATGGAATATATTTTACACTGTTTTATCTTGTGCTGTTATTCTCTTTGCTTTTATTATTGTTTTTATGACGGATCTTAGCTCATCGTTTCATTTGAGCTCCTTGGAGAAAAATGGTGGGATATAAATGCAATCAGACACGGCTCTGCCATTAGACAAACTGAGGTGGCTGTCTCAGGTGGCAGAAGAGCCCAAGGCAGAAGTCCCATGTTCACCTTGCCTGCTGTGCCATCTTTGTCTCAAGAAGCAATGCCAACATCAGTGCCCGTTTCAGCTGAAATCGTGTGAGATCTTGTGGAGCCAGCAAGGTATTGCACTATTTCGGTGAAAACTTGCTCCAATCAGGTGAAATCTCACATGAAATTGGCCCTGATGCCAGCGCCATTTCTCTCTCAGTGGTGGAGATGGCAGGGCAAGCATAGAATGGTAGAATTGTAGATTGGAAGGGACCCCAAGAGTCATCTGGTCCAACCCCCACAATGCAGGAATCTCAACTCAAGCATCATCATCGTCATCATCATCATCATCATATATTAATTATTTATACCCCACCCATCTGGCTGGGTTTCCCCAGCTACTCTGGGTGGCTTTCAACAGAATATTAAAATACAATAAACATTAAAAGCTTCCCTAAACAGGGCTGACTTCAGATGTCTTCTAAAAGTCTGGTAGTTGTTGTTCTCTTTGACATCTGCTGGGAGGGTGTTCCAAAGGGCAGGCACCACCACCGAGAAGGCCCTATGCCTGGTTCCCTGTAACTTGGCTTCTTGCAGGGAGGGAACCGCCAGAAGGCCCTCGGAGCTGGACCTCAGTGTCAGGGTAGAACAATGAGGGTGGAGACGCTCCTTCAGATATACTGGACCAAGGCCGTTTAGGGCTATAAAAGTCAGCACCAACACTTTGAATTGTGCTCGGAAATGTAGTCTTTAGTCTTTTCTTCCTTGTAATGGTGTGTGTGTGTGTGTGTGTGTGTGTGTGTGTGTGTGTGTGTGTGTGAAGTGGTGACTCACCCCCCTGCGGCGGCGATTCCAGGGTCCCCTCTTAAAGGGGTTACATAAATGGATGTCACTGACCATACACTGAAAGGTTGTCAGTGAGCTACCCTGGGTGTGGGGATGTGGGCTCGGCTGCCTGCCTACATTTATGTTGCACGGAGCACCCCCATATCGCATTTACCCTGATGTGCCCCAGTCCCCCAGCTGGGGGGCTGGGAGAGATACATGCCCAAGGCCTAAGCCAAGGTCTTCCTACATTGGGAAGTTTAATAAAGTTGTGGCCTAATTTTAATTTTGTAACATTGTCAGAGTCTTTATTTCCTTTTCCACATTCCCTGGGGGCTGGGGCTTTTGCGCCCGATCACGCAATAAATAGCAAATCAACAAATGCTCCACAAAAAGTGGACCTTGCCTAACTTCTGACTCCTCAATAAGCAGGCCATTTGGAAAAGTCCTTCAGGAAGGAATACAGCACACATTCCACACAGACACCAGAACCTCATATCTCGCCCTGTGCTTGCACGCTCATGTTCACACATTGTAAAGGCATCGTTTTTTTGTGTTGTTGTTTTGCTAGCTCTTTCCTTTCAGTCTCTCCACTTCTTTGACGCTCCTGAGGATTTGAAAGCATATGCCGTTTCCCGACCCCAGCCACCAAGAAACAGTAGGATCACGAAGAGCCCGATTCGTGTCTGCACTGCCTAATCAATCTTGAAGTTAATTTAGCACTTGCACTATAAGTCTATAACCTTCTTATAGGCATGTTGAGTAATGAAAGGATGAAGCTTCGGCTGGCGTGCAATGAGGGCTTCGTGCCAGATGTTAGCAGTAACAAGCGCAGGCAGTCTACAGTGATATCCGTGGTGTAAAGAATATTATCAAAGGGGATAGCTGTCAAATCTAATGAAGTCAGGTTATGCAGATTTGATTTTTTTTTTAAAAAAAGAAATATACAGGTAAGTAGAACAGAGGGTTTTGTGTGTGTGTCGTTGCCGCAGTTCAGAATTAATTAGCCGGAATTAGTATGGCACAATGAGACTCCCCCCAAAGTCATTGTTAATGCAGGCTCTGTCAAATTACCAGAGCCACGGCCAACATTTTCACAAACAAGGCTCTACTAGAATCAAGACAATTAAAAAGGAGTCAACAAATCCATAGAGCATAATGATAGATAGCACTGAAAGCAATCATGGAACCTCCATACCCAGAGGCAGGATACCTGCAATATAGATCTAGTCACCTTTGCACACTGCTTGTGTATTTCCAGACATCAGTAGCTGCTGGAAACATCAAGCTGGTTCAGATAGTGTGCAAATCCTCCTCCTCATGATCATCATCATCATTCCCATTAAAATATTGGAGTGAGCTGAGGGCATCCTGATTTTATGGGCATTGCCATTCAAGTAGTTTCTGTGCACTGCAACATGCAATTGATTATACAGGACATGGCTTACTTGTCTTCCCCCAAAAAATGTTCAAGTTAGAACCCCTGGATGGGGAGATGATGGGTTCCACACCGTTGGGATGGAGAAGGTGCCAGCTGCCACCTGATAGGAGCAAGGAAGCCCCCCCTCCATGAAAATGGCACATTCAATCACCCCCAAACACCAGGAATCCTTCTCAAAAGACTATGGAATTTACAGGGTTTGTGTGAGTGTGGAAGCTGCTTCAGTTTGGGAAATGAACTTCCCTCTGCCATTAGCCAGGCCACACCTACTGCTAAGCCTTCTCTTACTTACAACCAATCATAGGAGCATCACTGCCTGTCAGCTCCCCCCACCCCACCCCGATCTTAAATTTGCCCATTGTAGAAATCAGCAGCAAAGAGAACCGGGATAAAGGCAAATTTAGCTTGCTCTGCCTGCCATTGGCTTCTGTGCTGTCTGTCATTGGCTCAGGCCCCACCTGATGTTAGCCTTCCTGCCAATAGCAGTCCCGTGGGCACCAACAACTCTTGAGTTCATCATCATCATCATCATCATCATCATCATCATCTATTATTTATACCCCATCCATCTGGCTGGGTTTCCCCAGCCACTCTGGGCAGCTCCCAACAGTATATTAAAAACACGATAAAACATCAAACAATAAAAACTTCCTCAAACAGTTACAAGCAGGTAGCTGTGTTGGTCTGCCGTAGTTGAAACGAAATAAAATATTTCCTTCCAGTAGCACCTTAGAGACCAACTAAGTTTGTTATTGGTACAAGCTTTCATGTGCTCCTACCAATAACAATCTTAGTTGGTCTCTAAGGTGCTACAGGAAGGAATTTTTTTATTTTGTTCCCCAAACAGAGCTCCCTTCAGATGTCTTCTAAAAGTCAAATAGTTGTTTATCTCCTTGACATCTGATGGGAGGGCCTTCTACAGGCCGAGCAACACCACCAAGAAAGCCCTCTGCTTGGTTCCCTATAACCTCACTTCTTGCAGTGAGGGAACCACCAGAAGGCCCTCAGAGCTGGACCTCAGTGTCTGGGCTGAACAATGAGAGTGGAGACGCTCCTTCAGGTATTCTGGGCAGAGGCCATTTAGGGCTTCCAAGGTCAGCATCAACACTTTGAATTGTGCTTACAAATGTACTGGGAGCCAATGTAGGTCTTTCAGGACCAGTGTTATATGGTCTTGGCGGCCACTCCCAGTCACCAGTCTAGCTGCTGCATTCTAGATTACAGTGGTACCTCTGGATGTGAATGGGATTCGTTCTGGAGCCCTGTTTGCATCCTGAAGCCAACGCAACCTGTGTCTTCTTGTGCATGGGTCACGATACGCTGCTTCTGCGCGTGCGTGTGACATCATTTTGAGCATCTGCACATGCGCGAGTGGCGAAGTAACGTGCTCCGTTACTTCCGGGTCACCGCAAAGCATAACCCGAAAATGCTCAACCTGAAGCATATTCAACCCGAGGTATGACCTCAGGTTGAATGTGCTTCAGGTTGAGAGCTTTGGGGTTGCGCTCCATGGCAACCCGGAAGTAACGGAATGCCTTACTTCTGGGTTTCGCTGCTTGCACATAGGCAGATGCTCAAAATAACATCACGTGCATGCATGGAAGCAGCAAAACGCGACCCGTGCACGCGCAGACGCGTCATCGCGTCTTACGTTCCATTCAGGATGGAACGGAATGGATCCCGTTCGCATCCTGAGGTACCACTGTAGTTGTAGTTTCCAGGTCACCCTCAATGGTAGCCCCACGTAGCCTTAACTTAAACCTGGGTCTCCCTAGTCCTCATTTGCCCCTCTCTTGCATGCATCACATCCATTCAGCAAATAGCTGCTGTGACATCAAGAGCCAAAGTTACCCAATCTTCTCCTTTCACCCATTGCCCAATTTGCACATTCGGAGATCCTGAGCTCACACAGGCGCATGCTGAACCTTGCCTGATTAACCTCCCCACCTGGTGGGCAGCTAGCTAGTAAACATTAATGGTCTTTCATTGAGGTCCTCAGTGCATCAATCATTTCCACTCTCCTGGACGTAGATGTCAAAAGCTCAGTGTCCATAAGCAATTAATAGCTTTGGTGCAGAAGAAAGGCAGGTGCTTTTGGCCGATCGCCAATGGTTGAGCTGGCTGGTCGTTCTCCACAGGAATAACTCAACATTTTGGACAGGAAGCTGAGGGAAGGCACGGTTGCAGCTGGGAGTGGGGAGATTTCTCTGCACCAACCTGCCAGCTTATCTGTTTCCATATTTCAAATGCTGGTGTGCATTAGAGCATAACTGAAGTACCTCCCATCTTTTAATGCTTTGCACATAGAATCATAGAATTATAGAGTTGGCAGGAACCATGAGAGTCATCTAGTCCAGCCTCCTGCAATGCAGGAATCTTTCGCCCGAAACGGGGCTTGAACCCATGACCATGACATTAAGATTCTTATGTTCTACCAACTCAGCACTACCACCTCCAAACCTCCGAGCAGGGGTGTGTGAATCTGTCAATTTTAGACTCTTTCAGTTTTTCCTTCTCTTTTTTCAGACTTAAATTCAGTTTTCCACACTCCCAAGGCAGTTGATGATGATGATTACTATTTTAAAAAATGAATCATCACGAAAATTCATCTCCATGCTGATGCAAATTTCTCCCAATTTATAATGTTTCGGTGCAATTTCAACCAATATGCACATGCCTGCTATGCAATTCCCTCTAAACGTTCAATTTTGTATGGTCTTTCCCTAAATATATGCATTTCTCTGTATGCCCACATTTAGCTTTTGTATTTTTTATTTTTTGGTACACATTACCTGGCTGGAGAAGTGCACTGCAAAATTCAGAGAAGTGTGAATTTTCAAAGACGGGTGCATTTCAGTTTGCATATTGTTTATCGTACATTCATTTTTGAGAGTTGTCATCTGGGACAAAAATCCTTGGGGTCCAGCACTGGAGAATTTTGGATAAATTTATCAAGATGTTAGGTTTTATGAACAATTATAATTGAGGGTTAATAGTGTGATAGCCAGTAGGTGGCAGTGGTAGGAACCCTCTGATGGCCTTGCAACACCATTACATTCCTAAAAGAAGAACTCTCTGAGGTCCTTGCCAGCTATCTTCTGCCTTGTCTTGGATCTGGCCTCACCTGCCTTGACTGAATGACTGGATTTCATCTTACCCCTGGACTTGATGTGGACCATGAGACTTGCCTTGTCCCTACTGTTTGAGACTTACTCCCCAACAAGATGCTGCCTGTTTTCAACCCAGCATCCCCTGGGACCCCACTTGAGTAGAAGACACCATCTCACCCAAATCTTCTTGTTCTCTTAATATCAAAGAAACAATGAACTTTGTAAACGATGCAACCAAGAGGAGACCAGAGGGTGCAACGGAAAAGATCTTGAATAACAATTGAAATGGTTGCTGGCCCAGTCCTTGAGCATTGCTTCCCAGAATTGCTTTCGTTAGGGCAGCAACACCACACATGCACATTTATAGCACATGGCTTCTCAAAATGAATCTTGGGAATCATAGAATTGCAGACAGGAATCACAGCTTAAAGAATTCCTGACAGATGGCCATGCAACCTCTGCTTAGAAACCTCCAACCAAGGATCCATCACCTTCCGAGTAGTCAATTTCACTTTCAAACAGCTCTTACTGTCAGAAAGTTCTTTCTAATGTTTAGTTGAACCTTGTCATTTGAATCCATTGGTTTGAGTCCTTCCCTCTGCAGTGGCAAAAAACAAACTTGCTTCAGATTCCATGTGTTGTGCCTTCAGATATTTTCTTAGATGACTGTCATGACACCTCTTTGCCTCCTCTTATCCAGGCTGAAAATACCCGGCTCCCTCAACCATTCCTCATGAGGCTTTGTTTCCAAGATGTAGTTGGGAACTGTAGTTTATTAAGTAGGCTGCACATTGCTGCTATGTGAGGGGAAAGTCGTGAACCTTCAGTGTGTGTTGGGTGTGCTTGAAAAGTATGCTGTGGATCTGCCCTTTGCTTCAAAAACTAGCAGGACATTTGGGTTCCTCATCGCTTTCATATTCTGACAGACGGAAAAAAGGCAAGGGGAAAGAAAGAGAAAGGCCAGCTCTAGCATTTAAGGTAAGAGTTGGAGAGTTTCTCCAGCAAATTCCTCTCTATGTGCAAAAAAAAAAGAGTCGCTTTCTGGAACAAAAGTTCTCCCCAGACTTTTGTGCAGAACAGGTGTTGTTATGCACTAATTATGCAAACCGGGAGCAAAAAAACCCACAAATGAACAAGCCCGTCAGCACAATTGACAATTAAGCCCACCTGTGCACCTTTCCAGTTAGTAGGAGTTAGAGCGACTTGCAGTTTGGCAGACAAAGGGAGGGGGAGGGGGCGTTCATGGCAACTATTTTGTCATTTCACAGATGGAACTTGGTGCATCTCTGTAAAATCCTCCAGTTGTCATCTCACTCTGTGAGACCCATTCTTCGCACCATGGCATGTTTCTGAAGACTCTCCCCCACATGGACTGGGGATCCAGTAGCCTAACAGGGGAAGTGTAGAGGGTGGCATTGCTCCCCTGACTTCACAACAGCTGAGTTGCTCTTGCTTATTGCCAGGTAAAGTTGGAGGAGGTGGGGAGGTTGACACTGTTGGATTCCAGCTCCCATCAGCCTGATCCAGCATGGGTAATGGTCAGATGATAGGCTTTGTAGTCCAAGAACCCCTGGTGGGCCAGTGATGCTCACTTGACTTTGCAACAGCTGAATTGCAGCTGTTGATAAGGAAGGATAGTTGAAGGGGTGAGGTGGTGAGGTCAACACTGTGAAGATGCTCTGGTGGAGCCAAACCAGTGCTATTGCACAGCACAACCTCCCCATCATCTCTCCTTCAGAGACTCAGCTGTTGCAAGGTCAAGTGAGTACCACTGCCCCACCACTGCTGTAGCCCTCCAAGATGTTGTTGGTCTACAGTGCTCATCATTCCGGCCATTGGCCATGCTGGCTGGGGCTGATGAGAGCAGGAGTCCAAAAGCTGCCAGAGGGGACCAGCTTCCCCATTCATGATGCATGCTACTATTTATTTACATTGCAACAGACTGTCCTCAATCAAGGAATGGCTGAGGGAGCTGGGTATGTTTAGGCTGGCAAAGAAGGGATGGAGAGCAGATGTGATAGCCATCTTCAAATATCTTAAGGGCTGTCACATGGAAGATGCAGCAAGCTTGTTTTCTCCTGCTCTGGAGAGTAGGACTCGTACCGATGGCTTCAAGTTACAAGAAAGGAGATTCCGACTCAACATCAGGAAGAACTTTCTGACAGTAAGAGATGTAAGGGGATCCTTGGAAGGTGGTGGACTCTGCTTCCTTGGAGGTTTTAAAGCAGAGGTTAGATGGACATCTGTCACAGATGCTTTAGCTGAGATTCCTGCATTGCAGCGGGTCGGGCTTGAAGTCCCTTCCAATCTACAATTCTACTATTCAAAGGAAAATGAGGTACAGTGGTACCTCGGGTTAAGAACTTAATTTGTTCTGGAGGTCCGTTCTTAACCTAAAACTGTTCTTAACCTGAAGCACCACTTTAGCTAATGGGGCCTCCTGCTGCTGCTGTGCCACTGCTGCACAATTTCTGTTCTTATCCTGAAGCAAAGTTCTTAACCCAAGGTACTATTTCTGGGTTAGCAAAGTCTGTAACCTGAAGCGTCTGTAACCCAACATACCACTGTCATTTGTTAAAGATGCACCAGAAAAAAGCTACCTGTTTATAATATAGGACCAAAACAGTCATCAGCAGTTTCAGTGTGTGAGAATGACTCCATGCAACTTTGGTTTGCCTGCGTCAGGGCTGGGGAAGCACAAGGGCCACACTCCCTTGAGGACAATCCTCTGGGGGGCCTTATGCCAAAGCAAGTGGGGCAACACATGTGACTTCCCTTTGTACTTTTAGCTAAATTCTAGTTGTGCAAATACTAGGGGCGGTATTCAAATAATGTTTCACTCAGAGTAGACCTGCTAAATTCATGGACCTAACTGAGTCACATGCATTGTTTTCTCTGGGCCTACCCTGAGTAAAATTTAGTTGAGTACCACCCCAGAGGTCTGATCACAAACCCCTCCATCTAGGCAAGTGAGACATATTGCAGCTGAAGGACATGGTCTAGCCATTCAAAAGCACTTGAGGAGGACAGGGAGCAGGACCACTTAGTGGTTGACCGCAGGGAGGGGTATCATCTAGGCAAAGTCCTAAGGGCCAAGTGGAGAGGTTTTGAAGGCCTCATTCACCCCCTGCACCTGAGATTCCCCGCCCCATCCTTTGTGAATGCTGGTATCACCCTGCACTCAAAAACTTAATGTAAAAAATTAAGAAGTCCTGCTGGATCAGACCTGGTCCACCTCTGGAATTTGAGATCAGCTATGACTAGGCAGCCTACAATCACTCATCTTTGGAGTCCTGGTTTTTTGTCCCAGAGGTTCCTTAGACCCCTAGTTGGCTAACTCTGAAAACTCCCAAACCTAATGCTATTCTATTTATACCAATATATATTTCAAAATAATGAACAGATGGGAAATTTTCAATTTGACCACACACATCTCCATTATTCTTCAGTCCAAGTATAATGAGCAGGGTCGTTTTTTGAGCAACAGTCTTTGCCATGTCCTTTCCATTTCTCTCTCATTTATTATCATTTGCTCTTACTGTCAATTCTAGATTTTTCTCCTTTAAGTGTTAATGAAAAATAATAATAACCAAGCCAGGAAGTGTTGATCTCCACCCACCCCAAAAAACCCTCCCACAACACTTAGAGAGTACAGCTATCCAACTCCTGGTAATAATTTAAATATTTTAGAAGAAAGATTAGGCCAACTTCCCAGTCTGATAGAAAATGTGACAGGCTGGTTCTTCTTCCTTGATATATGGGATTCATTAAATAATTTGAATTAAATATGAAATTGTTCATTGCTATTATTATTTTCTCTCTTAACTCTACATTGGGGAGGGGGAGATCGCAATGTATGAAAACTCTGGACGTATATCACAAAAATAAATGAAATAAACCTTCTTGGAGCCAAATTCTAAACATGCTCACTCTTGAGTAAGCCCCATGGAGTTTAAGGCACTTAATTCCCAAGACTGGACAGATTTGGGTCCCCCCCCCCCAGCTGTTGGTCTACAGCAGACATGGGGAACCTGTTCTCTGCCTGTGGACAACCTTTTGGGAGCTACATGCCATAGAGCAGTGATGGCCAAACTTGGCCCTCCAGCTGTTTTGGGACTACAATTCCCATCATCCATGACCACTGGTCCTGTTAGCTAGGGATGATGGGAGTTGTAGTCCCAAAACAGCTGGAGGGCCAAGTTTGGCCATCACTGGCATAGAGGGTAAGGGCAGAGGCAAAAGTGAGTAGATCAATGGAGTTGGATGGCTCTTACCTTTCTAGATAAGGCTACATTCTGGCCACACAAAGGTCAGAAGTTTCTACAAACACCCTCTTGTCAGGCTTCGGGGAATCGGCTTCCTCCCCCATGGCAGTAAATAAGCAGATCAAACAAGAGGAAATTCTTACCAGTAAGTTTCTTTCATAAACACAGCAAGGGACAAAATAAAGTGTCTCCCTAGAATCACGGTGCTCCCAATTAAGGCTCACACACCCCTCCGTCCCTATTAATATACGTCACTCCTATGTCTTGTAATCTGAGATTGTACCCACTGTTCTAACACTCTTTGAGCTCTCTGTGTCTTTGGAGAAGGGAGATGGATGCTGTCCAGAGAATGTGAATCTGTTGCCCCTCTCTCTTCTAGTGTTTCTTCTGCTAGCTGTTCCCCATCCAGTATTTCCCAGCTTCTGCCTTCTGAACTGTGCCCCTCTGCAAGCCACTTTTCTAAATCTATATTATCCTCCTGCTCCTGGGAAGATTCAGAATGGGGGCAGTGCGGTGGCCCCCACCATTCCTTCTCAGTGCCGTCTGACTCAGCACAGTCCCTGTCATCTCTACTCATCTCTCTGTCTACAACGCTCCAGGTGGGCATTGAGCAGGATAATGAAAGCATAGCCTTGAGAAGTCCAGAGGGCCAAATGGAGAGGTTCAGAGGGCCACATTGGCTCCACTGCAAAGTCTGAGATTCCAGAAGAAGAAGAAGAAGAAGAAGAAGAAGAAGAAGAAGAAGAAGAAGAAGAAGAAGAAGATCAAATCTATCCATTCTGAAGGAAATCAGCCCTGAATGCTCACTGGAAGGACAGATCCTGAAGCTGAGGCTCCAATACTCTGGCCATCTCATGAGAAGAGAAGACTCCCTGGAAAAGACTCTGATGATGGGAAAGATGGAGGGCACAAGGAGAAGGGGACGGCAGAGGACGAGATGGTTGGACAATGTTTTCGAAGCTACCTGCATGAGTTTGACCAAACTGCAGGAGGTAGTGGAAGACAGGAGTTCCTGACGTGCTCTGGTCCATGGGGTCACAGAGTCGGACACGACTAAACAACTAAACAACAATATGCCACCCATCTGACTTGTGTTACAAACACAATAAAGCATCAACCATTAAAATCTGCCTTCAGATATCTTCTAAAGGTCAGATAGTTGTTTATCTGCTTGACATCTGATGGGAGGGCATTCCACAGGGTTGGCGCCACTACCGAGAAGGCCCTCTGTCTAGTTCCCTGTAACCTCACTTCTCACAGTGAGGGAACTGCCAGAAGGCCCTCAGAGCTGCACCTCAGTGTCTGGGCTGAACGATGGAAGTGGAGATGCTCGTTCAGGTATAAAAGGGTGCAAAGCATATATTTGTGTTTGCATATAAACTGTGAATCTATAAACATTAAATCACACATTAAAACTCTCTCAGGCTGGCGGTAAATTGACACCTTTTCATGTCTTGCATTCCCATGGAGTGCTTCAGGGACTGCTTTTCCGATCCAGCTCACGAGTATAATTAACAATGTAATAAAACTGACTTAAGGGCTTTTAAATGCTCCTCTAAAACATATTTGTGTGGTGCCAAAGTCAAGAGCCACAAAACAAGAGAGTATTTTGCAAAGGCTGAAGGTGGATGGATGGGCTTGCATTCTGAATGCCGTAACATGGGAGCGCGGCAAATCCCCCTCTTCTTGCTTGGCTCCTCACGTTCTTGAATCAGAGGGCAGGGAATGTTAGGGTAGATAATCACAGGACAGTCATCCAATCAGATATTTTGGGCTGATTCAAGATGCAATTGTATGCATGCTTACATGGGAATAAGCCGTAGGAACACAGAAAGATGATCATTGGAAGTCCATCTAGCTCAGGATTCACTGGCCAAGACTTCCCAGTGTTTCTTCTTCCCCCCAGCCCTACCTTGAGATGCTGGCGACCTTCTGCATGGAATTCAGTTGCTGGACCTCTGGCCTATCATTTTACTTCTGAGTGACATGTATAGGATTGCTTCTAAGCCTATGCCCCTTGGCCAATAAATACCTCAAAAGGAGATATATTTACCTATCGTCAAAATCTCAGTAGGTCCAGCTGAGGTCCAGCTCTGAGGGCCTTCTGGCAGTTCCCTCACTGCAAGGAGTGAGGTTCCAGAAAACCAGGCACAGTGCCTTCTCGGTAGTGGTGCCTGTCCTGTGGAATGCCCTCCCACCAGATGTCAAGGAGATAAACAACTATCTGACTTTTAGAAGAAATATGAAGGCATCTCTTTTTAGGGAGGCTTTTAATGTTTGATGTCTTACCATGTTTTTAATATTCTGTTGTGGTGTCTTGTTTCAGATACTTCTGATATTGTCCTGTAATTAGACTTAATTGTCAAAGGCCGGGCTAAAGAGGTGCATCTTCAGCTGGTGCAAAATTTGATTGGCCCAAGTTGTTCGCCAGGGCAAGACAAATTGGGCATATAATCCTGGCCCAATTGCTCTGGCTGCCGATCAGTTTCTAGGTCCAATTCCAGGGTGAGGACACCAATACCTTACGGACCACCTCTCCTCATACAAACTGACCAGCTTCATTAATGCATAACCCCAAAATTCCAGATACCCCCCCCAAAAAAACTGATGCCAAAGTTTTTTGCTAGTTTTGTGCTGCCTCCCCAAACCGAGACATAGTGAAAGTAAATTGAGGCAACAAGTCAATGCAAAAAGATCCAACCTTGTCGCCTTGACTCCAAACAGGTGCCAAAGTTTTGTGCGAGTTTTGTGCTGTTTTGTGCTGCAAACCCCACATTTTGTGCCACCCAGCAAACAGAGTAAACAACACTCAAAACAGGCGCAAGTAAAGGGCCCCAAACTCAACCTTTCTCCGGTGGAAATAGGGATGTGCTACCATACTTTCCAACATGCCTCTGATGAGAATAGGGACATTCTAAGGAAAAGCAGGATATTTCAGGATCGTATCAGAAACTGGGAAAGCTTTCTGAAAATCCAGAACTGTACCTGGAAAACAGGGACACATGGAGGGTATGCTGGGTATGTGTTGTTGTTCTTTTAAACTGTACAGTGTTACCTTGGGTTACAAACTTAATTTGTTCTGGAGGTCTGTTCGTAACCCGAAACCATTCTTAACCTGAGGTGCGCTTTCACTAATGGGGCCTCCCACTGCCACCATGCCACCGCCGTGCGATTTCTGTTCTCATCCTGGGTAAAGTTCACTACCAGGAACATCTACTTCCAGGTTAGCAGAGCTCATGACCCGAAGCATTCATAAGGAGGACGGTATGTAACCCGAGGTTCCACTGTATAGGTAGATAGATAACTTTGAAAGCATCAAAGAGGATAAGCCTTCTTGCCATATAAATAAAATGCCTGTACAGTAGTACCACCATATAAGTCCATCCCATCCAGCGTCCATTTTGGCGGACATCTGCAGCAAACCCGGAAGTACTGGAATGGGTTACTTCTGGGTTTGCCACTCGTGCATGCGCAGAAGTGCTAGATCGCACTTCACACATGCGCAGAAACACAAACTGCTCTGCATGCATGCGCAGAGCGGCACTTTGTCGAGCGTCCTTTTCGTTGAGCGTCCAGGGCTCCGGAACAGATCCCAGACACCAAACAAGGTACCACTGTATTATTAAACAGAACACATACACACAGAGAGAATATAAGGATTTTATACATGCAATTGTTTTAACTTTTTATATGAGTAACTGCTTAAGATTTATATATAGATATATATTGGAAATTACTTTGGGATGCCTCATGGGAAGTGATTTATAAATGGAACAAACAAACAAATCACTTCAAGCCTTGAAAGCTAACCGACTGAGATCTTTATCACCATGTTCAATGGAAGCAACAAGCTGGGAGCAGAATCCAGTGAGTAAACATTCTACCTGTGTTCTGGACAAGGTAATAAAAATGCAGGTATTTTACCCTGGAGACCCATCTCACACCATCGGCTGACAGGAGAACCTTCTGTGGAACTGGTAACAAAATTTCCTGCTCCACAGCTTGTAACCTCTCCATGCTTTATTGGCAAGTTAATTATTTGACTCATCCGGCCCTATTAAAGAGCAGGCACCAATTAATTTGCATGAAGCCTGCCTGCCTCTTTCCCTCAGTGGCTATCACTGACAGGATGGTAAACAGTAGTGAGGAATCCCCGAAGACTGTCCCATGGCAGGTGCAGAGTTTGATCCGGGTGCCACCCCACAGGCAATGCACCTGCCAGGATCTCCTTTGGTGCCCACAGAAGTCTCAGTCAATCTCCCACAACACATGATAGCTCTCATTGCTCTGTTCCTATTTGCATTGGCTCAGCATTGGCCTTCCCTGTACTGAATGTTGTTGTTGTTGTTGTTGTTGTTTAGTCATGTCTGACTCTTCGTGACCCCATGGACCAGAGCATGCCAGGCACTCCTGTCTTCCACTGCCTCCCGCAGTTTGGTCAAACTCATGCTGGTAGCTTCGCAAACACTATCCAACTATCTCGTCCTGTGTCGTCCCCTTCTCCTTGTGCCCTCCATCTTTCCCAGCCTCAGGGTCTTTTCCAGGGAGTCTTCTCTTCTCATGAGGTGGCCAAAATATTGGAGCCTCAGCTTCAGGATCTGTCCTTCCAGTGAGCACTCAGGGCTGATTTCCTTCAGAATGGATGGGTTTGATCTTCTTGCAGTCCATGGGACTCAAGAGTCTGCTCCAGCACCATAATTCAAATTCAATCAAAATAAACTCTTAAACTGGTGCACATTTGATTAGATGCCAGGTCCGGACACCCTTCCATCTGTTGAGGAGAGGTGGAAAGAGCACCTCTCTTTGGGTAATATAATTGCCTCCCCACACACTGATGGGGGGGGGTCTGGTTAAAAGTGTATTATTGTCAGTTTGCATTCTTAGCACAGAAAGTATTGATCTGATGTGGCGCTGTGGGTTAAAGCCTCAGCGCCTAGGGCTTGCCGATCAAAAGGTCGGTGGTTCGAATCCCTGCGGTGGGGTGCGCTCCCGTTGCTCGGTCCCAGTGCCTGCCAACCTAGCAGTTCGAAAGCACCCCCAGGTGCAAGTAGATAAATAGGGACCACTTACTGGCGGGAAGGTAAACGGCATTTCCGTGTGCTGCGCTGGCTCACCAGATGCAGCTTTGTCACGCTGGCCACGTGACCCGGAAGTGTCTCCAGACAGCGCTGGCCCCTGGCCTCTTAAGTGAGATGGGCGCACAACCCCAGAGTCTGTCAAGACTGGCCCATACAGGCAGGGGTACCTTTACCTTTATAGAGATCTTAACCATCCAGGGGTCCTTTACTTAGTGAATATAATTCAAGGCAGCAGGAGATAGTGGTCGCACAGGTTTCATTCCACAACCCCAATTTAGGTTTATTTATTTTTTAAGTGCATAAAAGCAATACACATAACTTCTCACTGGACCAAAATACACTTGAAAAGTTCATGCATGTAGATTCACTGTAAATAACATTGGTCAGTGGAAACGAGGAACTCGAGCATAAATGCATGTGACTTACGGGGCACATTTTTATGTCTGCTGCAAGGCCATAAATGCTGTGCTTCTCTCACGTAGCTCTGTTAATGCGGGCGTTGTGGCTGGCTGCATCTAATGGTCTGCAGGGGGCCATTAAGATTCCCTCTGAAAAGGTTGCTGTTGCACGTCAGAACTAAAGGTTTGGCAAATTCAGAGTGGCAGAACTTCATTTATGTAAAGCTCTTATGGAAGGTTAGATGCCTTAGACTAAGGAAGGGGAGGAAATTCATTTCAGTTCACATTTAACTGTAAATCTACCAAATTTGCAGCTTCCGAAACAATACATGAACCGAAACACAGCCATCTTTCGAAATTCGCACTTCTCCAAATTTCGCCATGCCATTCTCCAGTCAAGTCATGTTTCCCAAACTGGATGCACTAAGGCAGAGTGTGCATCAAGAATACATTAGTGAAATGTATTATATTAGGGAAAATTGCTTGCAGGAATCACATTAGGTGATTGATTGTTCAAGAATGCTAGTCAATTTTCACGAGTGTTTTTTGTTTAAAAAAATGGGGCAGAAATGTGGAAAATCAGATTTAAGATTGGGGGGGAGAAGAGAAACTAAGAGAACTGAAATTAACAGGTCCAGCCATTCTTGCCCTAGAATGTCTTTGATCCTGATATCAAGGAAGATGTTCTCCCAATGACTAGAATGTAGTCCAAATTACTCAGTGGCTTTTGGGCAACCCAGCCAGATGGGCAGGGTATAAATTGCTAAATTATTTAGAAATTATTATTATTGTTACTCAGGATTTGGGTGTTGTTTTGCAGACATTTTCAGCTGGATATATATAAAACTACACACACACACACACACAGAGAGAGAGAGAGAGAGAGAGAGAGAGAGAGAGAGAGAGAGAGAGAGTCTTGAAAATATTTGGTCCAGACTTATAGCCCAGGCTTGACCCAAAGTGAGCATGTCTTGAGTCTGGTCCACATCAGAAACCCTCTGTGGCCATTGCACACTGATTTGGCACCTTGGTGCCTTGTGTTCCTGCGCCATGTCCTAGGCTGTACGCCAACCATAGGAGGCAACTACACAACAATATTTTATTGTGGGGGCCGTAGCACCCACAGACCCCACAATAAAATATTTGAGGGGGCCAGGCTCTCACAAAGTTGATGGGCATTCCCATTCAAATGGTGTGTGTCTACTGCATCATGTGATCAATCACGTGGGACAGGGCTTACCTGGGCCCCCACAATATTTCATTCAAGTTGGCGCCCCTGACGTCAACCTTCAGCAACCTGGAGCCCTCCGGATATTGATGGACTACAACTCCCATCAGCCCCATCCAGGACACTGTGCTAGGCAGGGCCGTCTTAAGCATATCCGGCGCCGTGGTACAAGGATCCCTCCGGCACGCCCCAGGCAACTCCAAAACAAGGGAGGGGGGTGGAAAATGTCCTCTGCCCCGCCCCCATTGCCCCTATCCCCCGCGAGGAGGTGGTGATCAAGCAGGAAAACATGCTGGCGGACATGCTCTCTGGCGTTGAGCACCCGAGAAGGCAGCCCAGGAAGGCTGCAGACTGCCTTTCACCAGGAAAGGCAGTCTTGGTTGACCACAAACTTGACATGAGCCAACAGTGTGACGCGGCAGCTAAAAAAACCAATGCAATTCTGGGCTGCATCAATAGGAGTATAGCATCTAGATCAAGGGAAGTAATAGTGCCACTGTATTCTGCTCTGGTCAGACCTCTACTTTGTCCAGTTCTGGGCACCACAGTTCAAGAAGGACACTGACAAACTGGAACGTGTCCAGAGGAGGGCAACCAAAATGGTCAAAGGCCTGGAAACGATGCCTTATGAGGAACGGCTAAGGGAGCTGGGCATGTTTAGCCTGGAGAAGAGGAGGTTAAGGGGTGATATGATAGCCATGTTCAAATATATAAAAGGATGTCACATAGAGGAGGGAGAAAGGTTGTTTTCTGCTGCTCCAGAGAAGCGGACACGGAGCAATGGATCCAAACTACAAGAAAGAAGATTCCACCTAAACATTAGGAAGAACTTCCTGACAGTAAGAGCTGTTTGACAGTGGAATTTGCTGCCAAGGAGTGTGGTGGAGTCTCCTTCTTTGGAGGTCTTTAAGCAGAGGCTTGACAACCATATGTCAGGAGTGCTCTGATGGTGTTTCCTGCTTGGCAGGGGGTTGGACTCAATGGCCCTTGTGGTCTCTTCCAACTCTATGATTCTATGATTCTAGGAAGCAGGAGGAGGACAACAACTGGGAGCAGGGCCATCTTTAGCAGATGCAGAGGCTTGGGAGAGAAGCTGTATGCCTGCCAGCCATATAGTTGGCGGGGCACAGCTGGCAGGTGTCCAGGGAAAGGGGAGGCTGCCGGCAAAGCCGCACAGCTCCCCCATTCGCTAGGGCGCTCCTGAGAGGCCAGTGCCCTGGCGCAATGAACCACTAAGACCCATGGGAAAGACGGCTCTGGTGCTAGGAGTTGTAGTCCAATGAAGAGAGGAGACAAAGTCTCCCTCCCAGAAAGAAGAGAACAATGCCCATTCTGACTACAGTCATACCTACATGTTACGTTCTTTCAGGTTACATTCCGCGGTGACCCAGAAGTACCGGAAAGGGTTACTTCCAGGTTTCGCTGCTTGTGCATGTGCAGAAGTGCAAAATGACAACACGTGCATGCACAGAAGCGACAAATCGCAACCCGCGCATGCGCACATGCGCCGCTGCGGGTTGCACTCTTTTCATGTTCCAAACAGGCCTCCGGAACGGATCCTGTTCGCAACCAGAGGTACCACTGTATCCCCGGCCAGTGGAGGCTGGTCTCACTGGTAGGATGGAAAGTAGGGAGGTCAGCAGTTGGTGGATTTGAAGCCAATGGCTGGTTGAGCTAGAGCCAATGAGAGGCTGAGAGACGTATCTTCTGTTCCATAGGCTTATCATTTGGCAATGCCTTGGCCAATATGACAGGCTGACCTCCTCTGCACCCTTAGTGGGAAGTAAGTTTCGACTCACTTCCGAATCAATAAACGCTACGAGGATTGAGCTGTTTGGAGTAGGTTGCTTCCGTCGCATGTCCCAGATGAGATCCACCACCATCCTGACACCTTCTTCATAATGAGCAACATAAGACCCCCAATCGCTTTGCAGTTGCACCACTGACCCTTGGAATCTCCCGCGCATAACATGCATGTGAAAGGCAGGTCAGAAGCAGGGGGTCGGGGGCGGGAGAAGAGCTGTCACATGGTGCTGGTGCCTGTGGAAATATAAATAAATAAATAAACCCTCGGCGTGATCAAGTAAAAGGTTAGGACTGTTGAGTGCTTTCATCAATAATGTATGGCTTAGATGAACAGTATACTGTACTTTGCAGTGCCGAATCAATAATACATTTTCATGCTCAACTTTTTAATCCTCAAAACAACTACATCAAAAATTTCACACTAGGCTGCCTTTGGAAATCAATAATAAAAAGCTCTCTCTCTCTTGCTCTCTCACTCTTCTCCTCTCTCGCTCTCACTCGCTCTTTCTCCTTTTCTTTTATTTAGCGGGGTTTAATTAAAGGCAGGGCCAATTTGCTTGCCGAGCGACAAGTAGGAAACAATGACATATGACTTTGTCCGAGCTTAAACGAGGATAGGAATTCTCTCCTGAAACGCAATCTGGGTCCATATTAAGGTCATTATGTCCTGTAATGTTTGCTGCATGCTTACAGCTGGTTCCGTTGTCCTGAGCATGCAAGTTATTCATGAGATGAGGTCGAGGGAGGTTGGTCCCCGTTGGGACTGGTAGGGTGGGAGGTGAGGAGGCCAACAGTAAGTGGAGCCAAAGGAAATGGATCGCAGAGGAAGAGCCAGTGAGAGCCAGAGCCAGTGAGGGTCCCATCTGCATTATACATTTAAAGCAGTATCGTACCACTTTACACAGTCATGGGAATTCTGGGAACTGTGGTTTGTTAATGGCGCTGAGAGCTGTCAAGAGATTCCTATTCCTCTTAATGATCTACAGTTCCCAGAATGGTTTAACCAGTAGCGTAGTGCCAAATACAGTTGTCCAAGGTCCCTTCATGATACTTACAGTCATGCGCTCTCACAGCCACACCTGCTTCTACGGTTATATACAACGTCTCCATGTGCCTGAACATGCAATAGTTAGAATTTCCACCCTCATCATTCAGCCCAGACACTGAGGCCCAGACACTGAGGGAAACATGCAGAGGGCCTTCTTGGTAGTGGCACCCTTGCTGTGAAACATCCTCCCATCAGATGCCAAGGAGATAACGAACCACACAACTTTTAGAAGACATCTTCCTGTATCAAGAAGTTTGTAATGTTTGATGTTTTGATATGTGCTGGAAACCACCCAGAGTGGCTGGCTACAGTGGTGGAGCTTCATGCTCCGCCACCGAGGGTCGGAGAGCAATCGGGGGTGTGGCTGGTGCATGTCCTGGGGGTGTGGCACGCTGCCTGAACCCCCACCACCACACCCCTCTTCCTCGGCCAGTGGCTGACTAAACCCAGGCAGATGGGTGGTGTATAAATAATAAAGTTATTATTATTACTTTCTTGGGCTCCATGATCACTGCAGATGGTGACAGCAGTCATGAAATTGAAAGACGCCTGCTTCTTGGAAGAAAAGCAATGACAAAACTAGACAGCATCTTAAAAAGCAGAGACATCACCTTGCCGACAAAGGTCCGTATAGTTAAAGCTATGGTTTTCCCAGTAAGTGATGTGTGGAAGTGAGAGCTGGACCATAAAGGAGACTGAACTGATGCTTTTGAATTATGGTGCTGGTGGAGACTCTTGTGAGTCCCATGAACTGCAAGAAGATCAAACCCATCCATTCTTAAGGAAATCAGCCCTGAGTGCTCACTGGAAGGACAGATCGTGAAGCTGAGGCTCCAATACTTTGGCCACCTCATGAGAAGAGAAGACTCCCTGGAAAAGACCCTGGTGCTGGGAAAGATGGAGGGCACAAGGAGAAGGGGACGACAGAGGATGAGATGGTTGGACAGTGTTCTCGAAGCTACCAGCATGAATTTGACCAAACTGCGGGAGGCAGTGGAAGACAGGAGTGCCTGGCGTGCTCTGGTCCATGGGGTCACGAAGAGTCGGACACGACTAAACAACAACAAATTATTTATCAGTGCTATTTTTCTAGGAAAAGAGGTGCCAAAACTCACCATGAACACCTCCCTTGTTCTCATATAATGGCGATGGTGCCCACCTGACTGGTTTCAGAACTGAATTCCAGTGAGTTTTGGTTGGGGGGGGGGGAACCAGCTATGCTGCTGCTGCTGATTAATTTGTAATAAGAACATAAGAGCACAAGAAATAACTGCTGAATCAGGTCACTGACCCCTCTAGTCCAGCATCCTGTTCTTGCCGACAAGGTACCCCTGGGAAGTTCGCAAGCAGAACACGAGCCCAAGAGCACTCTCACCTCCTGTGGTTTCAGAAGCAAATTGGAAGTTGCTCCTTTCAACTGTGGAGGCAGCGCATAGTCATCATGCCTAAGGTAAAGGTAAAGGGACCCCTGATCATTAGGTCCAATCGTGGCCGACTCTGTGGTTGCAGCACTCATCTCGCTTTACTGGCTGAGGGAGCCGGCATACAGCTTCCAGATCATGTGGCCAGCATGACTAAGCCGCTTCTGGTGAACCAGAGCAGCGCACGGAAACTCCATTTACCTTCCTGCTGGAGCGGAACCTACCGTATTTTTTGCTCTATAAGACGCACCAGACCACAAGACGCACCTAGTTTTTGGAGGAGGAAAACAAGAAAAAAAATATTCTGAATCTCAGAAGCCAGAACAGCAAGAGGGATCACTGCACAATGAAAGCAGCGATCCCTCTTGCTGTTCTGACTTCTGGGATAGCCGCACAGCCTTCATTTGCTCCATAAGACGCACACACATTTCCCCCTACTTTTTAGGAGAGAAAAAGTGAGTCTTATAGAGCAAAAAATATGGTATTTATCTGCTTGCACTTGGATGTGCTTTTGAACTGCTAGGTTGGCAGGAGCAGAGACCGAGCAATTGGAGCTCACCCCGTCATGGGGATTCGAACTGCTGACCTAATGATCGGTAAGTCCTAGGCTCTGTGGTTCAACCCACAGCGCCACCCATGTCCAGTCATGTCTAGCAGCCATCAATAGCCCTTGCCTCCATGAATTTGTCTAATCCTTTTTTTAAAAAAGTCCAACAGAATCTACGGGTTCACAGGTTGCTCCATCGGTGGAGTAAAAGGCTGCCCCCCCCCCCCGGAGAAGGGTTATCTGTGCCTCTGCACTGAACTCATTGTTCTGCCTTCTCTGTCTCTCCAACAGAGTGTGATATATATTTGGACATTACATATTAAATGCAGGCATTTCTCCTTTCGGAAAATGAATCTGCTGACAAAGGAACTTTAACTTTGACAGCTAAGGTAGCAAATTAATCCCCTACATGATCGCTGGAGAATTAATCACTCTCCTTCATCTCTTGCATGATTCCCGGGCTGATTTTTTGGCAGATACACACTATGTTTCCTATTATGCACTGTCAGATTTATCTTGGTCAGAGCAAAAAGCTGATATTTAACCAAGTTATTTGGATTCAATCATTACAGTGCCATTTAAAAAGAAAAAGGAAAGCTGCCTTGAAAACCACCATTGCCCATTGCCGAAAACTCCAGAGAATTCATGTGATTAAATTGTCATGACAAATCTCTTTCTCTCTCTCTGTGAACCTCCTATAAACAAATTGTTGCCCCATCTAGTCCAATATAGTCTATAGAAGGAATGCATAATCTTTTTCCACCCAAGAACTGCATTCCCTCGTGGCGACCATTCTGCGGGTTAGGGGTCTGCATGTCAGGGGTGGATGGAGCCAGAAAATGCATGTGACATTGATTGATTGATTGATTGATTGATTCCAGGCCCAATTCAAAGTGCTGGTCATTTGAAGCCCTTCTTTGTGTGGCCCCTCCATGGAAGGTCCAGAGGGTGGCAATACAAGGACGTGCTTTTTCAGTAGCGGCTCCCTGCTTGTGGAATGGTCTCTCCAGAAAGGCTCACCTGGCACCATCATTGAATATCCTTAGGTGCCAAGTGAAAACATTTATGTTTCACCAAGCCTTTGAAAGGGTAAGATGTTTTAATCTAGTTTAAAAAAATAAATAATAGAATTGCCTTTTTTGGTTTTTCTTTGTGTTTTTATACCCATTTTAATGTATATGTTTCTATTGCCACAGGTTAGCTGTCAGGAATGAGCCAGCTCCAAGCGAAGCTTTGCAGCCAACTGCAGAAAGCAAGCAGGATCAGAGAGGCTTAGATGTTAGCCAGTGTGGTGTAGTGGTTAAGAGCGGTAGTCTCGTAATCTGGTGAACCGGGTTCACATCTCTGCTCCTCCACATGCAGCTGCTGGGTGACCTTGGGCTAGTCACACTTCTTTGAAGTCTCTCAGCCCCACTCGCTTCACAGCGTGTTTGTTGTGGGGGAGGAAGGGAAAGGAGAATGTTAGCTGCTTTGAGACTCCTTCGGGTAGTGATGAAGCAGGATATGAAATCCAAACTCTTCTTCTTCTTTTTCTTCTTCTTCTTCTTCAGGCAGGGGAGAGCCTACAGCTGCAGACTTCGACTCTTCCTGACCTTGACGGGTAGACTGATAAGGCAGTAGCTGAGAGCAGGCTAGAACACAGCCAAAGCTCGCAGGAAGCACAAATAGGCATGAACAAACTCAAAGACAGCTTCTCAGAAAAGGAAGTTTGGAGCTGATTCACTAAGTCTGAAGAGTCGGTGAATGGGAGGACTGCTAGATAGGAAGCAAAACAAGAGACGTAATGGTCATAAGTTCAATATCTTCTGTCGATGCTGGAAGGCGTCTTCAGAAGGGTCATCTTGAGTAATGATGCCGGGGTCTTTGTTAGAGCTGCCCGGAGCTATCTGTTTGCTTTTACAGTAAATCCTCCTTTTTAATTACCTACGCTTACTGTGTTATCAAGCTGGGAACCTGGACTCATGACAATAGCTCAGTTGGTTGGAGCATAGTCATGATAACACCAAGGTCGCAGGTTTGATCCCCATTTGGCAGTGGTTTTCAATCAGCATGCCGGGACACCCTGGCATGCCTTGAATGAGAGTCAGGGGTGCCGAGGGCAACACTGGCCTCTGTCCCTCTTTACTTCCCTCTGATGCCCTCTTGTGTCTCTGCCTCCCAAAGGCTCGCATGGCTCTTTGTTGCAGCAGCCCTGCCTACAAGCTCCCCAGGTGAATGGTGCCTCTGGGGCTGACCAGGGGGTGCTGGGTGCCAGGGGCTGAGCTGGCCTCGGAGTAAGCAAGCAAGCAGGCGAGGGAGTCCAGCCAGCTAGTCCTCCAACCCTTGCTGTTGAGAATGGACAGACAAGCCTTAGGCCCCTGTGGGGCAGTGTGAGGAGGCACCTCTCCTTGGGGCAGAGGGGACATCTCAGAGACCAGGAGTGGCAGCAGTGGCTGCCTGGAGGACTCCCAAGAAGAGAGGAGAGGCGGCTGAGGGAACACTCCACAAGGCAGGGGGTTCGAAAAAGGCTGAGAGGCTGCCAGGTCTGCAGGCAAGGGGTGACATAACTGGGCTCCTGAGGCCCACAGGGGTGCTGCAGAAAAATGTACTTGGTCAAGGGAGCTGTGGACTCGGAAAGAAGAAGAAGAAGAAGAAGAAGAAGAAGAAGAAGAAGAAGAAGAAGAAGAAGAAGAAGAAGAAGAAGAATAGTAGTAGTAGTAGTAGTAGTTTGGATCTGATATCCCACTTTATCACTACCCGAAGAAGTCTCAAAGCAGCTAACATTCTCCTTTCCCTTCCTCCCCCACAACAAACACTCTGTGAGGTGAAAGAGGCTGAGAGACTTCAAAGAAGTGTGACTAGCCCAAGGTCACCCAGCAGCTGCATGTGGAGGAGTGGGGAATCGAACCCGGTTCCCCAGATTACGAATCTACCGCTCTTAACCACTACACAACACTGGCTCTCACAGGTTGCAGGGGCTGGACTAGATGGCTACTAGCTATATGAGTCTATGATTTGTTTATCTAGTGTAAGACAAATCTATAAGGACAATGTGGCAGATTTAGCTCCCCACTGCACCCACCCGCTGTGTAGTCACTTCCTAGCTTCCGATGAATTAAGGAGGGTTGCCTTTGTTCTGCCACTCCTCCACCTTCAGCTACCACAGGATCTCTCTCGCTCTCCCTCTCCTTTTCCTCATTCACCCTTGAAAAGAGGAAGGTTGGGGGCAGCGATCGTCGTTTGTATACTACGCATAATAGGCCTTTTTTTTTTTTTTTTTTTTTGCAACTGACTGGCAGCCCAGATCCGGATTACCATCTGCCTCCCGCCGCCCCCGCCAAGCTTTTCGGTCCAGATTAAAGGCCTTGGCTGGATCAGCCTGTTTCACCAGCAAGTCTTTTGACATCCCCGTCATTGAAGAGCATTAGGCGTTGTAAGAAGGACTTACATATATTTTATATATCTATATAAAAATAAAGTTGTGCAAGTGTTTTATTAGAAAGTGCAGGGGGCGGGGGAGGAGAACGGGAAGGGACCAAAATTAGAAACAATTATCCTGCTCTTTTCTCCCACCCCCTCTGCAAGGCAAAATATATATCTGTTCCTTTGCCACTGCTGCAGATTAAAAATGAGGCTATGATGTGCCCTTCCTGAAGATCCTTTGCTAGTCTTATCAAAACCAGGGTTGCTTCCCAAATTCTTCTCCTCTAAATGCTTCCTCCAATTTTCAGAGTTCTAAAATACCTGGTCTTGAGGGGGCGGTTGGACTGAAACCAAAGCAAATAGGGAGCTGCCCCACCAGCTTCAGACCACATTCACACCTTATATTTAAAGTGTTGTGACACCACTTTCAAGGGTCATGGTTTCACCCAAAGAATTCTGGGAGCTGTACAGTGGTACCTCGGGTTTAGAACTTAATTCTTTCCGGAGGTCCGTTCTTAACCTGAAACTGTTCTTAACCTGAAGCACCACTTTAGCTAATGGGGTCTCCCGCTGCCGCCGGGCCACCGGAGCACGATTTCTGTTCTCATCTTGAAGCAAAGTTCTTAACCCAAGGTACAATTTTTGGGTTAGTGGAGTCTGTAACCTGAAGCGTCTGTAACCTGAAGCATATGTAACCTGAGGTACCTGAGTTTGTTCAAGGTGTCAAGAGTCATTGTGGGGCCCCTATTCCCCTCCAGAGCTATACTTTCCAGAGTGGTTGAATAATCAATCCCTCTTCATGGAGAACTCTGAGAACTGGACCTTGGGGAATGGAATGGGGTCTTCTAACAACTCTCAGCACCTCTTAGAAACTACAACTACCAGAATCCTTCAGGGGAAGCCATTACTGTTTAAAGCATCATCATAGCGCTCTAAATGCATGGTGTGAATGTGGCCTTTGCCTGCCCCACACCATCTCTCACCTGCCAGCCTTCATACTTACAATGACATTTGGAGGTGGCCAGGGTTGACAGCTTCCTCTGCAATCTTGGTGTTGCCCTTGCAGAACTCAGCAGAGACAAGGAGGATGGATAGAAACCTGTCATTGGCTCTGGCGCCACCTACTGTTCAGCTCCATGCCTTCCTCCCTACCAGTCTCGGTGAGCACCAGCCACTCCTGGCTGGAACTAACGCAACAGGGTTTCCCCACCATTCTGAAAGCTTTCTTTGCATACAGGTGTTTCCCAGACAGCATCCGAACCAGGCACTAACCAGAAGCAGACCCATTTAGCTTGATGCACTTAGAGGTCCTTCAAATTTCAGAGCCACTAAGGAAAACGGTACAAAGGATTTGACCATCAACAAAATGCAAATCCTTTCCCCATGGAAATCAGCAGAGTTTAAAATGTGGTTGAACCATGCTCTGTTTTTATAAAACACATTGGCAGTGTTTTATGATGTTTTGGTATCTAACTAAAGATTACAATGAATCAACTCAATTCTACACACACACACACACACACACACACACACACACAGAGAGAGAGAGAGAGAGAGAGAGAGAGAGAGAGAGATGTAATAATTCTTGCTTCCCAAGCTATTGCCAGTCATCGATTTTGTTTAAAAATGTTTTTATTGCAATAACTTCTCAAATAGATTAAACTTATCTGCAAAAAGAAAAAAGAAAGAAAGAAAAGAAAAGAAAGTGTTTTCACAGCACAGTTTTAGGGCAGTGTCATCTCAAGCCTAGCTGGCTTTGAAGTGATTGCCTTAATGGGATGAATCTTCTGATTTTGAGCTCAGCACACTTTTGTTTTGCCTGTAAAGGTCTGGCTGTTTTTGTTTGTGGAGAGAATCAGACAAGAGACACTTGCTCAGGAAAAACATGTCCCTGGTTTTCCCGTGAGGCATTCCTCAAACTTTCTCACAGGACTGCGGTCCTTAATTGCATAGTCAGCTAATTAAAAAAAGAAAGAAAAAAGGATTGACAGTGCAGTGATATGCAAGTAGTAAGGATGAACAAATCTGATGATTCTGATTTCTCTCTCATTTTTCCCCAGAATAAAAAACATAAGAAGAGTCTATTGGATCAGGCCAATGGCCCAACTAGTCATAGAATCATAAACTGTAGAGTTGGAAGGGTCCCAAGGGTCATCTAGTCCAACCCCCTGCAATGCAGGAATCTCAATTAAAGCATCTGTGACAGATGTCCATCCAACCTCTGCTTAAAAACCTCCAAGGAAGGAGAGTCCACAACCTCCCGAGGGAGACTGTTCCACTGTCTAACAGCACCTACTGTCAGAAAGTTCTTCCTGATGTTTAGTCCGAATCTCATTCCTTGTCATTTGAATACATTGGTTTAGGTTCTACCCTCCAGAGCAGGAGAAAACAAGCTTGCTCCATCTCCCACGTGAAGGCCCTTGAGATATTTGAAGATGGCTATCTTATCTCCTCTCAAGTCTCCTCTTTTCCAGGCTAAACATACCCAGATCCTTCAACCATTCTCTTCTCACAGTGGGCAGCCAGACGCTCCAATGGCAAACCCTCAAGCATGACCCAAGCACAGGAGCACTCACTCCACCATGGTTCCCAATAACTGGTGTTTGGAAGCAGCTGTGGAGGCAGAGCATAGCTGTTGCTGTTGTTTAGTCGTTTAGTCATGTCCGACTCTTCCTGACCCCATGGACCAGAGCACGCCAGGCTCTCCTGTCTTCCACTGCCTCCCGCAGTTTGGTCAAACTCATGCTGGTAGCTTCTAGAACACTATCCAACCATCTCGTCCTCTGTCATCCCTTTCATCTTGTGCCCTCCATCTTTCCCAACATCAGGATCTTTTACAGAGAGTCTTCTCTTCTCATGAGGTGGCCAAAGTATTGGAGTCTCAGCCATCAGTAGCCTTGTCCTCCATGAATTTGTCTAATCATATTTTGAAGCCATCCAAATTGGGACCCATCGTTGCGTCCTGGGTGAGTCCAATAGTTTATCTATGTGCTGCATGAAGAAGAACTTCCTTCTATACGTCTTGAACCTTCCCACATTCTGCTTCCTTGGATGTCCACATGTTCTACTGTTAATACTACTACTACTACTATTACTACTACTACTAATAATAATAATATTTTTTATTTATACCCTGCCCTCCTCGGCCATAGCCAGGCTCAGGGCGGCTATCACCAATAAAATTTCAGTAAAAACATAATAAGAAAAAAAGAAAAGAAAAGAAAACAATTTAAAATACAGGTTAAAATGCAGCCTCTTTTTAAAAGTCAAAACCATAAGGGGAGGGAAACATAAAGGTCCGACTGAGTCCAAACCAAAGGAGAGAGAGAGGGAGGGAGAAAAAGAATTCTCTATCCACTTTTACTATGCCATGAATAATTTTATAAACTGCATTCATGTCGCCTCTTAGTCATATTCTCTCTAAACTAAAAAGTCCCAAAACGCTGCCATCTTTCCTCACAGGGATGTTGCTCCATCCTCTTGTAAGTTGTGGTTGGTTTCTGAACCTTTTCTGACTCTACTCCCGCCCCCCAATTTTAAGTGGAGTCTGCCACATTTCTGCATCAGTTGGCAATTATTTTGTTTCAAGTCATCATGAAGCTCTGCCAATATTTTAGTGTGAATTTCTCCCTGAATATACACATTTTTGCAAGTATTTTACTGCCAATATAGTGCTCTTTCATTTTTTTATGTAACAACAACAACAACATATTACTTATACTCCCCCCACCTGACCAGACCTCCCCAGCCACTCTGGGCGGCTTCCAACAAAATATTACAATACAATAGTGTGTCAAACATTAAAAGCTTCCCTAAACAGGGCTGCCTTCAGATGTCTTCTAAAAGTCAGGTAGTTGTTTATTTCCTTGAAATTTGATGGGAGGGTGTTCCACAGGGCGGGTGCCACCACCGAGAAGGCCCTCTGCCTGGTATTTATGTGTATGGAACACACACAATTTTTTAATACACACTTTCCCATAATATACAGATTTTGGACCCAGCACATGAGACATAGTCTTCCCCACTAGGGTGACATGTCCTGAGGTTCTATTTAAATTATAGCTTCTTTTTCTAAATCAGCATGTGTGTGTGTGTGTGTGTGTGTGTGTGTGTATGTGTGTACTGCAAAGTGGTGTTCTCTTTCATCCTCTTTTCTTTAGCAATGCCTACGTGACTGCCCTAATTGCAGCCTAAATTGTTTAAAAACACATCCGTAATTAATCAAACACATTTTGTTAAAAAAGATATTTTAAATATAAATGTACTTACAAAGGCTGCAGCTGGCAGGCACCGTCGCAGGAGGGGTAAGCCTCTCCTACGACGGCCTTTTCTGCGACATAAGCATGCCTTGTTTAAAAACTATTTTGAGACTTGCGCAAATTTATGCAGATTCAATTGATGAATTCACTGGTGGGTCAACGAAAACACAACAGATGAAACAGTCACAAGAACATAAGAAAACCCCGTCTAGGCTAACATCCTGTTCTCACTGTGGCAAACCAGCTGCATTTTGGAAGCCCGAGGGCAACATCACTCTGTCCAATTGTGATTTTCAGTAACTGACATTCAGAGGCATATTACCCCAAGTGTGGAAGGAAGCTATTAGCAATTGCCCCTTCTGTGGCTTCCAGAAACTGGTATTCAGAAGAAGCATTGCTGTCCCTAACTCTGGAGGCAGAGCATAGCCATCATAGCTAGTAGCAGGCAATGGTCTGCCCCGTAGAGGACCTTAAGGTCCATGAATAACCATAGTTTAGAGGTCCCAGGCCCTAAGGAAGTCAGACTATCCTCCACCAGGGCCAGGGCCTTCTCAGTGATGGCTCCGACCTGGTGGAATGCCATGTCCCATGAGACTAGGGCCCTTCAGGATTTAACCTCCTTCTGCCAGGCCTGTATGACAGAGCTATTTCGCCTGGCCTTTAATTTGAATTCAGCCTGATCTTTTATTTCCCTTCCCTTCCCTCCCCTCCCTTTTTATGAAGATCACCCGCTCTGAGACCCCACGGTTAATTCTCCCCTGGCCTCCTCGTTGGCCCAAGTAGGACCAATTCAGCCAGCTAGCCCTGGGGATTATCTAATTGATTTTTGCAGAGATAAGTTTTTGGCTGCACACGGAGAGGACCTTCACAAATGACTTGGATTACCCCCAGGGCCTGAACTTCCAGGGGAGCCTGCACCCCCGGATCCTCAAGAACCGGAGAACAAGGTACCATCCCAGCAAGAATAATCAGATTTATTCAGGATGTCTCTGCAACTTTTGAGTTGGAACATAAATGGCTGTAACATTCCAGAAAAAAGGAGAAATTTTTTTCACATATTAAAAAAGGAACAATTGGACATTATCTGCTTACAAGAAACACATGTGATTAGGCTCCACAGAAAAGTGTTAATAAATAAAAGACTCGGTCAGGAATTTATATCTTCGGACACAGTAAAAAAGAGAGGCGTGGTGATATATGCAAAAGAGAGCCTTTCACCTAAACTTCTGTTTAAAGATGAACATGGAAGAATTTTGGCAATAGAAATACAACATCAAGGAGAGAAAATTTTGATATTAGGAATTTATGCCCCAAATGAAGGGAAATCGGAATTTTATAAGAAGTTGCACGAGACTATGCTGGATTATCTGGACTACAACAACATCATCATGATGGGAGATATGAATGGAGTCGTATCAACTAACATGGATAAGTCACAAAACCAAAATGTTACTAAAGATGGAAGACTACCAAAGACCTTCTTTGAAATGACAGACAATATGGACTGGATTGATATTTGGAGAGAGAGAAACCCCTTGGGAAGGGAAGGAACATTCTTCTCTGAAGCCCAACTGACTTAGACAAGAATCGACCAAATATGGATAACTAGAGGTCAGGCACCCAAGATTAGAAAGGTGGAAATCTGCCCAAAGACATGCTCCGACCATAACGCACTGAGAATGGACATGACACTCATCCCAACCGGTTCCTTTAGATGGAAGATGAATGATGGCCTGTTTAGAGATCAGGAGATTGTCAAGAAGGCCCAAAAAGCTCTAAAGGACTATTTTGAGATTAACATGAACACTATGGTGGAAAAAAGAACTATCTGGGATGCAAGCAAGGCCGTGATGAGGGGGTTCTTGATACAACAGAATACCGTAAAGAAAAGGAAACAAAATGAAAGGAAGGACAAAATTCTGGAAAAAATTAAAGAGTTAGAGAAGAAGTTAAGATCCAATCCGAAGTCTCAGCCGATTCTGAGAGAAATTAAACTTCAACAAGCACAATATTCTAAACTGATAAACCAGGAAATAGAATGGAAGATTAAATTAATGAAACAAAAAACTTTTGAATCGGCCAATAAATGTGGAAAACTGCTAGCCTGGCAGTTGAAGAGGAGACAAAAATTAAACACAGTGACAAGTTTAGAGATTGAAGGAAGAAGTATTCAGAACCCAGGAGACATTAGAAAGTGTTTCCAGAGATATTTCAAAAAATTATATACTCAAGGGCCACAAGATGAAACTGAGATTAAACAATTTTTTGGGGAAAATGGACTAGCAAAGCTGTCAGAAGAAAACAGAACAATCCTGAATGGCAAAATAACACGACAAGAGATTGAGTTGGCTATCCAGAACATGAAACAGGGCAAATCCCCAGGGCCAGATGGGCTGACCTCCAAGTACTATAAGACACTGAAAGACTATCTGATACAACCATTGATGGAGGTCAGCAATGAAATTATGGAGGGGAAGAAGGCGCCGGAATCGTGGAAGGAGGCGTTTATCACATTGATACCAAAATCGGAAACTGAAAAGACACAACTGAAGAACTACCGCCCCATCTCCCTTTTAAATGTGGATTACAAAATATTTGCAGACGTTTTGGCAAGTAGATTTAAGAGGGTTTTAAACGAAGTAATTCATAAAGACCAGGCAGGCTTTCTCCCAGGCAGACATATGTCTGCTAATACAAGGAACATTATTGATATATTGGAACTTCTACAAACAGACATAAACACAAAAGCAGTTTTAATTTTTATAGATGCGGAGAAGGCCTTTGACAACATATCCTGGAAGTTCATGAAGGGGAATTTAAAAGAAATGGGAGTGGGACGGGGGTTTGAGAATGGGATTGATGCAATATATTCCGAACAAAAAGCTAAATTGATAGTTAACAATGTGGTTACAGAAGAGTTTAAAATTGAAAAAGGAACACGACAAGGTTGCCCGATTTCCCCGTTGTTATTTATTTCGGTTCTGGAGGTGCTCCTGAATATGATTAGAGGGGACCGGTTGGTGGAAGGGATCCAGGTCGGAGCGAAACAATATAAACTTAAAGCGTTTGCAGATGACCTAGTATTGACATTGCAGGAGCCAGAATCTAGTACGAAAAGAGTATTACAATTGATTCAAGAGTTTGGTCGGGTGGCGGGATTTAAATTAAACAAACAAAAAACTAAGGTGTTGGGAAAAAAATTGACAGACACAGAGTCGGAACGGTTTCAGAGAGAGACAGAATTAATTGTGGTCAAGAAAGTGAAATACCTAGGGGTAAACATAACAGCAAAAAATCTGAGTTTATTTAAGGATAATTATGAAAAATGTTGGTCGGAAATTAAGAGAGACTTGGATTGTTGGTCAAAATTAAAACTTTCATTGCTAGGCCGAATAGCTGCCATTAAGATGAATGTACTGCCAAAAATGTTGTTTTTGTTTCAAACACTACAAATTGTAGACAAAACGGAGTGCTTCCGGAAGTGGCAGAAAGACATCTCTAAATTTGTCTGGCAGGGCAAAAAGCCCAGAATTAAGTTTAAGATACTAACGGACGCGAAAGAAAGAGGGGGCTTTGCCCTGCCAGACTTAAAGTTGTATTATGAAGCCGCAGCTTTCTGCTGGCTAAAAGACTGGCTACTTCTTGAAGACACGGATGTACTGGATCTGGAAGGTTTTAACAATGCATTTGGATGGCATGCATACTTATGGTATGATAAGGTTAAGATTAATAAGGCCTTTAAGAACCATATTGTCAGGAAAGCAGTATTTAATGTCTGGATAAAATACAAAGACTTATTGGAAAATAAAACTCCGAGGTGGCTGTCACCCTTGGAGGCCAAGGCCTGAAAAAGACCCAATATGGAGGCCAATTGGCCAAAGTATTGGGAAATATTAGAAAGAGACGGAGACAATTGGAAATTGCAGAGTTTAGAGAAAATGAAAGATAAAGTGCGAGACTGGTTACACTATGCTCAGATTAAAGAAGTGTTTAAGAATGACAAAAAGTTAGGATTCCAGGTGGAGAAATCGAAGTTGGAAACAGAATTGTTAGAACCTAAGACTAAAGTACTTTCAAAAATGTATAATTTGCTGCTGAAATGGAACACACAAGACGAAATTGTTAAATCGGCTATGATAAAGTGGGCACAGGATATTGGGCATAATATTATGTTTGAAGACTGGGAAAGGTTGTGGACCACTGGGCTGAACTTCACTGCATGTAATGCCTTGAAGGAAAATGTAATGAAAATGATATATAGATGGTACATGACCCCAGTCAAATTGGCCAAAATATACCATTCGTCTGATAATAAATGTTGGAAATGTAAGGAAAATGAAGGAACATTCTTTCACCTCTGGTGGACTTGCCCTAGAGTGAAGGCCTTCTGGGAAATGATATACAACGAGTTGAAAAAGGTGTTTAAGTATACCTTTACCAAGAAACCAGAGGCCTTCCTTCTGGGCATTGTCGGCCAGAATGTGTTAAAGAAGGACAGAACATTTTTTATGTACGCAACATCGGCAGCAAGGATACTCATCGCTAAGAACTGGAAAACTCAAGATCTACCCACTCTGGAAGAATGGCAGATGCAGCTGATGGACTATATGCAACTAGCTGAGATGACTGGCAGAATCCGAGACCTGGGAGAGGAGAGGGTTGAAGAAGACTGGAAGAAATTCAAGATTTAGTTACAAAAGTACTGTAATTTGGCTGAATGTTAACAAGGATGTCAGAACAGAAATAATTGTCTACCATTAAACTAGATTTGAGTTTAATGACAAGGGAAATAAGGAAAGTATATATTTCTTTTTGGAGAAAGGAAGAGACTGTATTTAAATGATTGGATTTAAGATTGTGAACAAAATGATAATTTGCTTGGAAACAATGTTATAATGATGCAAGTGGGAGCGGGAGACGCGAGGGAGTCCAAAGTAGTAATGAAAAGATGTCAAATAATCAATGCTGTTTATTAAATATGCATTTGTATTGAAAAACCTTAATAAAAATTTTTATATATATATATATATATATAAATATCTAATTGATTTTTGAATGCATTGTTATTCGTGTTTTTATACTGTATTTTATGCTGCTTTTATAATTAAGTGTTTTAAAGTGTTTTGAATTTGTTGTTAGCTGCCCTGAGCCCAGTTTTTGAACCGGGAAGGGCGGGGTAAAATAATAAAAAAATATTATTTATTATTTATCAATGGTGTTGTCCTCCATAAATTATTCTAATCCACTTTTAAAGCCGTCCAAGTTAGTGGCCATCCCTGCCTCTTGTGGGGCTAGTTCCACAGTTTAAATCTGTGCTGTGTAAGAAAGTGATGCGAGTGGTGCTGTGGGTTAAACCACAGAGCCTAGGACTTGCCAATCAGAAGGTCGGTGGTTCGAATCCCCGTGACGGGGTGAGCTCCCGTTGCTCGATCCCTGCTCCTGCCAACCTAGCAGTTTGAAAGCACATAAAAGTGCAAGTAGATAAATAGGTACCGCTCAGGCGGGAAGGTAAACGGCATTTCCGTGCGCTGCTCTGGTTCGTCAGAAGTGGCTTAGTCATGTTGGCCACATGACCCGGAAGCTGTACGCTGGCTCCCTCGGCCAGTAAAGCAAGAGGAGCGCCGCAACCCCAGAGCTGTCTGCGACTGGACCTAATGGTCAGGGGTCCCTTTACTTTTACCTAAGAAAGTATTTCATGTTTCCCCCCATCTTGATTCTTCCAATATCCACCTTCATTTGGTGTCTCTGGGTTCTTGCATTATGAGACAGTGAGAAGAACATATCTCTATCCAATCTTTGACTGCATGCCCCCTATATCATTAAACTCATTTGAAGCGGAAACGATTCTGGGCACTGTTAGCTGACCCCTCACAGAGTTACAATTTCCAGCAACCCCTAAATGAAGTGTAGTGGGTTCCCACGAGTCAAGACACAGTGATAATAGCGAGAACCTTTATTAAACTAACAGAACTGGGAAACAGGGGCAAAGCAACTGCTTATATATATAGTTCTGAAGGTCTGAGCCACTCCCACCCCCAACGTGATTGGCTGTCTAAACTTCCAAGCTGTGAATCATAACTCAGAGTTTAAGGACCAATGGCAGAGGCCCAAATCCTGAAATGTTCTGTGACTGGATATCATGTATCGAATCAGAACACAGGGGCTCAGAATCCTTAGTCCAGACTCAAGCTCAGGCAAACACAGACCACTGAATACATAACACATAAACTACAGTACCTAGAATTCTTTGAGGGAGAAAATGTGCTTCATATGTCCTCTAAAGGCCTCATGTGTACACAGCTCAGCTAACCCTTTCTTTAAACTTAAATAGGCCAGATAATGTTGGCAATTCCCATAGGGGATTTTTTCTGCACCTTGCTTGTTTGGGTTGTCCTTATCTAGCATTTAAATTAAAATGTATTTGACGCCTCTTTCCCAGCATAGCTGATCATGTTGCACTGAGCACCGAGGCGGGATATGCACTGACCTGTTTAATGGTATTTCCGCCCATTAGAACAATATTAGATATCTCGTTCTAAAACGTCACAGGGCATACTTGTTAATTAAAACATTTTTGACCTTGTTTTTTCTGTCAAATCTATGTAATACCCAGCCATACCATTTTCCAAAACATTGTTTCTTTCCCTGCTGCTGTTTTCTCTGCGCTGTGCCCTCTGGTGTCACATTTTAATTCTTCCTCCCTCCTTCCGTGTCCTTTATTGAAACCAAACACTGCCCCTCAAATACCATTGGAAGATGGGGTCAGAGTTTGAATGAAGAAAAATAAAAAGTTAAATGCTACATAGTGTCAGGGACTGTGCTGCGGAGGGCTGTACTGAGGAGAAATGGTGGGAGCCCCTCTCCCCCTGATCCGGATCTTAAATCTTCCCAGGAGCAGGAGGATAGCAAAGATTTGGAACAGCGGTTTGCAGAGGGGCATAGTTCAGAAGGCAGAAGCTGGGAAATGCTGGATGGGGACAGTTAGGAGAAGAAACACTGGGAGAGAGGGTTAACAGATTCACTGTGTCTGGAAAGCAATGTTCCACTCAGCCCAAGGTCAAGAAGATCTCAGAAAGTGGCAGAACAGAAAGAACACAAAGCACAGAGGGTACAAAATCAGGTTACAAGACGTAGAAGTGACATGGATTAATAGGGACATAAGGGGGTGGAATCCTTAATTGGGAGCACCCTCATTACAGGAGCTGGGTTTTTTGTTCTCGCACTGTGATTATTAAAGTTTCTAACTGGTAAGAAGACTCTTTTCCCTTTGTGCTGCTTATCTACTGCCATGGGGGAGGGGGGAGACGAAGCCGATTCCCTGAAGCCTGACACATGGGGACATATGAGCAGTGTTTTAGGCAAGGTAATAACACATTATGAACATAAAAAGTAGGATGTCGTGTGTCAATCTGTGTTATCAAAACCATTCCTTAACCCATCCTTAACATTAAAAACCATAAGTGTAGATCATTCATGTGAAGGGAGCATCATGTGAGTACAGTGGTACCTCAGGTTAAGTACATAATTCGTTCCAGATGTCTGTTCTTAACCTGAAACTGTTCTTAAACTGAAGCACCACTTTAGCTAATGGGGCCTCCTGCTGCTACCGTGCCACCAGAGCACGATTTCTGTTCTCATCCTGAAGCAAAGTTCTTAACCCAAGGTACTATTTCTGGGTTAGCAGAGTCTGTAACCTTAAGCATATGTAACCTGAAGCATATGTAACCCGAGGTACCACTGTACTGAGGAGCAGGATTACACCCCTAGTCCCATCTCCCAGGATCTATAGACATCTTCTACACATGCAGGTTTTCCCCCCTCCTTTTTTAAAAATCCCTGAGCCACACTCAAATGTGGAAGTCTTTGTGCTCGTCCACTCTTCCACTTGCCTTGTAACTTTCCCCTGGGAAAACCTGCTGTTTACAGCTGAATCGGAAGACATGTCAACCGGGATTTCTGTGGCTGGAATTTGTTCCAATGCAGCAGTAAATAGTGGGTCTTCCTGTGGAAAGTGGCGGGATAAGCAGAAAACCTCTTGCACCCATGATTTCTAGTGAATGTGTGGATGAGTCAACATGCCCAAAACTAGGGTCTGGGGGTCAGGAGTGCAGTCTCATGCCTCAGTGCTCAAGTGATACACCATTCACACAAGTAGCCCATGAATAGGGTTCGTGTTGCTTGTAGACCTGAGCAATGGTTGGCCCAAGGGACCAAGGAACTTCCTGTAGATCACTACGATGCAACACTATGCGGGACTGTCTTTGAAGATGATCTGGAAGCTTCAACTTTTGCAGAATGTGCCGGCCAAAGCAGTAAGTAGGTCAACTTGCTGAAATCATACTGCATCAATTCTATGGGATCTGCACTGGCTTCCTACTGACTATTGTGCTCAATTCAAGCTGCTAGTTTCGACTTAATAAAGCCCGAAGGGACAAAACAAAGAGGAGGACGCATTCTGGAGTGGAATGCTACCTCTTCAGCAGCTTGAAAAGCTTGCAAGTTCTTCAGATGAGAGGCAGAGGTTCTGTATTTTTAGAACCCACCTTATTTCTAATTTGCTTGAAACGGTTTTTAATATCGAGTTGCATTGTGTTTTCATATTAGTATTGTGCTTTGATTCCTGTAGCCTGCCCTGGGACCTTAGAATGACAGATAGGTAATAAATTGCAATTAATAGCAATAGAGAGCAGAACGTTTTGCTCTCCCTCATTTTCATGCTGGTTTCTGAGTTCAAATATGAAGGACAGGGAGTCTTTCATTTGAAGAACTTGCTGAGCACAGAGTTGATCTCTGGCCCTACCCACCACTGCCCTGTGTGAAGCGTTCCCAAAGTAAAGGAAGGATTGAGCTCTGATTAATAAGAATACACACAGAGGCTTGAACCAGCAAGACTCTGGGAAGGGTGCTTATAATAATCTCTGCGTACCTCCACCCCCTGGCCCAGGTCGTTTTATTCACAAAAGACCTTTTTACAGAGTGTTCTAAGAACCAATCAGATTTCTTCTGAGCATTTCAACAAACCCCACCGTGGGAACTCTGGAGATCATAAACAGGAGTAAACAGGAGAGGATGGAAGGATGGCAAGGAGATAAGCATCTTTATCACCTTCCTGTGAAACTATTTCCAGGCCCTAAGATCAACATCCTGAGATTAACATATCAGAAAAGCTACAGCAAAGAAACTGACCACTGTCTTTGATGACCCAGGACGCCTGCCTGTCTAAGTGTGTACGTGACTTGTGAAGCAAGAGAAATGGGCAGTAGAGGAAATGGCCAGAGATGCAGAGGGTTGTGGGATTTGATCAGAAATTATTGTCAATGTATCAAACCCAGTCAACACAATGCATTCATCATGGACACAATGGCTTGATGCATATTTTATAATTCCTCATAGTAATCCCACCTGACTCCACACTCTGGATATTTGCACTCCTACACATGTGGCCCTCAGAAAGCTGCTCAGAAGGCAATGTGGCCCTCAGACTGAAAAAGGTTCCTCACCCCTGGGAAAAGACAGCTTTCCCTGAACTTTTGCATGTCTCTATGTGTCTTCTTCTTCTTCTTCTTCTTCTTCTTCTTCTTCTTCTTCTTCTTCTTCTTCTTCTTCTTCCAAAAAAGGGCAAATTTCCACATAGTATATGTTGGGAAAGCACATCATAGCATGCCAGCTGAGAGCCTCTGAATGTTGGATGAAGTGCAAAGCTATGCAAATTGGCGTCTAATTAAATAGCATTAAGCTAGTTGTGACAGCCAGTGGGGTTGCTGTAAAATCTGACTTGCTGACGCTAAAGGATCGGGTGCTGAATCAGCAACGGAGGCTGGCTTGCAATGTGATGAATAAAGACCCCACGTTTTGGAAGAGGCAGAGCAATTAGCTGGGAAATATGGATCAAGATTCCCACTGGACCCTGCTCAGACCAAGAAGAGACCGTTCCGAAATGGGGGTGACGAGATCAGTGCTGACTTAAGAAATTTCACCGTGTGAAGGGCAACAGCAAATTGAACCCTGGGCCACATTTACACCATATGTTTAAACCACTATGATACCAGTCATGGCTTCCCCCCAGAGTAATTCTGGGAGCTGCAGTTTGCTAAGGGTGTGCAGAGTTGTTAGGGAACACCGGTTCCACTCACAGAGCTACAATTCCCAGAGTGGTTTTGATGCAAATCTTTTAGACTGAAGGTAAGACACCACGCAGCAATGGAGAAACTCAGAAAGATTATTGTAAAGCAAAGGTAAAGGGACACCTGACCATTAGGTCCAGTTGTGGCTGACTCTGGGGTTGCGGTGCTCATCTCGCTTTATTGGCCAAGGGAGCCAGCGTACAGCTTCCGGGTCATGTGGCCAGCACGACTAAGCCACTTCTGGCGAACCAGAGCAGTGCATGGAAATGTCATTTACCTTCCTGCCAGAGCGGTACCTATTTATCAACTTGCACCTTGACATGCTTTCAAACTGCTAGGTTGGGAGGAGCTGGGACCGAGCAACGGGAGCTCACCCTGTCGCGGGGATTTGAACCGCCGACCTTCTGATCGGCAAGCCCTAGGCTTAACCCACAGCGCCACCCAAGTCCCCTTATTGTAAAGTACTTGCTAGCAAGTTGACTCAGAGGAATAATTTCCAAAGTCTGAGCCCTGAATGCAGGGCTCAGCAACTATTTATAGGACTTTTTACATCATAACACGTAAGAGAACATTCAGCAAATTAGAACTGAACAATACCCTTCCCCACCTGGCAGTACTAAGAAAAGGCAGGGTGTTGATCTATGCAAGAAATACTAAGAAATGGCAGGGCGTTGCCCTTATCACATAAATGCATGCCATGAGTCTAAGTTAGATGCCTCAGTTTAGCAACCAGTCCCTCTTCCCAAGGAGCTCTGGGAATTGTAGCCTTGGGAGAGAAATATTGGCCCATATTTCTCAATGTTGTCTGCACTGACAGGCACTGGAGATGCCACTAAGGTTTGAACTCAGAACATTGTGTAGGCAAAACAATTGCTGCACTCCTCAGCTGCAGTCCCCACCCCCCTTTGGAAGGAAAACTTGGGACTCACCCAACTTCCATCAGTCTGGGTGACATCCATGCCAGCAAGCAGAAAAAGGAACATACTTTTTTATGGTCTTTTTTTATCCTGGCTTTTCTTTGTCGAGAGGAAAGACAGCTCCTGTTTGGAGTCATCTTGGCATCTGTTTCCCTTAATTCAGGGCATCCTTCTTTGGACCTGCACCAAGCAGAGTCTAGCCCCAGAGGGCTCCCAATGAGGCAGTAATTTAATATTAAAGGGATAGAAACCCATTGGGAGAGCTACAGAGTGCTAATCGGAGTTCACATATGGTAGACAAGCTAGACATTCATTCCCACTGTCCCATAACTGTGTCCTTTTTTTTCCTTTTTGGTAAGTTACAAGCCATGACATTTATTTAAGTTCCCCCATTCCTGGAAGTGGTGCCAAGCCTTTATTTTCTGCAGATGCCAACAGATGCCGATGGCCTGTCCCTAAACTTCCTGCATTAATTATGCCCCCTTGAGCTTACATGCATTTAGAGGTACTTTTTTAAAAAAAAATTATCCAAGAGGTTTTTGAACCAGCATGGTCCTCTTTTCCCAAGACACTCAGCTCCTCCATTTTCCAAAATGCCAAATGCCAGCTTTTGCTGAATTTGCATTCAGATCCTCCAGCTGAGTGACTCTCAAATACAGCTCACGATTTCCCACCAGCACATTGCAGTGGTAAATAGTGGCTCTGGACTGAATTAGGTTGGCTAACAGTATAAAGGAAATAAAATCACTAGTCATGCATAAATGGTAGTACTGGGCTGAACGTTTTCCACCCCCGGACATTTTGTTAATATTTACTTTTTAGCAAAACACAAAAAAATATTCTAAGTCTCCTCTCTTGTTGCTTCTTTCTCTTTCCCCAAATGAGTCACATGGGAAGGGCCTGCTCAGGAGATTTTGCTGCCTGAGGCAAAGGACAAGACAAGTACCCTCCTCCAAGACAAGTACAGAAGTCAGTGGGACTGGTAGATAAATCTTATTCCGATCCTGGTGAAAGGAAAGTGTCTTCCATTGCCCTTGAGGGCAGAAGGCTAGCATAGGGAGTGCAGCACTGGCCACATGACACTCACAGCTCTGGCCACCTCAGAACCTGCCACCTGAGACATCTACCTCATTGCAGGGCCGGCCCTGCACATGGGTGATCCCAAGCAATCAGGATTCTCTCAGCATCTAGGATGCTGTCACAAGGGAACGCAACAATGGGCAAGTGATGGGATATCTGGGAGGGGCCGCTGAAGTCAACTGAATGTGAGAGCACGAGAGAGCAACGGGCTGGACCTAATGTCAGTCCTACTCAGAGTAGACCCATTGAAAGCTATGGACATGATTAACTTAAAAGGTTAAGGGACCCCTGACCATTAGGTCCAGTCGCGGACGACTCTGGGGTTGAGGCGCTCATATTGATTTACTGGCCTCAGACAGCTTCCAGGTCATGTGGCCAGCATGACTAAGCTGCTTCTGGCAAACCAGAGCCATTTACCTTCCCGCCGGAGTGGTACCTGTTGATCTACTTGCACTTGACATGCTTTCGAACTGCTAGGGGGGCAGGAGCTGGGACCGAGCAATGGGAGCTCACCCCGTCGCGGGGATTCGAACCGCCGACCTTCTGATCGGCAAGCCCTAGGCTCTGTGGTTTAGACCACAGCGCCACCTGCATCCCATCGATGACAAACTTAGGTCCATTTAAAAAAATTCCTTCCAGACATGAAAGCTCATACCAATAACAACCTTAGTTGGTCTCTAAGGTGCTACTGGAAGGATTTTTTTTTTGTTTTGACCAGCAGACCAACACAGCTACCTACCTGGAATTAGGTCCACTTGTTTCTGTGGATCTGCCTCGGGTATAACTTATTGGCTAGAGCTCAATGGAAATGAAGAAGGCAGGTGTGCTTTTTTGTAAAGAGTGACAGATTTTTTTTGAGGACGCTCTTCTCCTTCTTCTTCTTCTTCTTCTTCTTCTTCTTCTTCTTCTTCTTCTTCTTCTTCTTCTTCTAACATTTTCAGGGCACCCCCACAAATAAATGGGGGAGTAGTACTGTTGGTCCAGCCCTCATAAGAGGTTAAAGCTGCTCATTTTTTGGTCAGTTGGTTTTGCAAGGCTCTGGCTGGGTGCAGCTCCTTAAATGATAAGAGAGATCTGAGTGCAGTGTGTCTCCAACGATCGCCTGGACCTGTCTCCAGTGTTTGGAAGGCTGTTCCTTCGAAATCACTGTCTGTCATTTCTCCCATCGTTGCCTTATTTTTTTGAAGGTGGTAAAGATTTGACTAACAAAGGTCTTACTGTTCACTTGTTAACACCTGCTAATCTTGTTATAGCAGATACTGGGAAATGCTTAACACAGGTCTTTTTGAAGCATGGCTGCCACAGATACAGGACATAATTCTTATGGATAAATTAACAACATCACAAAGAGAAACACAACTTTCTATAGGGCATGGTTTAATTTTTACTGAATATGTGAATTCTATTGAACATAGCTTCCGTCCACTAGGCTCTCATGGGATCCTATGGAATGATACATTTGTTTGATCTATTCTCACTGTATGGCATCTCTGTAAGTCTTGATTTCAATGTAAAGGTAAAGGTAAAGGGATCCCTGACCATTAGGTCCAGTTGTGACCGACTCTGGAGTTGCGGTGCTCATCTCACTTTATTGGCCGAGGGAGCCAGCGTACAGCTTCCGGGTCGTGTGGCCAGCATGACTAAGCCACTTCTGGCGAACCAGAGCAGCGCACGGAAACGCCGTTTACCTTCCCGCTGGAGTGGTACCTATTTATCTACTTGCACTTTGTCATGCTTCCAAACTTCTAGGTTGGCAGGAGCAGGGACCGAACTACGGGAGCTCACCCCTTCGTGGGGATTCGAACCTCCAACCTTCTGATCGGCAAGCCCTAGGCTCTGTGGTTTAACCCACAGCGCCACCCACATCCCTTGATTTCAATGTACTACACTTTAATGCTGTATCTGGAATTTAGGGAGCAGGGATGCTTCCTGGTTTGTATTTTAGTTTTGGCTGGATCCTCGGTCTTGACCCCGGCTCTGTCTCACATCCCCTGGCACCTGGCTTTGGAAGTGCAACAGCAGAAATAATTCTGTGTGTTAATTGTGAGTTAATTCTATTACCAATAAGCCATCTGACCAAGAGTGTGGTGGAGGTATCGCTTAGCCTCTTCACTGAGGTAACACATTTCTGATTGGCTGTGCAGTTCTGAGGGAGTGTGCCCTCTGTATGTTTGGTTGAATGCCTCCCTGCTGCGTACAAGGCCTGAACTAGGAAAGCCAAAACCTCTCTGTTCCTCTCTGCACAAATCATACACTGTTTTCATTCAGTGTATGTGTATCTGTTATTCGACAAAGTGTTATCACATCTTTTGTATCTGGACTCTGTCTGCATTATTGAAGTGGCTTGGCTAGCACCCACCTCCCAGTTCTCTTCAGATTGTTGCCCACGAACCCAACTCTGACCCAGCCTCCCATTTCACACCAAGCAACCCCAGGAGTATATTTCCCAACTCTTGATAGTGTACTGCAGGTGGTTTGTATTTTTCTAGCATATTTTTTCAACAGAAGAAAAACTGCCTTCTCATCTGTTAAATCAACAGGCTATTGAACCCTCCCCAGGCTATTGAACACAGCATTCCAGTAGACAGAGGGGAGCCTTCAGCGACATGCTATAGCGGTCAGCCTCCAGCCTTTGTCTGATGAAACTGGCCTGTTACAGACATGTCCCCATTTTGGTTGGCGAAGTCTTGGAAGATATTCTGCTGTTTTATTTTTATTCTCCTGTTTAGGATCGTTGGCGCTTCTTTCTTTTCCTTTTGCCTGATTTCAAGAAAGCTCTTTTGAAAGTGTTGCTCTTCTTGCAATTATCCTGGGTGGTGGCTTTCTGGCTGCCTTGAGGATCGGTGCAAGAAAGACAGCAGAGAAATCTGTGGAAAAAACCCCCCAATGGGTGAAACTGGCTAATTATGAATCAAGTGGAGGGGGATGCAACATATGGAAACTGTTTTCCTTAAATTAAATATATATATAAATATTTGACTTTTGTTTTCATAGTGCTTTCATACATATCTTCTGGAGGAGTAAGTTACTGCTTTTAAGACAGAGAAAGAGAGAGAGAGAAACCAGGCTGTAGATGATTTTCCTTCTGGTCTTAAGAAAATAAATCATGTTGGGTTGTCAAAGGCTGAGCAACACCAACGGAAAGAATTTCTTTTTAATAGAAGCTGTCCATCTCGACTCCTCTTTATGGCAGTCTTGGGAGAAAGGGAGGGGAAGGAGAGAAACTGCACAGAAAAAAAAAAGCTGAAGGGATGCAGTTTCTGCTGGAACAGCATCCAATAGAAACTGGCCTCCTGCCAGGGGTGCAAAGGAATCTTGATGAGACAGAGAAGATCTATGACTATAGCCGGGAGTGCTAGCAAATCGCCCACACAAACATGTCAGGGCTTTCTCTTCAGAGCACCAGAACATAGGATGCTGCCTGCCTTATGCGAAGTCAGGCCATCCATCTATCTAACTCTGTGCTGATGACACACACTAGCTGGAAGCAACTCACAAGGGCCCCAGGTTGGGGAACATCTATCCAGTCCTAACTGGGAATGCTACCTTAAAGCTATGGTTTTCCCAGTAGGGATGTAGGGAAGTGAGAGCTGGACCATAAAGAAGGCTGATGGCTGAAGAATTGATGCTTTTGAATTCTGGTTCTGGAGGAGACTCTTGAGACTCCCATGGACTGCAAGAAGATCAAACCCATCAATTCTGAAGGAAATCAGCCCTGAGTGCTCACTGGAAGGACAGATACTGAAGCTGAGGCTCCAGTACTTTCATGAGAAGAAAAGGCTCCCTGGAAAAGTCCCTGATGTTGGGAAAGTTTGAGGGCACAAGGAGAAGGGGACAACAGAGGACGAGATGGTTGGACAGTGTTCTCGAGGTTTAGTCAAAGCATGCCCAGGTTTTCACTTGTGGACAATGTTTAATTAAATATTCTATATAAATTTCCCCATATTCTACCAGGAGAAACTGGTAGAATATCTCCAATTAGCAAAAAATGACTGAGATAATCAGGAGATAGCCAACCCAAAGGTATAAAAAAGAATGGGGAATTTAAAAACAATACTATCTTTTATGTGCCGTGAATCTTCCTACATTCAGCTTCATTTTGATTGCCCTCTCCTGAAAGTTTCCCAACTCTAGCAGGGTCTAGCAGGGGTCTAGGAAGGTCTACAGGGACAATATGAAATACATATGGCCTGTGGGTCTCCAATCCATCACCTCAAGTCTAACATTTCCTTAGCATGCATTAATCCAGCTCTGCTTCATCAGAATCTCTCTCTCCCTCCAAATATCAGTTTTTGCAAACTCTCTCGCAGCTGGTCCTTCTCCTTTTGCCATCCTTCCTGCTGAGATTACAGCCCAGATGCTTGTCATCAAGAGTGCTCTCAAAGACTATTGATCTTTTGATGGATTTCAGGCACTTGATCTAGTTCCACTGTAGAAGAGTGTTCTGTTAGTTAGAGCTCTGGGGCGAGGATCGCTAACTCAGGAAGAGCTGCAGGTCTTCCTCCTCTTCTTTATTTATTTAAGAGATTCTGTTTTGTTTCAGCGTCTCACTTGATCTTGTGAAATTCAAGGCTGCTCAAAATTACAAAGAAGAAGCAGAGAGAACCCGGCGTCCAAAACAACTGCAATGTTGAAAATCATTTATTATTACATTACTAATATGTATTTATTTATACCTACCTTTTCCCCCTGACAGGGACCAAAAGCAGATTGCAGATCATAAAAAGAGATAAAAACATGGGGGGGGGGGGAAGCATCCATTAAGAAGCAATTATGTGCTTCAATGGCCAGCCACTGCCACACGCCTCTGTGCTTAAAATACTACATTCATATTTGTACATTTATACATGGCATGGAGAAAGTGGAGAGAGGAAGGTTTTTCCCCCTCTCTCTTAACACAAGAACTCAATGAAACTGAATGTTGGGATATTCGGGACAGATTTTTATTTTTTAATTTTTTAAAAGTCCTTTTTTATGCAGGGCATATTTAAACTATGGAACTCACTCCCACAGGAGCAAGTGATTGTGATGGCCTGGGATTCGGGCTCAGACTCGGAACCAGAGGAGTCTCAGTCCTCACCGGATCCTTTGGCTCAGGCGGCACCTGAACCAAGTCTGGGGCCTGATTCTGAAGAGCCACAGTCTGCACAGGTTCCCCTGCAACAAACACCAGCTGGGCTGAGTCAGGGGTCTGAGCCTGCCCTGGCTCCAGATGCAGGGCTTACCTCCTTAGTTTCAGCTGGGCCATCACTTACAGCTGCTCCACTACCACTTGGGCCAGGAGAGGCTGAGGCAGCCCCTGGGTCGAGTAACCCACCGACGTCTCCCGAGCTGCAGAGACTAAGGTCTGAGAGAAGGAGAGACCTGAGTACTCGCAGGAGGAGTGCTTGCCTTCGGGAGAGACAGGGAGGTGAGTTACCGGGGGATCAGGACCGGCCGTTACCCCAACAGAGATAAAAGGCTGCCAGACCCTGCCCCAGGTTGCGGGAGCAACATTGCTGTATGCCAGATCCTGCCTGAGATCCTGTACCTGTCCTTGCCTGGTTTCCTGCCTTGGCCCTGTTGGACTGACTCCTCATGGAATCCTTGGACTCAGGACCAGACCTGGACCACATTGCTTGGGTTAACCCCCAGGCCCAGCACAGCTGGACAAGGTGGGCCTCTGGCCTGATCCTGCAGGCTTTTCTTATTTTCTTATGTCAAAGACCAGATATTAGGAACCCACCCTAATTCACCCTCCTCAGTAGCCATTTCAGGCTTTAGGGAAGAAGGAGAAGAGTTTGGACTTGATACCCTGCCATTTGCTCCCCTTAAGGAGTCTCAAAGCAGCTCACAATCTCCTTTCCCTTCCTGCCCCACAACAAACACTCTGTGAGGTGAGGCTGAGAGACTTCAGAGAAGTGTGACTGGCCCAAGGTCACCCAGCAGCTGCATGTGGAGGAGCGGGGAAGCGAACCCGGTTCACCAGATTACGAGTCTGCTGTTCTTAACCACTGCACCACGTTGGCTCTCTCTCAGGGAGCAGAGTGGCTCCTGTTGCATGCACAATCTTGATGCGTATAGTGACCAGGGCCAAAGGTAGTGGTTACAAGAGGAAAGGCAGAACTCTGAGCCACCCATGAAGGTGCAAAAGTGGTCGGGGCCCTTCTCTGCCCCCAGAAAGTCCCACTTTGGTGAATGGAATGAGGGCTCTGCACCAGTGGAGCAACAAAGGTGTCACTCAGCTGGTGGTAAAAAGGTAAAGGACCCCTGGACGGTAAAGTCCAGTCAAAGGAGACTATGGGATTGCGGCACTCATCTTGCTTCAGGCTGAAGGAGCCGGCGCTTGTCCGCAGACAGCTTTCCGGGTCATGTGGCCAGCAGGACTAAACTGCTTATGGCACAAGGGGACACCGTGACGGAAGCCAGAGTGCACAGAAATGCTGTTTACCTTCCTGCCGGAGTGGTACCTATTTATCTACTTGCACTGGCATTCTTTCAAACTGCTAGGTTGGCAGGAGCTGGGACAGGGAAACGGGGATTTGAACCACCAACCTTCTGATCGGCAAGCCCAAGAGGCTCAGTGGTTTAGACCACAGCGCCGCCCACATCCCTGGATAAGCTGGATAAACTGGTGATAGCAGGCAGGAGACTAGCAGAGAACGACAGGGTTGGGTGCAGTCCACCCCCCCCTCAGCCTGCCAAAGAGCTAGTGTTGAAGGAAATGTCTCCCAGCCAAGCAGTCAGAGAGAACATGAACTATCAATTTCCACTGCATTTCCCCCCAGTAAATTTAAAGCAGCTAAAGTATCCTTTTTAGCAAAAAACAAACAACAAAAAACCCCTCTGGTATTTTATTTTTTTTAGATCACCTTCCTTTCTCTGCAGTCCCTATTTCCACCAAACCTAGATGTATAGGTTCCACAAGCGTCCAATACAGCTAGAAGATAACAAAAATGTGTGTGACTATTTTAGTTTTTTGGGTTTAAAATGTAAAGTGAGAGAGACCGGCATGCTTTCAGAGCAGAGGCAATGCTTATGCATTATATAGCACAAATACATAATGCATGAGGATGTACAAGAGGCATCTAATTTGCTTTCCAGCTGGTGACATTGCAATAAAGGTGGAAACATTGTCCCAGCACTTTCCCTTCTGCATAAAGATCTGCTCCTGCTTCCCTCCCACCCTTACCATGCCTCTGCTCTTTCCGACTTGAGCTGCTGCCCTAACTTGTGAAAAATGGGAATCCAGGTCAGCTATTACAGGTCTGCAGCCTCCAATTCCTTCTGCAAGATGTCTGGCAGGCAGTCCGGAATGTTCTCTGCTTTCGACAAGTGGTGTTCGTTTGCAAGAATTAGCACGACACATTTCTACAATATTAATTTGGAGTCTTCTGCACTCAAGCATCTGTCTTCTCGCTGCTAACAGAAAACCATCTCCCTTCTGAAGAGCCAGGCACACAGAAGACTACAGAACTCATGATGCAGTTGGACCATGAGTTAAGCAAACATACGGTGGAGATAGGGATGGCTGTCAATTGAACAGTCGCCAGCTCTGAAGGAAAGGCAGTTAGAAAGGAATAGAAATGGTCCCAGAGAATGTTCTGAAGGTACTTGATGCTGAAGTTAATCAGGTCTGGGTCCAGTCAGTGCCCGAGTGGGTGACTGCCTAGGAACCACACATATGTTATCTTGAGTTCTATGATAGAAGAGATTCAGGTTATAAATGTAATCAAATAAAATTATACCCAGAATAGGCAGAAGAGGGACTTGCTTGGCCTTGCTACTTGATCATCTTCGCTTGAGGTTCTGTGGACTGAACCTCATGAATGCAAACCAGATTTTTTACCACTGAACTATGGGCCATCAGTAAGCAGCATTCTGCTGAAACAGACCAGCGATCTCTTTTGCTTAGTTCAGTCTCTTCTTGCTGGCAGTAGCCTTCCAGTATCTCCCGCAGCCATGCTAACTGAGGCACTTTGAACTGGATAAATGCCCAGAATTGAACCTGGGACCTCCCCCTTGCAAAGATGGGGCCCTTCCCCTAGTGGTGGTGGTGGCGGCACAGGGGCAGTTGTCCCGGGCACAAAATTGTTACAGGGCGCAAAGTTTCAACACCCGGTGCTGCCTCAACACAGCTGCTAGCTTCCATCGCTGGACTCTGTTGAAGATGACTTCTCCATGCAAACCAGGAAGTGACCTCTCTAGACAACGGAACGACTCTCTTATTCTTATTTCTGTGACTGCGATCTCCTGGGTCATGTGGGCCCCATTAGGCAGTTGAAGGTCCATGCATACTCTGCCTGTTTCCCACCCACCCCCACTCTGTGCAGCCCCGGGCGCTCTCAAACCACGCTATGCCACTGCCTTCCCCACCTCTAAAGTCACCTTCTGCTGCAGGGATGGTTGACCCCCCCTCCCTGTTGACTTCCCTCAGCTTCCATTTCTGGTTTATTACATGAAATGATACGCTCTGCTCTTTATATACAATACTATGTTATCACAGTGTTATATTCCTTGTTTTATGTACGGTAAATAAAATTGTAAATGTTTATTTAAATCCTGCCAATGAGTCCATGGTTGTTGTTTTTTTGGCGTTTCTGCCAATATATTGTAAAAGGTTCCCATTCTTTTTCAAAGTCCCTGTTGTCCTTTTCTCACAGTTTGTCCATTAACTTTGCTAACTCTGCATAGCTCATCAATTTTTTCTTGCCATTGTTCTTTAGAGGGTGCTTCTCCAGTCTTCCAGTTTTGTGCTATTAGAATTCTTGCTGCTGTTGTAGCATACATAAATAATGTCCGTTTTTCTTTCGGCAGCTCTTGTCCTAAAATACTTAACAAAAAGGCTTCTGGTTAACATCAGGAAGAACTTTCTGATGGTAAGAGCTGTTCAACAGTGAGATGGAGTTCGGTGGAAGCTGGTGAACTCTCTTTCCTTGGAAGTTTTAAAGCAGAGGATGGATGGCCATCTATCATGGATGCCTTAGTTGAGATTCCTGCATTGCAGGGGGTTGGTCTACATGACCCAGAGGGTCCCTTCCAATTCTACAGTTCTAGGACTTTGTTATTTTTGAAGAACTTCTGGCTCGGCCTGAGTCCTAACCGCAAATAGCTAATTTCCAGTTGGGCTCTTCTTCCATTTCATAACCACTTCATGGAACTGGCGTTAGAGGTTGCTGCTGCTGCTGCTGCTGCTCCTTTTACTGCTCTGTGTTGAAGCCTCAAATTGAAAGATTGAGCTTGGTCTTTATTGTTTTTGGCATATCTTGTCTCAGCCTATAACCTGATCTCAGGCGACGGAACAAAAGCCTCTTCCTTCTTCAACTTACAGATTTCATTTTTTTTTGCTTTTAGAGGAACATGACACCCAGTAATTGGGTCAGAGTGGTGCTAAAACTCCATTTATTTGATGGGTGTGCTACCGAAAAGCACCAGTTAGTAGCCTTGGTTTGTAGCATAGATATGACCTAAATTGAATGGGGAAGTAAGAGGAGGAAAAACATGAACATGAAAACCATCTTAATAGTGCATTTTGTGATCTTGAAAGTTGGTGGTAAAAGCTTCTGCTGTTGATTTCAGACTGCTGCCAGAGACTGCCCTAGTTGGTTTGTTTTTTAATTATATAATCTTCATTCATAGACATTACAACAATCATTTAACCATAATTTTAACGCTTTCAATTTAGACTCCCCTCTATTTCTGCAGTTCCTTGCCTTAACTTATTATTTTACCATCTATTCTCACATATATCTTATCTATCTATCTATCTATCTGCAGGTTTTTACAATAATCCTGCCAATGTCTTGATCTCTTTACAGTTTGTTTGTAAATATTCAATAAGCCATTTCCATTCCTTTCTAAAAAGTTTGTTGTCTTGATTTGTTATTCTTTTGGTAAATTTTGTCATTTCTGCACACTCCATTAGTTTCTGTATCCATTGTTTCTTCAGGACCTCTCCATCCTTCCATATAACATTCTTGCAGATATAGTCGCATAAAGGTAAAGGTAAAGGTACCCCTGCCCGTACGGGCCAGTCGGCTCCGACTCTGGGGTTGCGTGCTCATCTCGCTCTAGAGGCCATGGGCCAGCGCTGTCTGAAGACACTTCCGGGTCACGTGGCCAGTGTGATGAAGCTGCAGCTGGCGAGCCAGCACCAGTGCAGCACACGGAAACGCCGTTTACCTTCCCGCTATAAAGCTGTACCTATTTATCTACTTGCACTTAAGAGTGCTTTCGAACTGCTAGGTGGGCAGGAGCTGAGACCGAACGACGGGAGCTCACCCCGCCGTGGGGATTCGAATCGCCGACCATACGATCGGCAAGTCCTAGGCACTGAGGTTTTACCCACAGCGCCACCCGCGTCCCTATAGTCGCATACATACCGGTAAATAAATTTCTATACTGTTTGGGTAGTTCTAATTTCATAATTCCCAAAGCTTCTGTGTGTGTGTGTATGTGTGTGTTTACAAATGATATCTTAAACATCTTTTTCAGTTCATTATATATCATTTCCCAATAAGCTTTAACCTTATTACAAGACCACCACATATGAAAAAGTGCCTTCTTTCTATTTACATTTCCTGCACTTATTCAACTTTGATTTATACATTTTTGCCAATCTTCTAGGTGTTAGATACTATCTATGTAGCATTTTCAAATAATTTTCTCTTAAACCGTAAAGCCACTTCCGAACTCGAGAGGAGGGGAGTTGCGGGCTACCCCCTCCCACACATGCGGGGGCTAGTTTAGCCCCCACGAGAAGAGGGAATCCCCGGGCGTGTCCGCAACCCGGCACGCCAATCGGCGGGCAGGGGAGGCGTGGCCTACCCCATGTAAGGCCGGCGTGCCCGGGGACCGCCCTCTTTTCCCTGTTCCAGCTGCCCGGTTTCCCCATCCCACCCACCCTTTAGGCTTAGCTAGCTTTGACCTTGCTATGGACTTCGGTTGGTCGCTGCAAGGGGCCTGGTAGGAATTTTTCCAACTTGGCACAATTCCAGCCTTTTGGTTTCTTCACCTACCTCGTAGCAAAATTCACAACTTCTTCAGTATTGGCGGTTAGGCATTGGCAGGGGTTAATTGTTATGCAAATGAAGGGGGAAGGAAGCGCCATCACCTTACCCCAATGAAAAGGGTAGTCCGGTAGAGGACTCCGGGGGGCATTGCCCTGTCCAAAATCTAGGTGACACCCGTGGGATCCTACTTGGGATCCTACTCCCACAGCTGGTGGATAACCCTTCCCGGTCACCATGCCGGGTAGTCGATAGGAGCCAATGCCTAAGGCCAATACCTTCCAATTCCTATAATCAATAAAGTTGTGGCTTTTTTATGCCCATTAACCTTAAATAATGTGTCCTGTGTCTTCATTTCACCTGCGGGGGGAGGGGTATTGCCACGCAACATGCTGTAAATTTTATATCCGTATTCCATAATTGTTCCCATGCTTCCATTTCTATATTATGACCAATATCTATTGCCTAGTGCATCACTGAAGATTTCACTTGTTCATCTTTTGTCTCCCTTTCCAATAACATCTTGTACATTTTAGACATTACAATTTAACAGGTCTCTCTCTAATCGTGATAGTTGTTCCCCAAACCCCTGATTCATATCCCTTTTAAACATTTCATTCAAATGATGATATTGCAACCATGTTGTTAGCATTCCTGGTAAATCCCTAAACCCTTTTAATTTAAATTCTCCACCCTCCCCTCTTAGCAAATTTCTATAAGTCACCCAACTTTCCGTCATATTTTTCCTTTTCACTACTATGGCTTCCAAAGGTGAAAGCCAAAGTGGTGTTTTAAGTTCCAATAATTTTTTATATTTATCTCATATTCTATACAATTTTTCTTAATTATATGGTTTGTGAAACCTTTATGTACTTTCACCTTTTCATACTACAAATAGAGGTGCCTACCAAAAATATTATTGTGACCTTCCAAATCTAAAATATGCAGATTCTTCAATAGCAACCATTCATTCAACCAGTAGACAAGATGCTTCATAATATAATCTCATATCTGGCAGGGAGAAACCTTCTCTCTCTTTTGTGTCTATCAGTATTTTATATTTTATTCTCGGGTTTTCCCTTGCCAGATTTATTAAGAAATATCTACCCCATTCATTCTACCTCATATTTGCAGGGGGCTGGACTAGGTGACCCCTGGGACCCTGGAGAGTGGCTGCCATTCAGTGAAGGCAATACTGAGATAGATGGACCAAGAGTCTGACGGTATCAGGTACTGATCACATCAAAAGCCCACCTTTTGTTTTAACCTGCCCTGGGACTCCTGGTGAAGAGGCCTAGCAATGATAATATTCATCCTCCAGCATTTTAGCAACAGCCAGCCTGATTTTGTATCTCAAAAGCTCAAAGCGGAGCATGAAGGCATCCATTTCAGTATGATCTCCACATAGTGCAATAAAAATAAAATAAATGCTAAGCCATTTATAGCTCAGCACTGCATAGCAATCTGTAAGTGGGAAAAATGTAAGTGCTGGATGTGTTTGATTCTATAATCTGTTGTTTCTGATGACAAGCTATCATGTCGGTCTGAAGATTATCCCCAATTGATTGCTTGCAAGCGTCGACTTTGGAAATCATACCAATTCAATTTGCAGCTCCGTCAAGAACTCACTCGGTTCCCTGAAACACACCATCAGATCTTCTCTAGCCGAGTCTGCTCGTTTTTGTTCTATCAATCGTCCACCAAGGTGGCTCTTCTTTTGTTTTCATTTTAAATATTTCAGTTGCTTCGTTGCTGATGCGAAAAGTGAATTATCACCAATAGAACTCAAGCTCTGAATTGCAGCACTGGAAGCTTTGTTTAAAGACCAACATTCAAAATAGTGGCAGTAATACACAGGATGATGATTCAGTCAATGGAGATTTAGTGGAACACATTCATTTAGTGATAAGTTAAATAGCACTGCAGTTTTCATATTAACGTTGTTTTAAATGAGATGGAAAGGAGGGAGGGCAATAAGATGTGGCGGCCAAGTTTATTCAGATATTTTAGGGGAATGCAGATATCACAGATAGGGATTTATGGGGTGTTAGGGAAGGGGTAGTACCTCTGGTGGAGGATATGTCATGCTCCTTCTGGGGTAGCTTGTCCACCTTTGGTCCCCACTGTTGGGAAACTGTGTACGTGCAGCTACTCACACAGAGTCAATTAAGGTTTGGCAGACAACCAGAAGGCAATCTGAAGGAGTAAGTCTGCCTGGTGATAACAGAGGTATGGAGACAGCTCCCTGACTGGTCAAGCTCTCTCAAGGCAGTGATAATTAATGACCTACTTACTGGGATGTGTTCAAGTGTTCAGAGTTCAGTGGTTCAGTGTGTCAGTGAGTGTAGGAGTTGTGAGTCGTGTCAGAGAGAGCTAGCAAAAGATCCCTGTTCTATTCCTGTAAATAGTCCACTGTATATAATAAACACCTAACTACAAGTTCCTGGTTCCTGCTTCATCTATCCTGTCTGCAGCCAAGTCGCCAATTGCTTCCGTGGATTCTGCGTTTACTCTGCTAGGTCTGGCTAAGGTCCTGCAACTAGTCAGAAAGTTGCGAAATACTAAATAGGTGAGGGTAGTTCCTCTGGTGGAGGACATGTCATGCTCCTTCTGGGGTAGCTTGTCCACCTTTGGTCCCCACCATGCACTCAGCTCTCACCTGTAGCTCCTAGAAGCTGTCAGCATCTGACAGCAGCCACACCCTGGGAAATGGCTTTCACTGGCTGGCTAAACCAGGTGATGGTATGCGATGGGTCTCAAACCCTCACTGAGTTATGGATTTCCGCTGCATGCAAAGACAGGCTCCAGTGGATTGAGTAGACAAGACCAATAGTGGGTCCAATGGTCAAGAAGATGGTTTTTGCATGTGCTGTAGAGGGAAGTAAGGGGCAGATGGGGTTTATCAATCTGGGAAAGTAGCCCATCTAGCAGAAGGAAAACTCTGATCCTAAACCTCCACTGTCTCCACTGGCTACAGTGGTACCTGAAGTTACAGACGCTTCAGGTTACAGACGCTTCAGGTTACAGACTCCACTAACCCAGAAATAGTATCTCGGGTTAAGAACTTTGTTTCAGGATGAAAACAGAAATTGTGCGGTGGCGGTGCTGCAGAAGCTGGAGGCCCCATTAGCTAAAGTGTTGCCTCAGGTTAAGAACAGCTTCAGGTTAAGAACGGACCTCCAGAACAAATTAAGTTCTTAACCCAAGATACCACTGTATTCTCATTTTCAATAAATGCTTTGGGAATAAAGCCCTAGGAAAAGTCCATACCCACTGCCTTGCAGGATGTCTCCAGGAGAAGAAAAGGCTGAGGAGCAAATCCTACACAGACCCAAAGTGGAGTCCATAAGATGGTTGGATGGAGCCTTGTACAACTTTTTCTGGCAACTCCTGCAGCCAAGCTGGTGCCAAGCATATTGATCTCATTTCCTTTGGTCCACATCAGCAGGGCTGAGATGGAGGTCTTGTCGTCTGGGTTGCCCAGGACCTCCACCCACACTCAGGCTTGTGTCTCAGGGAGGTCACCTCAGTGCTGGTAACACAGCAATAACAACATGAGAGGCAGCAGTTATGAGTTATCAGTCTCTGCAGCCGCGACAATTCTCCAGCTTTTTGACTTCACCCCCAGAGGTGCATTCTATTGTCTTTCAAGACAGACTCCCACCAACAACATCCCTGTATTTTATCTTCCTTAAGTTCTACCACCTTCAGGCATCTGAAGGTATTCTGCACCCTCAAACAGAGATGGGCAAACTTATCTTTTTCAGTTATCATTTTTCTGATGTTACATTCAGTTCACTACATCTTTGCGTTTTATATATAAAAAAATCCTCATGAATATTCCTTCATATTTTTGTGTGCATTTTCCCCAATATGCATTTTTATCTAACATAGAGATTTTTTTGCAAGCAATTTCTCAAACTTAATGTGCTTTTTATGTTATTTTCAATACTCGCCTTCCCTCAAAAAGGATATTGTAAAGTTGGAAGAAGGTTTGGAAAAGGGCAGCCAAAATTATCAAAGGGATGGAGAAAGAAAAGGTTACAACATTTGAGGCTGTTTCAGTTTAGAGAAAAGGTGAGAAAGGGGTGACATGATAGAAGTTTATAAAGTGGTTCGTGGTAGGGAGAAATTGCGTGGAGAAAAGTCTTTCTCGCTCTCTCCTAACACTTAAACTCATAGACATCCAATGAAGCTTAATGCTGGAAGATTCAGGACAGATAGAAATAAGGATTTATTTATGCAGCGCAGAGTAAAATTATGGAACTTGCCCCCACAGGGATCATAAAATTGTAGAGCTGGAAGGGACCCCAAGGGTCATTTAGTCCAACCCCCAGCAATGCAGGAATCTCAGCTAAAGCATCCATGACAGATGGCCATCCAACCTCTGCTTAAAACCTCCAGGAAAGGGGGCAATTGTGTCCACCAGCTTGGATGGTTTAAAACAGGATTAGACAAATCCATGGAGGAGAAGTCCATCAGTGGTCACTAGCTGTCTTGGCTATTCTCTGCCCTCACAGTTAAAGGCAATAATGGTTCTTAATATCAGTTGTCTGGAATCTCAGATGGGAAGAGGGCTCTTGAGCTTGGGTCCTGTTGGTGGGTTTCCCACAGGCATCTGCTTGGCTTCTGTGAGAACATGATGTTAGATCAGATGAGCCACTGGCTTGATCTTGTGTTCTTAATACAGTGGTACCTCGGGTTACAGACGCTTCAGGTTACAGACGCTTCAGGTTATAGACTCCGCTAATCCAGAAATAGTACCTCGGGTTATGAACTTCGCTTCAGGATGAGAACAGAAATTGTGCGGCGGTGGTGTGGCAGCAGCAGCGGGAGGCCCCATTACCTAAAGTGGTGCTTCAGGTTAAGAACAGTTTCAGGTTAAGAACGGACCTCCGGAACGAATTAAGTTCTTAACCTGAGGTACCACTGCATATGTATTTTTATGCACAATTTCCATTAATTTATGCACTTCTGACCATTTTTCTAGTTGACACACCCCATCATAAAATGCAAGAAGTGTGAATTTTGGAGCACAGTAGGTGTGTTTTGGTTTGCATATAGCTCCAGGAAGTGTGAATTAAATACGGTTGATTTAAAATGCAGTGAAAACAAAAACCCCTCTCCCTTGAATGACAACATCGCCGCCTCTTTGCTACTCCCTATTCCTGGGACACAATTCCAAAACATTTACATGTTGCCGTTTCTCTCTCTCTCTCTCTCTCTCTCTCTCTCTCTCTCTCTCTCTCTCTCTCTCTCTCTCTTCAGATCCTTCTTCAAAGCTCCTCTTTTCTATGAGATCTGTGGTGCCACCACCCAACTTATACCTGAAAGCCTTACCTTAGTATTAAATCACATGTTTTTCATACTAAGGTTCTAGAGTCAGTATCCAGGTGGGTCTGGGGAAAGACCTCCATCTGAAATCTTGAAGAACCACTGCCAGCCAATTTAGACAATGAGTCCACAAGCTCTGCATCTGAGCATGGGATTCCAGCTCCCATCAGCTCCAGCCAGCTTGGCCAATGATTGATCAGGGATGATGGGATCTGTAGTCCGAAACATCTGAAGAACATCATGTTGGCTACTGCCCTCTACTTTGACTGCCTGGAGCTATGGCTGAAGTATTTCCCATAACTTCCTGTCTGATCTACCTTCTCCACTTTTACTGGAGATGACAGTGGTGGAACTGCCTGAATACAAAGCATGTGCTCTACCTGTTACCTATTAACCCGAGAGTCAGGTGAGAGTCCCACCTGTTTCTTTGCCTGGTTTTTCTTCCTTGTAGCTCTGCTCCAGCTTGACTCATGTGCAGATGGTGACAGCAGTCACGAAATTAAAAGACGCCTGCTTCTTGGGAGAAAAGTAATGACAAACCTAGACAGCATCTTAAAAAGCAGAGACATCACCTTGCCAACAAAGGTCTGTATAGTTAAAGCTATGGTTTCCCCAGTACTGATGTATGGAAGTGAGAGCTGGACCATAAAGAAGGCTGATGGCCGAAGAATTGATGCTTTTGAATTCTGGTGCTGGAGGAGACTCTTGAGAGTCCCATGGACTGCAAGAAGATCAAACCTCTCCATTCTGAAGGAAATCAGCCCTGAGTGCTCATTGGAAGGACAGATCCTGAAGATGAGGCTCCAAGACTTTGGCCACCTCATGAGAAGAGAAGACTCCCTGGAAAAGACCCTGATGTCGGGAAAGATGGAGGGCACAAGGAGAAGGGGATGACAGAAGACGAGATGGTTGGACAGTGTTCTTGAAGCTACTAACATGAGTTTGACCAAACTGTGGGAGGCAGTGGGAGACAGGAGTGCCTGGCGTGTGAAAGATGAAGTAAAATGAAAATCAGATAGGTGGGACTTGGGGGAAGAGTCGGACACGACTAAACAACAAGTGGTGCCTTAAGAACATAAGAGTCTGCTGGATCAGGCCAACAGCCCACCTTGTCCTGCTCTCACTGTGGCCACACAGATGCCTCTGAGGAACCCTCAAGCAGAACCTGAGTGCCTTTCAAAACGGATGTTTTCTCGGGGTGACTTACTGTTATTTTTAAAAATGTGCTGTGACTCTTAGAACCTGGCATGTGATTACCTTTGCCTTTAGATCAGCCTCTTTGCTCTGGGTCTGCCTGGGACTGAATTCCATCAGGGTCTGCTGCGGGACTCTTCTAACTCAAATTGCTGGCACAAATCATATTGCCACTCACTCTGGGGCTGCCTATATCCTGGTGTTAACACTCCCACCCATGGAAGTTCTGGAGGTGTGTGTGGCTGGGGAGAGACATATGTGAGGTGCTCCACCAGCTTTGATGTTCTTATGAAAGATTCATGCAGCTGCTGTTGCTGGAGATGACTGGCTAACTCATCCAGGTGGATATTCTGTTGACATGCAAAAATTCTGCTCGATGCAAGACACATTGAACATCGCAGAAATGTTCTTTGTCAGCGCACCTGGCTCCTCTCTCTCCCTTGAGAATTCGAAACCTCATTTCTGTCCCTGCCCTTGAACGTTGCCACTGCAGGCATGAACACCCCAACCTTCCACTCTCAGCTACCCAATGAGAGACAGAAAGAGAGAGAGTTATTTCAACACTGCCCAGGTAGCACTACCTGTAGATTCAGGGTTGCAAAAATGCCATAGATCTCTGCCTGCTCCTGCTGGACTAATGGTCATGCAAAGTCCAACTAATAATCCTTTCAGCATCAGAAGCACTAGAACTCTAGAGGGTGCAAGCAAGCACTAGCTCTCATTTGTCCCAGGAGAAGCAAGAAGGCCTGGGCACAGGCACACAAAGCAGGCAACTCAGGTTAGAAGAAGGGATTCTTAAGGGAGGGTTGCAACATCTGGGGCATTTTTGGTTAGAGAAAAGGTAAGGGGGGCATGATAGAGGGGTCTAGAGTTATGCACTGTGTGGATAGGGAGACATTTTATCTCCATCTCTCATAACACAAGAACTCCGTGGTATTGTGCAGCTAAATGAGGAGAGACAAACAGAAGTCCTCCATGCAGCACATTGTTCAACCATGAAATTTGCTCCCACTAGGTGTAGTGATGATGGCCACCATCTTGGACAGCTTTAAATAGGATGTCAGAGTTGTTCCTCTTCTCCCCTTTAGAGGTATCCTGGTGAGTCTGGGAGGGTTATCTAGAAACTCAGAAGATAGAATCAGGATTCAGAGTCACCTTAAGGGATTGGAGAACTGGACAAAAACTTTAGAAAATGAATCTCAGTAGGGACAAATGTACGGTTCTACACATAGGGAAGAATCATCAGATGCACAAATATAGGGCAAGGGGCACATGACTTGACAGCAGCACATGTGAAAGGGATCTAGAGGCAGGGGTTGGTAATGCAGGTGAGCTATGCATAAGCAAGCTGCCAGCTAGTTCTGTGGAGGCTCTTTTTATTAGCACAATATGCAAAACCAGTCAGATACATTTTGGACTGTGCCCTTTACACATCTTCCAATCACGAGATCGTGGGGTGGCACAAAGTTATTTTGGCACCTGTTTCCACCACGTCACTTTCCCCCTGAACAATGTTTAATTGAAAGTGACAAAGGTCACAGACAGGGCACTGCAGACTACTAAGAGAGCAAAGGTTAGATAGAGGGCTTGATGTTCAGACAGCTGTGGCTTGTCTGCGGGTGGAAGTGTGCTCCACACCCAGTGATCACTTAGTAGACACCAAACTGAACATGAGTCCCCATAGACGTGTGTCTGGCACCTTCATTGCACAACTTCCAGCGAATGCTGAAGATGCACCCCTTAACCTGTTTTTTTTTAATACTTGCATATTTTTAGGACTCACCTTAGTTTTGTAAGTTGCTTTTATATTGTATTGTAATATTGCTGGGCAAAGAGTAGGTGATGATAGATAGATAGATAGATAGATAGATAGATAGATAGATAGATAGATAGATGATAGATAGATGATAGATAGATAGAATGATAGATAGATAGATAGATAGATAGATAGATAGATAGATAGATAGATGATAGATAGATGATAGATAGATAGAATGATAGATAGATAGATAGATAGATAGATAGATAGATAGATGATAGATAGATAGATAGATGATAGATGATAGATAGATAGATAGATAGATAGATAGATAGATAGATAGATAGATGATAGTTAGATAGATGATAGATAGATAGATAGATAGATAGATATACATAAGGTAAAGGTAAAGGGACCCCTGACCATTAGGTCCAGTCGTGGCCGACTCTGGGGTTGTGGCGCTCATCTCGCTTTATTGGTCGAGGGAGCCAGCGTACAGCTTCTGGGTCATGTGGCCAGCATGACTAAGCCGCTTCTGGTGAACCAGAGCAGCGCATGGAAATGCCGTTTACCTTCCCGCCAGAGCTGTACCTATTTATCTACTTGCACTTTGACGTGCTTTCAAACTGCTAGGTTGGCAGGAGCAATGGGAGCTCACCCCATCGCGGGGATTCGAACCACTGACCTTCTGATCGGCAAGCCCTAGCTCTGTGGTTTAACCCACAGTGCCACCCGTGTCCCATACATACATACATACATTTCTTGGTCCGCTTGCTCCTCCCCAGATGTTCTCCTGCCTTTGGTTTATTTGCAAGGCTGCACATGGCCTTCCTCTCTGAGTAACTTCATCTTGCCACGAGGTACATTTTCTAGCTGACTTGCTTTCCATTTTGCTTGTTAAGCAGCTTGTTTTACTAGTTCTGGTGCAGGGAGGCTGAGAGACAACATTTGCATACCTTATTGATCCTGGCAGAGTCTCCTGATGCTGCCTTCCTTTCAATGTGTGTACGTAGAGCTGGGCACAGCTGTGCATGTTTGCGCTCAAGGGTTCAAGTGCTCCTTGGCTCAATCTGCAGATTTAGTTAATCCCACCTCGTGTTTTGCTGATTCAGTCTGATGCAATGGGAGCTGGTTTGCGAGTGGGTTGGGGCGAGAGATTTATACATGTGTCACTTTGTAAAATAAGCCGCTGATTAGACCACAGACAGAGCATCCTAATTTCTAAGAGCTACGATTTGTATTCTATAATTATCACGTTGTTTGCAGAAGAAGCAGAAAGTGCACCACCTGTCTCGTTTCACATCGCATGAGCAATGCAGGTTGCCAAGTCCCATAGGTACCAACTCTCAGGAGCCCAGCTCTTTTGTCCCCTCGTTTTTGGGTGGGTGCCCCCCCAATGTTCACATTAACTGGGGGTGGAGGAGGCCAAGAGCAATGCAAGTATAGCATGGTGTGGCTTCGGTGGCTGGCAGCTCCTCCTGCTGCCACGTAAGGGAAAGACAGGGGAAGCAGGCCCTGGCCAATGGCAGCAGCAGGAGGAGGCTGAGCTTGAGAGAGGAGGAGCCGCTGACCATTGAAGCTGTGCTGCTGCAATGTTTCACTCAGCCCCTGGCTCCTCCCAACATCCTGATGTCATGCGCCTGACATCACAGGCGTGTCATCCGTCCCCTCAATCTTTGGCTCAAATTGGCACCTCTGCCAGGTCCCATCAGGCACATTTGAGAAAAGCTCGAAAAATCAAAAGTATCAGGGGTAGAGGAGAGAGAGAGAGAGCATAACCAGGTGAAGCAGAAAATGATGCCACAAACAGAATATTTGCAGTATATTAAGATCAGAAATTCTTCCTGTATGCCACAACAGCAGGAAGACTACTCCTCGCACAGAGATGGAAACAACACGATATCCTGACAACTGAAGAATGGCAACAGAAAGTATTGGAGTATGCAGAAATAGCAAGGCTAACTGGAAGAATCCAACAGCAGGACGAAGAGAAATTCCAAAAAGAATGGTCAAAATTTATGGTAAACTGTACTTACGGTAAATAACAACACTCACAGGACTGAAATAAAACTCATAATGTTTGTTGTAAACATTTGGTTAGACCACAAGATGTAATGCTGTATTATAATAAGGAATGTACTGTATGTCTAAAGTATAATACAAAAATTTATTAAGGAATTATATAGAATGTATATATAGTAATCACACTTAAGCAAGAACAGTGTAGAGAAGCCAGAAGAGGGGTGGAGGGAAGTTAACTCAGATAATATATTGATTTAAAGGAGAATAATATTGTTAAGCTGTACAGTGGTACCTCGGGTTACATACGTTTCAGGTTACATATGCTTCAGGTTACAGACTCCGCTAACCCAGAAATAGTACCTCGGGTTAAGAACTTTGCTTCAGGATGAGAACAGAAATTGTGCTCCGGCGGCACGGCAGCAGCAGGAGGCCCCATTAGCTAAAGTGGTGCTTCAGATTAAGAACAGTTTCAGGTTAAGAATGGACCTCCGGAACGAATTAAGTACTTAATCCAAGGTACCACTGTATTGTGTTTAAGATATCTGGAAAAAAATAATAAAAATTATTGGGGGGGGGGGAGAACTTTTTTTAGCTAAGAAAGAAAAAGACTTAGCTGTGTTGGGTTGACCAAATCAAATTGACTGCATTATCACACCTGGATCAACCATTTTCCAGACATCTGGATGGCTAAGAAATTGCTCTGTGCTCTAGCTTGGGTCTGGAGAGGACTGGGTTCCACCAAGACCTTGCTGTGAACCCATCATCACTTGTGCAGGACTCACTATTGTGCAGGACCCCTTGTGCAGGACTCACTATTGTGATATTGCTGAACACAATATCTCTCTATGCTACCCACAAAGCCTCTGAGCCTCCCCACTCTTTTGCCCATTCAATCATAGGGAGGTGGGGCGGTAACCTTTCCCCCCACTTTGCTTTTTCCAAAGGATCTGGGTCAAAGTTGGATCCATTATAATTAATCAGAGGCTGGAAAAGCACATAAAATGGAAGGAGGAAGCTGGAAAAGTGATGTTTTTCAAAAGCACAAACACAGCGATACACACAGTTCTCAAACACCAGAGCAGATTTAACAAAGCCTTCAAAACAGGTGTATTTTGATAAGGTGATGGAAGCTGATGAGTGATGTGACCATCCATACATTCAAGGGGAGGGAGATCCATAGTCAGAGTACAATGATCACAAAGACCCTATGCTGCAAACATACACAATGAGCAACTGTTGATCATGTCAGGAAATGAGAAAGGACCCTTCCACCAGGCTGGGTTGACTGTGTCATACATAAAAGTATTTGTAATTTAATGGATTAACTGGTTAAAAGACAGATAATCAATCAGCCAGGAAGTGTTCTTGGTTGACTTGACAATTCTTTAAAGAACAACCTCTCTTGCGACAAAGTCATATGAAGTCACAGAAAAGATGTAACATATGTGCCTCAAGACAAAATAATTATGCAGGCTGCAAGCCCATGATGAACTCCCCAAAGGAGAGGACACAGTAAGATATGCAAATGCCAGAGACAAAACTCCAGCGGAGAAATCTTGGCTTAAAAGCATTCCAAGATTCTGCTCCTCTGGCTAAGCAGCTGCTCCCAGACTGAAGAGACGGGCCAAGTCTCAGGTGCAATAATAAAGGCCTTTTCAGATGAAGGGAATGGGAAACAGATTCTCTCCCCATCTTACTGCTGAAGTCATGCCAGCCAGAATCCAGTGTTCATGGTGTAATATATCTGTGAATGTTTGAGGAGACAAACCATTAGAAATTGTTGAAAAATGAGGGAGTTAAGTAATCTATCCTTTCTGCCAGAAGTAATGCACAGCCTTGGGGCTGGACTTGGTTTTTTGTTTTTTTTAAATGTAGAGGAGAGGGAAATGTGTGCAACCAACTATAGTTTCAACCAGAGTTGAGCTTTGAGCCTTGATGAAGTAACTCCTGCTTTCCCTGGGTGCTCTCCTTGGTCCTGAATCTGATACGCTGCCTGTAACTGAACCTTGTTTTCTCTTCCAGGTTGGTTCTCCCTGTACCTTGCCTGGCACTTCTCTGTGGACACTTGGCCTGGCTCAAAGAGTAAAGCAGGTTCTCTAGATGTGAGAAAGACATTTAGGTCAGCTGGAAAAACACAACAGCAAAATTCTTTATTAATTGTGCAATAGAAATAACTGTCTGGGGACACAATTACCCAGGAAGTCCTATTGTTCATCAGAGTTGGGCTGTCTGCTGCTATTGAGTGGAATCTGAGTCAGTAGTTGGAGCTGATAGATACTAGAATTGTGCAGGCATAATCAAAGCTTAAGCAGTTAACCTTTTGTCACTGTTCCTGATTAGGGGGGACAATAGTTAGCCTAGTTAGGGTGAGTCAATCCACTACCCATGAGCATTAGCTACCAAAGAAGACAGTTCCCACTGCAGTTCCTTTGGCTCACAGTACTATGCATGCCAGATTCTCTCTCTATCAAGTTCTGATGCAGACGGTGGGGCAGACACAGAGGGTGGGTATGGGTGCGCTCTTATGAGATGAATATTCAGCCTTGAGTTGTATTCTGTGCCGGCTTCTTCTGCAGCCTGCTCCATTGTTCTGTTTTTAATCTCAAGCACCAGAGCTTTGCTTCATAACTTCCATAAATCTCTAACCGTGGAATTAAGCTACATTAAAAAACTTACCCGCATGGTCTTCTGGGGTCAGCATTTTCAATCGAAGCACACGTCATCTTTGCCAAGTTTAATTTGGGGCTTGAAGGGAGTCCATTCGTTCTTTAAAAAACCAAAATTAAAACCATTTTTTTCCCCCTTGCATAGCTTCAAGCACAAACATTTGTCTTCGCTTCAATGCTAACAGAATCAGAATGGGTAATGGCCTGATATCTCGAAAGTCCCATGAGCCCTTATAATGAGTCTTAATGGTGGTGGTGGTGATAACAATGCATTGGCCATGTTTACAAGCAGAGTCCTAGAAATGGAGGTGACGAAAAGGTAAGTAAACTAAAACACCAGCCCAACTGTTAACCACTACCCTGTGCTTTGAACCTGAATAAGCTGAGATCTTCCTGCCCTGGTAGATGTAGTTCTGCAGGATACTAAGGGTGTAACTGATAAAAGGCTATGATCCTCTAGGCTCCCTCTGATGGCTTATTAGCCTCAGACAGGATCACAGAAAGTGGGAGATTAAAACAGGAGGTAGAGCCAAACCTGTCTTCATGAAGATAAGAGAATTGCTGGGTGGTCAGGCGGGGGTACCAGCAGGTTCTTTTTATGTGAGGATAAAATGGGGAGGTAGATGACCATGCTCGCCACCTTGAGCTCCTTGGAGAAAAAAGGAATATAAATGTAATAAATAAAATATGACGTAATGTTCTGGATAAGGGCCACAAATGAATGGTAGAGCATCTGCCTTGCATGCAGAATACCCCAGGTTCACTCCCCAGCATCATCATCAATCAAGATGACCCTTCTGAAGATCCTTCCGGTTCCTACAGAAGATGGCGAACTTTTGCGTCTTCCAACGCTTATTTTGTTTCCGGTCTAACAGCTCTCCCCTTAGCTGACTCTGAGGAGGGATTGGGGTAGCTCCCCCCTCCTCCCTTTCTGACAAACTACGTTCGTCTCTGTTCATGCCTGTTTGAACTTCCCGAGAGCTTTGGCTCTTAGCCGTTCCCTTATCAGTCGGCATTCCAAGGGGTGGGGGAGTTGGCACTAGCTGTTGTTCATCTTACATGAAAGTTAACTCTCTCTGATCCTGGCTGCTTATTTCCGTTGGCTGCAAACCTTCGCTGGGAGCTGGCTCATTCCTGACACCTGATGAGCAGCTGCTGGTTAGTGCAGGTAATACTGTACTAGATGGACCAACAGTGTGACTTGGTATAAAGCAACTTCCTATGTTCTTGTGTAGGGCTGTAAAACTGGGACAACAAGTGCCACCCGGTAAAACTTCCAGCACCATTACATTTAGATTAAAAGTGAGGATCCATCCTTCTCTTACTCTGTAAAACTGCATAAATGAATTATGGTTGTCTGGGGCAGGCGTCACAATTCTGGAATGTCTTCTAGAACTGAACAACTCACTGCGTAGACCTAGATCAAACTCTCATACTGCCCATCCTTCCCTACACACACAATCTCCATGCGCGCGCACACACACACACACACACACACACCAGTTCTGTCAGACAACCAGTCTTGGTTGCAAAAGCCCCAACTCCCCTCCACAAAAGCAATAAGGTGATGCATTGTGTTGGGTCAATGTATATTTTTAGACCCAAATCATCACACATGTGTGCACTCCAAACAACACGTTCCATGAGCTTACATTTCCATGAGGCTCCAGGGAGACGGAGGCAAAGTAAGAGGAAGAGATGACTCTATGAAGCTTTGTTAAGCACTGGAGAGGCTCTAAAATATTTACCAAAGGGTTTCACCCATCAACCACTAGCTCTCTCTCTCTCCCTCCCTCCCCCCCGCCTGCCTCTCTGTGAGCACAATAAAGCAGGGACTTGGAGAAGGTCACTGAACATGGACAGCTTTATCACTAAGGACAGGAGAACTCATTGGGATAAAATAAGAACCAAGCCTCGGCCTTTCTTCCCAAGAAGGAAGTGAACCCAATCTGAACCTTTTGAAGTTTGCAATGGGGCTGTGTAAGTGTGTCCATATTGTGATAGGAATTTTGAGGTCTTCGATATATGGTAATGTTCATAACCACACGTACATAGATCAGCACAGGAAAACTGGCCTGAAGCCATTTTGATTCCTAAACTGAGCAAATGTTTTCTCTGCAGAGTCAAAGTGGAAAAGCCTCCCCATTGTCTTTTCCTTCACAAATCCTGTCTTAATGGTATGTCTGTGTTTGAATAGGGTGTGAGCCTGTGACATGGCCAAGGAACTAAGTATTTATCATTAAAAAAGATTGGCCAGCTCCCCAAGCAATCCAATCAAGTAACCTGCCAGACAGGAGATAAACAAGGACAGGAGAAAAACAACATTCAAATTTCTGTTTTAGACCGCCTTTTCTGTGATGTAGGTGTGATGTATCTGAGGGGTGGCCTTAGGTTACACCCCTTCTGTGATGTATGTATGATGTTTCTGGGGGTGGTCTTAATCTACAGGGTGGCAATTTCAAAAGTCTTTATAAGGCCTTGCACACCATTTTTCTGGGTTCCTCCTCCTCTCCTGCAAGTGAGGGGAGCACCCTGTTGCAACAGATCAATAATGATCAAGCTTACTAGCTGCTTTGCTTCTCAATATTCTCTGGTTGGCCTCTGTTATTCTCTCCTACCAATAGGGAACCTATGTAAGGACTCTATAGGGGCTCTTGGATGCCCCATAAGGGAAAAGGGCAATTTGTGTTTACAACAATATATTTGGGATGGGGCTGGTTTGTGTTTGCTTTTCAGGGTGCTTTTCCTTCTCTTGAATTCAGCTGTGCAAAGAACTTGACACGAAAGAAGCAGCTCAAAAGATTCCACGTGTGGTTGGACTTTTGCATCTCTGGCCCGTCAAGAGCAGAAGAGGGAACTTAGAAGAGGCTGCCTTACGCCACGTCTGACGATTGGGCCCATGTATCTCAGCACTGTCTACAGTAAGGTAAAGGTAAAAGGACCCCTGACCATTTGGTCTAGACGTGACTGACTTGGGGGTTGCGGCACACATCTTGCTTTATTGGCCAAGGAAACCGGCGTACAGCTTCCGGGCCATGTGGCCAGCATGACTAAGCTGCTTCTGGCGAACCAGAACAACGCACGGAAATGCCGTTTACCTTCCTGCCGGAGCGGTACCTATTTATCTACTTGCATTTTTATGTGCTTTCGAACTGCTAGGTTGGCAGGAGCAGAGACTGATCAATGGGAGCTCACCCTGTCACGGGGATTCAAACCGCCGACCTTCTGATCGGCAAGTCCTAGGCTCTGTGGTTTAACCCACAGCACCATCCACATCCCTACTGTCTACAGTAGTGGTCCCCAAAACTTTGGGAGCTGCTGCCCCCTATAAACTCCAACCCAGTGCCCCCAACCTGACCCTCTCCCTCTGTGGTCCAAGGCAGTAATGATTCTGAATGCTTGTTGCTGGAAACCACAGGAGGGAGAGTGCCCTTGTGTTCACATCCTTTTTTTTTTCTCATTCTTTTTTATTAGTTATTTCCAAAAAGAACACAAGGTAACACACAAATACAAAAAAAAAATACACAGAAGAAAAAAATTAAAAATAATAAACAGCAATTATCATTTCCATATCATCCATATAACATAGTCGTCTCTTACGGGACTTCCTTCAGCCTGTCCATAAATCATTCGAAGCAATAAATAAAATTACACGTTTCATTACTTATATTGTCATTATACCGATTCCTAATTCCTATTTGCTTTGCACAATAACTCTTAGTCTTTCACAGTGCGTCTCTAAATCCCTTTAGCGTTATTTGCCCTTCGCTAATACATTCCAGATAATCTACATACTTTTCCCAATCTTTGGTGAACACTTGGTCTCTTATGTATCTAACTTTTCCTGTTAATCTATCCAACTCTGCGTAATCCGACAACTTAGATCTCCACTCCTCCACCGTTGGGGTTTCCCGTAGTTTCCACTTCTGGGCTAATACTACCCTTGCTGCCGTAACCGCATAGTATACCAATCTGCGATCTTCCTTTTTTATCTCTTGTCCTAATATCCCTAGAAGAAAGATTTCTGGTTTCTTTATGAACGTGTACTTTAATATCTTCTTCAATTCAGTGTGTACTTTCTCCCAAAATTGTTTCACCCTTCTGCACTCCCACCACATATGGTAGAAGGAGCCCTCTATGTCTTTGCATCTCCAGCACTTATTATCCACCTTATACATTTTTGATAATTTCATGGGTGTCAAGTACCACCTATAAAACATCTTCATGACGTTTTCCCTTATCGAAGTACACGCCGTAAAGTTTACCCCCTCCTTCCAAAGTTTCTCCCAATCCTCAAACTGTATGCTATGACCTATATCCCTAGACCAATGGATCATCACCGATTTGACTTCCTCATCGCCTAAATTCCAGTCCAACAACATCCTATATATCTTAGATATAATTTTCACTTTATTATTTATTATTTCTGTCTGGAATTTTGAGTCTTTATCTGCATAACCTCTTTCTTTGATATCTTTACTAAACATCTGATTCACCTGATGGTGATGTAGCCAATCGTAAACATATTCCTTTGTTTGCTCATACGGTTTTAGCTTCCATTTCCCTTCAACCTTAGTTAGTAGCTGATCATAAGTTGCCCAATTGCTTCTCATATTAATGGTTTTTATACTCATTACTTCGAGAGGTGAAAGCCAATGTGGTGTTTTCGGCTCTAACAAATTTTGATATCTTTCCCAAACTTCGATAAGCGGCCCTCTAAAAATGTGATTTGCAAACCCCTTGTGTACTTTCCTTTTGTTCTTCCATAAATACGCGTGCCAGCCGAATCTATTATCGAAGCCCTCTAAGTCGAGCAGCTCCGTATTCACCAATTTTACCCATTCTTTTATCCAACATAGGCATGATGCCTCATAGTACAGTTTCAGATCCGGCAGGGCAAAGCCCCCTCTTTCCTTTACGTCTGTCAGTAATTTGAACTGAATTCTGGGTTTTTTGCCCTGCCATATGAATCTTGAGACTATCCTTTGCCATTCCTTAAAGATTCGACTCCCTTTGATTATAGGGATGGTCTGGAATAGAAACATCAACCTTGATAAGACATTCATCTTAATTACATTAATCCTTCCCCAGAGTGACAATTTTAGCCCTCCCCATTTCTCTAAATCTTTCTTTATTTCCTTCCACATCGGCTCATAATTATTTTTGAATAAGTCTATGTTTTTGGGTGTTAACCAGATGCCGAGGTATTTGACTTTTTTGACCATCTCTATCTGCGATTGTTGTTGGATTGTTTCAATTATCTTTGGGTCCACGTTTTTTCCTATCATTTTCGTTTTTGTCTTATTTAATTTAAAGCCTGCCACTTCTCCAAATTGTTCTATTTCCTTTAATATTTCCCCTATTGCCGTTGCTGGTTCTTCTGTCATTATTACTAAGTCGTCGGCGAAGGCTTTGGTCTTATAAACATTCTGTCCTACTGATACTCCTTTTATATTCTCGTTTTGTCTTATTGAGTTCATAAGGACTTCTAACACAGTTATAAATAGTAACGGGGAAAGCGGACATCCTTGTCTTGTTCCCTTCTGTATCCTTATCTCCTCCGTCACCATATTGTTTATGATCAATTTGGCCTTCTGCTCTGTGTATATTGCTTTTACCCCATTAAAGAAATCGTTACCCACATCCATGTGTTCTAAGTTCTTCAACATAAAGTTCCATATCACGTTATCGAATGCCTTCTCGGCATCTACAAACACCATTATAGCTTGTTTGTCAATCCTAACAGACAGGTATTCTAGCATATTAATTATATTTCTTGTGTTATCTCTCATCTGCCGACCTGGCAGGAATCCCGCCTGGTCCCTGTGAATAATTTCTGATAGCAAAATCTTCAGCCTTCTTGCCAGAATTCCTGCAAATATCTTATAATCTGTGTTCAGGAGTGAAATTGGTCTGTAGTTTTTAACCTGGGTTGGATCTGCATCCTGTTTGGGGATAAACGTAATATATGCCTCTTTCCAGGTCTCTGGGGTTTCTCCTTTCTTTAAGATATTGTTCATAATCGTTTTTAGAGGTCCCACCAAAATAGATTTCATTTCTTTGTAGTAGCCGGCTGTGAATCCGTCAGGGCCTGGTGCCTTACCCCTCTTTAAATCTTTAATTGCCTCCTCTATTTCCTCATTTCCAATTGGTGTATTCAAACGTTGCTTTTCCTCTATTGAGATTTTTTGCACCCTTTTATCCTTCAAGAATCTCTCTATCCTCCTTAAACCAACTTTCTCTTGATCTTTATACAAATTCCTGTAATAGCTGAGGAATTCGCTCTTAATTCCTTTGGGGTCAGTTCTTTCTACTCCCTCCACTGTTATTTTATTAATTACACCTTGCTCCTTCCTTTTTTTTATTTGCCAGGCAAGCCATTTACCTGATTTATTCGCAAATTCAAAATTTTTTTGCCTTAGTTTTTTAATGTTCCACTCCACCTCTCTATTTATTATTATAGCAAACTGGGCTTGTAGAATTTTAATCCTTGTGTTCACATCCTGATTGCAGGTTTCCATAGGCATCCAGTTGGCCACTGTGGGAATGGGATCCTGCTCTTGATGGACCTTTGGCCTGAACTAGCTGGTCTCTTCTTATGTTCTTATGGCAGCACCATTTATTGTTTCCCTCCTCCCTGTCATTCAGGTCCGGCCAGTGTCCTCTGGTGTTTGTTCTGATCATAATCAGGCATTTGCCTCCCTGGTGATGTAAATAGCCTCTGGTGAGCTAATTTGGGCCGACACTCAGGTGACCTCCATGTCCGCTTGTCTGTGACTGTGCCTGAAATGCAAGGCGTTTCCATTTCCCACCGGATGCCCTTGCTCCAATTTCCGTAATTGCTCCTCGTCGTCTCGGTGAGATCCTAAAGTCATTGATGCTTGAATTTCAGCCGGCGCTGCTTTTATGGGGCTTGTTTTGCTCAGTGTCCTCTGAACACGTGGATTGCATGAGTATTTGCTGCAGCTTGTTCTCCTTAGCACTGTGGATCCGTGGCTTATCAAAAAGGGTTGGTCATCAGGCCACCTCAGTGGCAGAGATAGGAAGGGCTCATTTCATCCCTGAACTGTGTCAGCTGGCCATTATGGAAACAACTGTTTAGAAACTGTTCTGACTCAGAACAGCCCCAGATATGAACAAACTAGGGCTCTTCACAGATGACCTGATAGTCGTGACACCAGATGCCATAAACACAGCAACCACCCTAACTAAAGAACTCAACACATTCACAATGGTGTTGGGTCTACAAGTAAACTTTGCAAGATCTGAAGATATGTGCTTCAACACACATACACACACACCGCATATCCAAAAGGAATTCACCAATATCCACAAAGATAAAATTCTGTTGCATCAAATTCAGGTACCATGGGGAACAAAAAACCAGAAACCTCAACAAACTATATCTCCACAATTACAAGCCCCTGTGTCAACAAATCTAGAGACTTGAGGAAATGGAACAACACCAACTTCACCCTCTCAGACAAAATAGCCATGATCAAAATGATTGCCCTCCCCAAGCTAACCTACTTATTCCAAACCCTCCCAATCTGAATTTCCCCAACCCAACTCCACAAGTGGCAGAACGCCTCCCCCCCATTTATTTTCTCACACAAAAAGCCAAGAATAAGCCCTAAATACCTGCACCTCCCCTCCTCAGAAGGGGCATATGGAATCCCCAACACAGAATCATATTACATTGCCAACCAAGTATGCCACATAGTCCTGTCAATTCTAGAAGACGAGAGGAAACTATGGGTCGAGTTGGAGAGAGACACCATCAGAAACACCCCCACAACAGGATACCCATTTCTCCAAAACAAACTAAAGAAAATCCCCACAACGCAGAACATGTTCACACAGTCAGTATAAGGCACCTTCCTATGTACATGTTTTCCTGTCTCCATGAAACTGTAACTGGTTTTGGACATGTTTCACCTGGACTGAATCCTCAGCCTGCAGTGCAGCATGTTCACTTATTATCTGTGTTTCCCAATTCCTGTTTATCTACAGATAATGAGAATTTGGCAGTTTTAGGTTCAGCCACCGGCTACAGATTTTGGACCAAGGATTCAGTGCTGTTGAAGGAAGTTGAAGAGTTTGCCTGGAGGCGTCTGCCCTGAGTTTTACAGTGTAATGGAAGGAGAGCTCTAGAGGGCTTATGGAATACTCAGAGATCTCAACTTAGTGTATTAATCAGACTCCAGTACTCAGCCTGCAACAATAGGAGAGAAAGGAAAGGCAAATTCCTGTTGCAGGGATGGTTTTGTTTCCTTTAATTAATAAGATGCAGGGATTTTCAGTTCGTGATATGTCTGACAATGGAGCTTAGTGCTAAGTGGGGTGGTGAGATCAAACAAAGCTCTATCGAGCCCAGTGTTCTCTTTGGAAGAGCAGTTGGCCCTACCCCTAAAGCAAGTCAGGATTATATATCTGTGTGTGTTCATGGTTAGCAAACCATTCAGATGAAACAGGAAACTGAGAATTGTTCTCATTCTTTTAACTCTATATCAGGCCTAGGCCAACTTGGCCCTCCAGATGTTTTGAGACTACAATTCCCATCATCCCTGACCGCTGGTCCTGTACCTTAAGGTTGCCAGATGTCCCTGTTTCCCGGGGACAGTCCCCGGATTTACAAATCAGTCCCCATACAAAATCCATTGAAGTTAAAACAAAGTTGGGAAAAAAATCTGGTAACCTTATGTTAGCTAGGGATGATGGGAGTTGTAGTCCCAAAACTTCTGGAGGGCCAAGTTTGCCTATGCCTGCTCTGGATGATGGTTTAGTATTACATTAGAACCAGGCCTGTGTGTATGAACAACCTTCTGTGTAAGCACTCCTGTAGCCAGTAGTAGTCAGTGGAGCATGGACCTCCTACTGAGGTTAGCACAGTATAAACACAAAAGCAGAGCCAATCCATAGCTGTCAAAGATTTGAAAATAAGGGACCAGCAGCCTTGAAAATAAGGGATCAGCAGCCAAAATAAGGGATTTTAGTCAACCAGCAGCCAAACGAAGCCTCAAGTGGTGGTTCCCACAGCGCAGCCACCTGGCAAAGGGGATGCAGCAAGGAAAACCACCGTCACCTCTCTGCTGGGAAGCACTGAGCAAAGGCGAGTCCCCAGGCAACGCGGCCGATTTGATTGGCACAAGGCATGCAAGCTCCACCTCCCAGTCGTTCTTAGACTCCTTACTGGGTGAGCAACACAGCCAAGCAACACAGTTGGAGCCTCCCTCCTCCTTGGGCGGCAGGGAAGGAGGGAGAGGAGCTGCTTCCTTTGAAACCCAGGAAATTTAAGGGGCATCATCAATAAGGGACAGCAGCGGGACATGGCGCTGGGATAAGGGACTGTCCCGCCAAATAAGGGACGGTTGACAGCTATGAGCCAATCTAGGGCACCTACTAGTCTTGTCACCATGTTAACCATGCCCTCACCTTGATCCTCTTTTTGCCAGTAAGCTACAGCAATGCCAGCAATGGGAGATCAGTAAATGCTGAGATTCTTGTTTATCACTCTTGCCCGTGGCTTAAAACTGTAGCATGAAGCAGAGCTAGAAAAGTGTAGAATGAAGTAATGGGTTCTCTTTTGCAATGCAAAGAGGACAGATTTCATAACGCTCTCCGAGTTTTATTAATCAATGCTGTCACTCAGCAACTGCCCTCTTTTGTGCACTGCTCCTTCTGCCCTTTGAAATTCAAAAACAATTTGGGACATCTTATCTCCCCTAAAATGGCTTTTAGTGAAAAATTTGCAAAGGTTAGGGACAAATAAATGTCTCTTTAAATTTTCCCCAGTCCAGTAGTGAGTATTCTGGAAGGCAAAAAAGCAAGAAGGAAGGAAGGAAGGAAGGAAGGAAGGAAGGAAGGAAGGAAGGGAGGAAGGGAGGAAGGGAGGGAGGGAGGGAGGGAGGGAGGGAGGGAGGGAGGGAGGAAGGAAGGAAGGAAGGAAGAAAGAAAGAAAGAAAGAAAGAAAGAAAGAAAGAAAGAAAGAAAGAAAGAAAGAAAGAAGAATTTACAGAAGCCACCCCAGTTTCTGATTTGATCCTGGAATGTCCCACTTTTCCTTAGGACGTCCCTATTTTCATCAGAAAAATGTTGGAGGGGATGCCAAGTTCCCTGCCCTGGTCAACAGAGCAGAATTTGATGCATTCTAGTACAATACACACAGCTGGATAAAGGCTTAGCCTCATATACATTTCTTGCAGTTCCATGCCGTGGTCTCATTGTCATATTTGCAGTCTCACCTAGAAGCTGACTCTAAAAAAAAAACACCCTTAAAAAAAACCCCAACACTCCCCCCCCCACACTATCCTACCATCAGCAATAATTATTTCTAATTTAAATTCTGCCCGCTCAGCGATCTGCTTTCCAAAGCTGGCTGTGAGCCAGAGCTGTTCTCTGAATGAAGATCCTTAACATACGGTCAGCAGAGGAAGAGAAATACAGATGCCTTCACTGATGTGAATCATTAGGGGCCCTTTTTCAAGAAGGGCATTGAGCCTTTCAGGCCAGAGACTTCCATATCTGTTTATTAATAGAGCTCTTCCCCTTTTAGCTTCTGTGATGTAAATGTCAAGGAGCAGCTCATACGGCCAGAAAAAGAACAGGGAAGAAGGTGATCAATTTTTCATTTGCTGCATTTTGATCTATTTGAAGCAGGACCATGAATCAAAAGTAAAATAAAGTGGAAGTCTTACAAGGGGAGTGTTTTGCAGAGTTTGGAACAAGGAGAGGCCTCTCTCTTATTGACGGTCCAATGCCTCACCAGACATTCTAATTAATAAGGCACACAGGCGGTATTCATTTTCATGACATAATAGGTTATTGATTGATCAGTGGGTTTGACAGCCAAGGTTGTATCCTGCATGCAAAATGATAGTGTGTGTGATGCTGAACATCCATCTTTATTCCATGTGCCCAACAGGTACTCATAAATTCTCACCTGTCCAGGCAGAAGAAGATATCGGCTTTTCTTGACTCTCCAGTAGGGGTGTGCAGTGAAAGATGACTTAAGTGGAGACATAGTTTAGGTTTATAGGATAGTATAGGTTTATAACACTAGAACACAATGAAGCTGAGAGCTGATCCATTCAGGTGACCATCAAGAATGGCTCGATCTGGATGCAATCCCCTCATTTGTTCAACTTTTGAACAAATGGGTTTAGTGAAATACCCAGACGTCCCAGACCAGACATAGGCAAACTCCGGCCCTCCAGATGTTTGGGACTACAATTCCCATCATCCCTAGCTAATAGGACCAGTGGTCAGGGATAATAATAATAATAATAATAATAATAATAATAATAATTTATTATTTATACCCTGCCCATCTGGCTGAGTTTCCCCAGCCACTCTGGGCGGCTCCCAAACAAGTGTTAAAAACAGTACAGCGTTACATATTAAAAACTTCCCTGAATAGGGCTGCCTTAAGATGTCTTCTGAATGTCAGGTAATTGTTTATCTCTTTGACATCTGATGGGAGGGCATTCCACAGGGCGGGCGCTACTACCGAGAAGATCCTCTGTCTGGTTCCCTGTAGCCTCACTTCTCGCAATGAGGCAACCGCCAGAAGGCCCTCGGCGCTGGACCCCAGCGTTCAGGCAGAACAATATGATGATGATGAGAATTGTAGTCCTAAACATCTGGAGGGCCAGAGTTTCCCTATGCCTGTCCCAGACTGACTCCATCTGAGGTTGGTTACTGGATCCACCTGGTCGAAGAAAGAGTAGGAGAAGATTTCTACCCATCTTTCCTAACACTAGAACTCATGGGCATCTAGTGAAGTTGAATGTTGAAAGATTCAAGATGGACAAAAGAAAGTATTTCATCAGCACATAAGCTAAAATGTAAAGGTAAAGGACCCCTGGATGGTTAAGTCCAGTCAAAGATGACTATTGGGTTGCAGCACTCATCTCACTTTCAGGCCGAGGGAGCCAACATTTGTCTGCAGACAGCTTTCTGGGTCATGTGGCCAGCATGACTAAACCTCTTCTGGTGCAACAGGACACTGTGACGGAAACCAGAGTGCACAGAAATGCCATTTACCTTCCCACCACAGCATTACCTATTTATCTACTTACACTGGCATGCTTTCGAACTTCTAGGTTGGGACAGAGCAACGGGAGCTCATCCAGTCATGGGGATTCGAACCGCCAACCTTCTGATTGGCAAGCCCACAGAGCCACCCGTTCTTATTACACTAATTTATTTTTCCAATTAACTTAAACTCATTTCATTGTTTCTTTGATCTCTTCCTCCATCTCAACTTTACTCTCCTTTCATTCTATTCTTTTTCTGGATTCAATCAGTGTCTGTCAAAAGTTCTACCTTTTCCACGTAGATTTTAATGTATTCCTTAAAGATAGCCCACTCCGTGCTAACTTTTTGCACCATGTCTCCTCTAATCCTCCCTGTTAATTCGGCAATATGAAAGCATTCCATCATTTTAGAGAGCCAGTCTGTTTTTGTTGGGACACTGCTGCTTTTCCGATTTTTGGCCATTAATAACCTTGCCGCCGTAGTCACATGTATAAATATTGGTCTGGCCATTTCTTTGATTTCTTCTGACATGATCCCTAGGAGGAAGGATTCCGATTTCTTTTCGAGTGAAGATCTGAACATCTTTTTCAGTTTGTTATAAATATTTTCCCAGAATCCCACCCAGTTTTCTCATTGGCCAAGCAGATGCTCCAATAGGAAGCCCCAAAGCTCCTCTCATGGGCTTCCCAGAGGCATCTCATTGGACACTGCTGGGCTTAATTGGCTGATCTAGCAGCTTTATTCTTAAGCACCATCATTTTGTGCCCCTCCCTCCTTCCCAGAGGAATGAAGTTCACTCCATTTGAGTGTGAATAATACCCAGACTTTGAGGGGATGTTCTTTGGGGTGGGAGTAAATATATGACCCCTTTTAAAGTCATTTCCCTGGAAGGAGCTGTCAGACTGTATGGAGACTATCAGATGCTGTGCTCTTGTTATGACAGCAGTATATGCTTTCCACAGATGCCCAGGAGCTGAACCGCTGTAACGGGAAGGATCGCATGTGGGTGTCAAGGCATAAATCAGAAAAACAAACCTCCTGGACGTGAGCGATAAGGCACCACTATCCTACAGGAAGAGAAGCTCTGGGTCATTTAATGCAATATTATTAAAGCATCCGAGCTGACACAGATTAGACAATGCTGATGTCTTTTCTGCATCTCACAGCAAATTGTCTTTTGCATGATTATTTCATGAAAAAGCTCATCCCATTTTGCTTTGTGCTGCTAAATGACTTAGCTGCATGATTAAGCCCTTCTGGAAAGTGCAGGCTGGGTCTGTTTAGGTTCCAGTTTTTAAGAATTTCTCACAGGAGTTTCTGAATAAAGGAAGGGAGGCAGATCAAGAAGAGGAGGTTTTCTTCTGCATATTCGTACATTTGCAGCAGGGGCAGAGAGCCTCAGACCTGGGGGATAATGAGGGAAAACAGCCATTGGACTGAAAATGGGCTTGATGCACAGATTTTGGAATCATGAAGGATATAGGAAGCTCCCTCTTACTGAGCCAGTGTCCTCGTCCATCAAGCTCTGTGTTGCCTACACTGGCAACAGTTCTCTGGGTTTTGGGGAGGGAGGCCTTATTGTTGTAACTCCAGAATCTAGCAGTGATCTGGACATGGTGTTGGAGGCTGCAGGAGCATCATATGGTGAGCCAGGCCAAGTTCAGGACTCAGAGCTGAATGCTGAGCATAGGGATACCATTGTACCTGAAGCTGAACCTCCCAGACCACCAAGGCCTATAGGGCTAGAGGCTAGACCTTCATAGGCCCTTCCTCTGAAGCTGAAAAAACAGATGCCTCCCACTCCACACCACCCATCTGGTACAACTAGGAGCACTCCATGAGAGAGCCTATGGAACAGAGAAAGAGTGTCATTCTTCAGCCAGAGGGTTGGCCCTTTGAGGCTCTGAACTTCTCATTTAGGAAGTAGAGTCTGGAGACAGAGACTTAAAGTATGGTTACCAGATATCCCCTTTCCCTGGGGACAGTCCCCAGTTTTACAAATCTGTCCCCAGAATGTCCCCGGATTTCATTTAATGTCTCCAGATTGATATTTTAAGTGTTGTAGATTTATTAGTGGGGAATGAATGTTGTGTGATTGGTTCAACAGCACAAGACACATCATATGGGAACTTCCGGTGAGGCAAAATGGCAGGCACCAAGGCAGCTAACAGCTCCTGAAGCCAGCCAGAGCGAACTGTGCTATCAGGCTGGCTTCGGGCTGCCGAGACTGCTGCTGCTGCCACTGTCAAGGGGGGAACCGGGGATGCCCGGCACGTCAACTGGGGGAACCGCTGACCCCTCCCCGCAACCCAAATTGAGCCGGGAGCAAGAGCACCCAGCCACCCGGCCAACTGCCCACAGGAGAGAAGATATTACTTCTTTTTAAAAAAAACAAAAAAGAAACACTTTTTAAAATAACTTTTGTTTTCTTTTCAAAAAAAAAGGGGGGGTGTCCCTGGATTCTTTGAAAAAAATCTGGTAACTTTAACTTAAAGGGGCCCAGTCTGCTCCCAACATTGTTGGAGCAACTTGCTCACTTGGAGTTGTCCATGGTCCTGAAACCTTGGACCAGCCATGCTGATTTCTGTTTATTCTGTAGAATCTGGCATTGGACCTGAGCACATAATCTATCCGGTGATGCCATTGAAGATCATACCTGCGGCCTCCTGCATGCATAACAGATGTTCTACCCCTGAGCTGTGACCCTTCCCATTCCACATTGCATTAGCTTAAGAGAACACACACAACCCTGCCTACCAAAAAAACAATTCCACTTAATGACTTTGCCTATCCAAATACCTCCCCACGCACACTTTTCAGTGTGAAAGTGATGGAGTTTGTGCTTAAGTTTCCATAGCTAAATGAGGAAAGGCAGAGTGGTCTTCTGATGGTTTGTGGTGTGCTTTTGGCTACCACTAGACTTGGGTTGGGGGGTGGGGGTGGTGAGTTGGCCTGACTTAACTTGCTAGCTGAATAAGAGGGAGGGGGAAGATACAGAAGACTCGACATAAGTTCCATCAATCCATCTTTACTATTGCAGTCACAGATCAGCCACTAAGCTACAGTCAAGCAGCTCTGATTTGCAAGGTCATAGAAAACCATTAGGAGTTAACAGCACAGCAAAAGACTATTCTTATTTTAACATGCATTGTTTGGACAAATTCTTTTAATCTTATAGCAAAGAGGACCCTGTTCGGAAAGTAACGAATTGGCCTACGTTAATGAATCGTTAAATTTGAAGTATTTATTGCGAGCTGATTTAATGCCATGCTCTTTAAATGGGTTGGTAGCTGGAGGTAAGATAGGATAAATATTTTTATGGATAATTCATAATGAGGATTGTAAATGGATATATGTGGTTATATTTTTTTATATAATTTTTTATTCATTTTTCAAACACATAATAAAAAACAAACACAACACAAAACAAAAACATACACAACATTAAACATATACCGACTTCCCCATACCTCCCTTTCGCTGCATCCTTATTCCACAATTCTTTAGCAACCCTTTAGTCAGTTTATCTATTAGTTCCCTTTCATTAAATTTCCTTAAAGTTATTAGTTACAGCTGTAATTCTCTACTTCTTACCCCTTGACATCTTAACACTCCTCAATTTTACAACAGTTTTTAAGATATGTTTTAAATTTCTTCCAGTCCTCTTCCACTGTCTCTTTCCCCTGGTCTCGGATTCTGCTGGTCATCTCTGCTAGTCCCATGAAGTCTGTCACCTTTGTCTGCCATTCTTCCAGAGTGGGTAGTTCTTGCATCTTCCAATACTTTGCCAGAAGAATTCTTGCTGCTGTAGTAGCATACATGAAAAAAGTGTGGTTATAAGGAATAAATTGCAATTGCATTGCTTTGTTGTGGATACAATAAGAATATTGCTGGATCAATCCCATCTGGTCCAGCAACATATGCTCATCGTGGCCAAACAGAAGTATTTGGGAAGCCTGCAAGCTGAACCTGAGTTCAACAGCACCTTTCCCAACTTGTGACTCCCAGAAACTGGTATCCAGAGGCACATATTACCTCCGGCAAGGGAGGGAGAACATAGCTGATGTGGGTAGTTGCCATTGATGGGGTTCTCCTCCATCTGTTGTCAAATTCCCTTTTAAACCCATACAAACTGATGGCCATGACTTCCCTAAAAGGTAAGGTAAAGGGACCCCTGACAGTTAAGTCCAGTCGTGGATGACTCTGGTGTTGCAGTGCTCATCTCACTTTACTGGCCGAGGGAGCCGGTGTACAGCTTCTGGGTCATGTGGCCAGCATGACTAAGCCGCTTCTGGTGAACCAAAGCAGCACATGGAAACGCCGTTTACCTTCCTGCCGGAGTGTTACTTATTTATCTACTTACACTTTGATGTGCTTTCAAACTGCTAGGTTGGCAGGAGCAGGGACCGAGAAATGGGAGCTCACCCTGTCGTGGGGATTCGAACCATTGACCACCTGATTGGCAAGCCCTATGTGGATGCAAATTCCATAGTTTGTCCATGGATTTAATGGGATGGGGAATAAAGGAAGCTTAGCTACCAGTTTTGAATTGCAAGTGCTTTCAATCAGCAAATAGGGTGGGAAAAATAGAGAGAATGTTTTGGGCTGGGCAAAATGGAAAAGGATGCTTCTATCTCACTCTATATCGGCCTTCCCCACCCTGGTGCCCTCTCCATGTTGTTGATCTCCACTACCCATCAGACTCAGGCAGCATGGTCAATGGTCAAGGAGGACTGGAGTTGTAGTCCAATAACATATGGAAAGCGCCAGGTTGGGGAAGGGACAGCGCAGTAGCTCCTGTGCCAGGTGAACCAATAGCACGAGTCCATACAAGCCAGCTTTGCACATCCATATGAGGTTTCTGTCTTGTTGTTGTTATTGCCACTCTCTGAGATGGAGCGGAGATCAAAACATGAGCTGATGACTCACTGAGTCCCTTTCAGAGGGATGTGTCCTCACAGCGAATGAGCATGATCAAAACAAGAAGACATTGACAGGGCAGAACATGCAAATACTGAAATCCAAACCGGGAAGAAAATGCTAAAACTTTGCATAAATAAATCTCTGTGGCTTGGGGGCACTAAGTGAGCAGGGGACCTACACTCAAGCACACACATTTCTCTTTGACAAGATGCCTGTCTTCCTTGTCGAGAGGGAACAGAAAAATAGACTTTAGGCAGATCGAGGGGAAGCCCCAGGTGGCTCCATGGTGAATGGAGATGTGATTAATACAGCTAGCAAACATGAAGTCGTTCGTAAAGGAATAAATGCCGTGATTCAAAAGTGCGTCCTTCAGCATGTTATGTAAAGGTTGCAGTGCACAAGGTGAGCTTTGTGTTTATTTTACAACCACGTTGCACAAATAATAGTGTACAGTTGTCTTCTGTAAGTGGTACATTTGTTGTTGTGTGTATATATGAGGTTTTTTTAAAAAAAAAAATCCCAAGTTGTGATTTAAAGTTAAATGTAAAGGTAAAGGGACCCCTGACCATTAGATCCAGTCATGGACGACTCTGGGGTTACGGTGCTCATCTCACTTTACTGGCCGAGGGAGCCGGCGTACAGCTTCTGGGTCATGTGGCCAGCATGACTAAGCTGCTTCTGGTGAACCAGAGCAGCTCACAGAAACGCCGTTTACCTCCCCGCCAGAGTGGTACCTATTTATCTACTTGCACTTTGACGTGCTTTCAAACTGCTAGGTTGGCAGGAGCAGGGACCAAGCAACAGGAGCTCACCCTGTCGCGGGAATTTGAACCGCCGACTTTCTGATCAACAAGTCCTAGGCTCTGTGGTTTAGATCACAGCACCACCCGCATCCCCGATTTAAAGTTAGGCTTGAACATATGTGAGCAATGCCTGATAGTTGAGAGTTTGAATTGTTGGTGGGATGTTGCATTGCTCTTTGCAGGGCAAATCATGCAAAGTGTATGCAAATGTGGAGATACAATGGAGATGAAAATGTGGTAGAAAAATGGTGGAAGTTACTTTACCAGGTAGCCAGTACCTTTCATTGAGGAAGGCTTCTGCTACTACTTGTTATTATTTATTCGCCATCCTTCACCCTAAGGTCCTAGGGTGGGTTGCAACAATCAATACACAATGCTCCTAGATAGCTCAGTTGGTTAAAACATGGTGCTTATAACACCAAGGTTGCTGGTTTGATCTCCGTATAGGATGGTTGCATATTCTTGCATTGCAGGGAGTTGGACTAGATGACACTCGGGATCCCTTTTAACTCTACAATTCTATGATTCTATGAAAAACAGTTTAAAACAACTTGCAATCACAAAAAAATGAGGTTGGTCCTCAAAATTGCTGTAACGTTCCTTCTAGATGAAGTCCCTCAACTCCAGTCTTTCAAAGTGCATATTAACTACTTATCATCTTCATATACATGGCAGAGAATTTCCTAGATCAGTGTTGAATAAATGATTTCATCTTCTCGGTCCAGATGCTACTGACCATCAGTTTGTTGAATGACTGCTGACTCTATTAATATGAGAAAGAAAGGAAGGACTACCTTGCAACTCTCGTAATTCAATCAATGGTGATGTTTCTCTTTGCTCAATGAATTTTTCTCCTACTTTTCATTTGAACCTCTGTGGTTGTAATTAACTGGGAAAACACCCCGCCCCCTGCAAAATGGTACATGCCAATCAAGGTTGCTGGCCTCAGAAATCTCTAACGGTGAAAGGACATCAAATGAAGCAGCTAATGTGTCATTCTCCAATTAGCGTCGTCGAGGTTTTGATTCATTCCTTCACCCTGTAACTCTGATTTCATGTCATCTGGCAATTTCATGCCTCTGAAAATTACACTAATTTGTTTGATAGAAAGTTCTGTTGCTTCCCATGGAAATCGGTGTGTAGAGAAGCCGGAGAGTCAATTGGTTAAAGAGGAATTAACGTGTTGCGAATCTCAAATCTGCTCTGCGAGGGTCTCATGGGGAAGGACAGTAAACGGGAGAATGAATGGCAACTGGCTTAAGGCTAGGCTGAAAAACAGATAGGTTGCTGTGTGTGTCACAGAATCATAGAATTGTAGAATTGAAGGGGACCCTGAGGGAGGACCCTTTGGAGGTCTTTAAGCAGAGGCTTGACAACCATATGTCAGGAGTGCTCTGATGGTGTTTCCTGCTTGGCAGGGGGTTGGACTCGATGGCCTTTGTGGTCTCTTCCAACTCTATGATTCTATCTGGTCATGTGCCATGCAAGCATCTCAAGATTCCACCTAAACATTAGGAAGAACTTCCTGACAGTAAGAGCTGTTCGACAGTGGAATTTGCTGCCAAGGAGTGTGGTGGAGTCTCCTTCTTTGGAGGTCTTTAAGCAGAGGCTTGACAACCATATGTCATGAGTGCTCTGATGGTGTTTCCTGCTTGGCAGGGGGTTGGACTCGATGGCCCTTGTGGTCTCTTCCAACTCTATGATTCTATGATTCTATCTGGTCATGTGCCATGCAAGCATCTCAACTAAAACATCCCTGGCAAGTGGTCATCCAACCTCTGTTTAGAAATCTCCTGTGAAGGAGACGCCACCACCTTCTGCAGGAGTGAATTCCACTGTCAAATAGCTCTTACCATCAGAAAGTTCGTCCTGGTCTTTAGTTGGATTCTCATCATTTGAATCCATTGGTCTGGGTCCTACCCTCTGGAACAGCAGTGGGGGGAAGCTTCTCCTTCTTCCATGAAACAGCCATTCAGATATTTGAAGATGGGTCCCATATTCACCTCTCAGTCCCATCTTCTCCAAGTTAAACATATCCAACTCCCTCAGCTTTTTCTCATGGGGCTTGGTTTCCAGACCCTTGATCGTCTTGGTCACACTCCTCTGCACACATTGCAGCTTGTCAATATCCTTCTTAAACTATGGTGCTCAGAATAAGACACAGAACTCAGAGGCAGGTTTGGGGCAGTGTGGCTGGTTCATCTGCACATAGACCAAGGGGGCACCTCCGTACCTTCTTTTCAAAGCCTTATAAGTGCAGGGATTTGGGAAGGAGGTGTGAGGTCTCTGTCAAGGTCCTAAACCGCTCCTTCCTCTTTCTCAAAGCCTAGTTAGTGCTTGCCCAGCTTTGGGAAGTAGGAATGAGGACTCTAGTACCCTGCCAGAGCCTCACATCTCCTTCTCAAAGCCCCATATCTCCCTTACACAGCTTTGAGAAGGCAGCATGAGGGGCTGGGAAGCGGGGTGTCAAATTTTGGCCTTGCACAGGGTGCCGTATTACCAAGGCCCACCCTTGCAGATCTCCAGGTGGGGTTTGACCAAGGCAGAATAGATTGGCGCTATTACTTCCCTTAAGCTAAACACTATACTTCTGTTGATGCAGCCTATTATAGCAATAGGGTGGGTTTTGCCCCCTGCTGCTGCATCATATCATTGGCTCCGCAAGTTGTCAAAACACACCTAATAAGAAGAGTCCCTTTGGAACAAAGCTAAATCTAGCCCGGATTTTTCTCTTAGTGACCAACCAGATGCTCATGGGAAGCTCACAAATGGGACCTCAGCAAAACAGTGCTCTCCCCACTGAGGGGTGGAGCCAGGAGCCAATGGATGGAGATGAGGGGTGGAGCCAAGAGATGAAGTCCAGGGAAACCTTAACCTAAGGGGTGGATTCAAGGGTTGGATCTGAGAGATTGAGCCGGGAGCCGAATGATAGATCTTTGCAAGTTTGACTGGGGTCATGTACCACCTATAGATCATTTTCATTATATTCTCTTTCAGGGCATTACATGCCGTAAATTTAACACCGGTGGTCCATAACTGTTCCCAGTCGTCAAACATAATGTCATGACCAACATCCTGTGCCCATTTAATCATAGCTGATTTCACTGTTTCATCCTGTGTGTTCCATTTCAGCAGCAAATTATACATTTTAGATAGATTTTTAGTATTGGATTCTAGCAATTCTGTTTCTAACTTTGACCTCTCCTTCTGAAAACCAAGTTTCCTGTCCTGCTTAAACATCTCATTTATCTGACGGTAGTGTAACCAATCTCGAACTTTATGCTTTAGCTTCTCAAAACTTTGTAACTTCAGTTTTTCGCCATCATATTCTAAAATTTCACAATACTTAGGCCAATTTGAGTCCATATTAATTTTTTTCACTGCTTTCGCTTCCATTGGTGACAACCACCTAGGGGTTTTACTTTCCAATAAATCCTTATATCTATTCCAAACATTGTACAATGCTTTCCTGACAATATGGTTTTTAAAACTTTTGTAAACCTTTACCTTGTCATACCACAGATATGCATGCCAACCAAAACTATTGTCATATCCTTCCAGATCAAGAATGTCTGTGTCTTCAAGAAGTAGCCATTGCTTCAACCAGCAAAAGGCTGCTGATTCATAATAAAGTCTTAAGTCCAGCAGGGCGAAGCCCCCTCTATCTTTTGCATCAGTTAAGATCTTAAATTTTATTCTGGGCTTTTTGCCCTGCCAGACAAATTTAGATATGTCTTTCTGCCACTTCTTGAAACAGTCCATTTTGTCTAGAATCTGCAACGTCTGAAATAAAAACAACATTCTTGGCAATACATTCATCTTGATGACAGCAATTCGGCCTAACAAGGAAAGTTTCAGCCTAGACCATATGTCTAGATCTTTTTTAACTTCTGTCCAGCATTTTTCATAGTTATCCTTAAATAGATTCACATTTTTTGATGTCAGGTTTACCCCCAGGTACTTAACCTTTTTTTCTATTTCCAACCCAGTTTCACTTTGAAACCTATCTTTCTCCTCTTTTGTTAGATTTTTTTCCAGCACCTTTGTTTTCTGTTTGTTCAATTTAAATCCTGCGACCTGGCCGAATATCTCCATTAATTCTAAAACTCTTTTGGTACTAGCTTCTGGCTGTTGCAAAGTTAGCACTAAGTCATCTGCAAATGCCCTTAACTTATATTGTTTGGATCCGACCTGTATTCCTTTTACCAGCTGGTCCTTCCTAATCATGTTTAATAAAACCTCCAGGACAGATATAAACAGTAAAGGGGATATAGGGCATCCCTGTCGTGTACCTTTCTCTATTGATATTTCATCCATTACCACATTGTTCACAATTAGCTTCGCTCTTTGTTCAGAATATATTGCACCTATACCGTTTTCAAACCCTTGGCCTACCCCCATCCCATGGAGATTCTTCTTCATAAATTTCCAAGAAATGTTGTCAAAGGCCTTCTCCGCATCCACAAAGATCAGAACTGCCTTCCTGTTAATGTCTACCTCTAGCATCTCCAAGATGTCTATAATGTTCCTCACATTCTCTGACATATGTCTCCCTGGGAGAAAGCCTGTTTGGTTCTTATGAATCTCCTCCACCAAAACTCTCTTGAATCTTTTTGCCAAAACGTCTGCAAAAATTTTATAATCCACATTCAAGAGTGATATAGGGCGGTAGTTTTTAACTTGATGTTTCTCAGTTTCTGTCTTCGGTATAAGTGAGATGAATGCTTCTCTCCACGATTCGGGAGTCTTTTTCCCCTCTAATATCTGATTGCATACTTCCTTCAATGGCTGTATTAGCCATTCTTTAAGATCTTTATAGTATTTCGCAGTCAAACCATCTGGTCCTGGTGATTTCCCCAATTTCATATTCTGGATGGCACCCTCTATTTCTTGTTCTGTAATTTTTTCATTCAAAATCCTTTTATTTTGTTCTGAAATCTTTGATAGTCCATATTTTTTAACAAATTCCTCTATTTCTTGTTCGTTTGTAGGCCCTTGTGCATAAAGTTTTTTGAAAAAACTTTGAAAACAATTACTTATTTCATTTGGTTTGTTGATAATTTTCCCATCTATTTCCAGGGATGTCACAGTGTTTAACTTTTGCCTCTTTTTCAGTTGCCATGACAGCAGTTTCCCACATTTATCTGCCGATTCAAATGTCTTATGTCTCATTTGCTTTATCTTCCATTCTATTTCTTGATTCATCAATTCCATATATTGCGTCTGATGATATTTTATTTCTCTTAAGATCTCATGAGACTTCGGTTTAGATCTCAATTTCTTTTCTCCTTCCTTTATCTGGTTCAAAATCTTTTCCTTCCTCTCATTTTGTTTCTTCCTTTTTATAGAATTTTGCTGAATTAGGAATCCACGCATCACGGCCTTACTTGCGTCCCATACTATTCTTTTTTCCACCTCCGTTCTCAAATTTATCTCAAAGTAATCCTTCAATATTTTTTGGGCCTTTTGATAAATTTCTTCATCTCTAAATAGGGTGTCATTCATTCTCCATCTGAAGGTTCCAGCCGTTGTTAATTTCATTTCCATCTTGACTGCGTTATGGTCGGAGCAGGTTTTTGTGCAGATTTCTGTTTTTTTCACTCTTGGTGCCAGACTGCTAGAAATCCAAATTTGATCAATTCTAGTCCAGGTCATTTTTGCTTCCGAGAAGAAGGTTCCCTCTCTTTCCAGAGGGTTCCTAGTTCTCCAAATGTCAATCAAGTCCATGGTGTCAGTGAGTTCAAAGAAAGTCTTTGGTAGTCTCCCGTCCTTAGATATTACTTGTCTTTGTGCCTTGTCCATGTTTGTGGAGACAACTCCGTTGAAATCTCCCATCATTATGATTTTAAAGTCCATAAAGTCCATTAAAGTCTCATGCAACTTCTTGAAGAACTCTGCCTTCCCCTCATTGGGTGCATAAACTCCAACAATTAAAATCTTTTCTCCTTGAATTTGAATCTCTACTGCCAGGTATCTTCCTTCATCATCTTTAAAGATCATTTTTGGTTCCCATTTTTCCTTGGCATAAATCACCACCCCTCTTTTCTTAACTTTGTCTGAGGAAACAAATTCCAGTCCTAATCTCTTATTTATCAAAAGTTTCCTGTGTATCCTGGCAATATGGGTTTCTTGCAAACAGATTATATCTAGCTGTTCTTTCTTTAATATGTGGAAAACTTGATCTCTTTTTCGGGGATGGTTTAGACCATTGCAGTTCCAACTCAGAAGTTGCAGGGACATTTTTGTTATTGGGTATTTTTCCCACCCACTGCTCCAAGTTCTTGTTCCTCGTCGGTCGGTGCTTGGTTCAATCCAAACGATAGGTTGGTAATGTCCAGTGTTCCCCCCTCTGCAGTTCCTTTCTGAAAGTCCTCAAAGTTTCTCTCCAGAAAGTGTTCTTTATCTTGAATTGTTTTTATTTTAGTTTTCTTCCCTTTGAAGTTAAAGGACAGTCCTTGTGGGAATTCCCACCTGAATTGAATGTTGTTTTGTTTTAATATGTCGACTAGGTCTTTACATTGTGTTCTCACCTCCAAAAAGTATCTGGGAATATCTTTGAAGATCTGTATTTGGGAATTTTTGATAACCAATGCCCTCTGGAAATGTAGGTTCAATATTTTATCTCTCTCTTCCTTGGATCTGAAAGTTATTAAACAATCCCTTGGCTTCTTGCCTTGCTTTCTTCCAATCCGGAAGGCTGTAGTTATTGTAAATTCCTCTTCCTCTTCTCCCAACTCTTCACTCCAAAATTCTTGGAATTTATCTGTAAGAAATTCCCCAAGCTTGTCCTCCTCCTCCTCAGGCACCAGTCTCAATTTCAAGTTCTTGCCTTTCCTCTCGAGTTCCATAAGGGCCAGGGCTTCCTCATGTTCATGTACCTTCTTTGCAATAGGAACAAATTTCCCTTTGGTTTCCTCGGCCGTGGTCCTCGCGTTTTCGGCTATTTTCCTCGTCTCTGCACTTTCCTGAATTAAACGATTTATAGAATCTGTATTAGTCGATATAATTGTCGTGTTCAAATCCAATCTTGTTGTCAGTTCAGTCAGTTTCTTGGAGTTCTCTGTAGATTGCCTAGTAAGCGATTCTAAAGATTCATTTATCCTGAGTAGAGCCTGTGTCATGGAATCCATTGATACCGTTGTTGTTCTTTCCTGTGTTGCTGTTGCTCCTGTCAAGGAGCCTCTTTTCTTTTGAGCCTGAGCCTGTTTTGCCTTGGATCTTGTTGATATTTCATCCAGTGGGCCGCTCATATCTCAAGGTCGTTCCCACAAATGCTGGAAATGTAATGAGGCTGAAGGTACTTTTTACCATCTTTGGTGGACCTGCCCAAAGATTAAGGCCTACTGGGAAATGATCTATAATGAAATTAAAAAAGTCCTTAAGTGGACATTTGTTAAGAAACCGGAGGCTTTTCTCTTGGGCATGGTCGGCCAATTGGTATCAAAGAAGGATAAGACACTCTTTATGTATGCAACCACAGCAGCAAGAATCCTGTTGGCAAAGTATTGGAAGATGCAAGAATTACCTACTCTGGAAGAATGGCAATCGAAGGTGATGGAATATATGGGACTGGCAGAGATGACCGGCAGAATCCGTGACCAGAGGAAAGAGACAGTGGAAGAGGACTGGGGGAAATTTAAAATATATCTAAAAAACTACTGTAAAATTGTGGACTGATAAGATGTTAAGGGGTAGGAAACAAAGAATTACAGCTGTAAATCTTAAACTTTAAGAAAATTCAAAAGGGACTTGACTAAAGACTGATTGATGAGTTGCTCGAAAAAATGGTAAAACAAGGATGTGGCGAAGGGAAGGCATGGGGAAGTCAATTTTTGTTGTTTGTTTTTAATGTTTATGTTTGTTTTGTTTGTTCTTATTATGTGTAAAAACCAATAAAAATATTTTTTTTTAAAAAAAAAAAGAGATTGAGCCGGGAGCCAATGGAAAAAGTCAAAGGGAGGTCCCAGAAGCCAAGCAATGGAACTGAAGGATGGAGCCAGGAGCCAATGGAAGGGGCCACGGGATGGTGCTAGAAGATGAGGGATGGAGTCAAAAGAATGTGTTGAGGGATGAAGCCAAGGGACAACATCCAGTAGCCAAGAGCCAATGGACTGGACTTGGAATCAGAGGTGAAAAGTATGTCAAAGCATATTGGAACCCGAAAGGCCATTCTAATCAGGCAAAGCTCCATCTCAAGGAGGAATTCCTTAAAGCTCTTCCTGTCTACTAGGAGTGCCCAGTGGCCAGCCTGGATAGGTGGAACTGACCCAGAGCTCAAAAATATTTCAATACCTGGAAGATACTCCAAGTCTGGCAGCTTCCCTACATGGGTCAGCCACACACAGAGCTGGGGCTCCTCACACTGGAAGAAAACACACACTCCATCTCTCTCCCAAGTACTAATGCAGGGGGATGTTGAGTATATAAATTGCTTCCACCAGCGTCCCCACCCCATCTGTGGAACAGAGGGAGCTCTCAGGCACTTGTCAGGTTAATCCTACCAATTAAACATGTCTATAAACCGTGTGGGTTGTTTTAAAGGAAAGCAGTCTCCTGAAAAACAGTTGTTACAGAATCCCACATTCATGGCAATTATTCCATCTTATTACAAATTATAGCACAGTTACCAGAAAATGTATTTGCAAGCAATTACCTGACTAACACAAACAAATGGGGAAAGCTTGCTGCATATCGTCAGCGGGTGCAGTTAGAACCAAAACCCACCCCGAGCTAATGGATTTTCTCCTTTATGCAGCACCATGGGAAATATAGTGTACAAGTGCACACTGATGGCCAACCAGGTGCCTCTGAGAAGCCCAGAAGCAGGACATTGGGTCATAAGAAGCTGCCTTATACTGAGTCAGACCATTGGTACATCTAGTTCAGTCTACACAGAATAGCAATAGTTCTCCCTGGGATAAGGTTCTCTCTCTGCCCTACCTGGAGATACCAGGCATTGAGACTGCGACCTTCTGCATGCAAGGCCAATGCTCTGCCACTGAGCTACAGCCATTGCCCACAGGAGTGTAGCAGCACTTCCCCACTTGCAATCCACAGCAACTGGTACTCCGAAGCAATCGGTCTCTGATCCTGGAGGGAATAGCCATCATGACTCAGAGACATTGGTGGACTTCAGAGACGTCTTTACCATTGGGAGTAGTGGCGCAGCGAGCCAGGGCACCAAGCAGTGGAGGGCGCCAGGCGGAGAGTCCAGGGTGGGGAGAGCGGGGAGGTAAGCGAGGTGGAGCGAGGGCTTGGTGCCTGCACGCCTCCAGCGCCCGTTGGAGGTGGGAAGGCTCTGGATGCTTTCCTGCAGTCCTGAGCTCTCTACACTGGTTCACACGACCTCCTCGGCTGTGTGGTGTGTGCTTGCATCCCAAGCTCTGCGCATATATATATATATTTTAAATATATATTTTTTATTATTTTTTTTTCATGTACAGTATACTTCTAACAATATATCGTTAACAATTTTTCAGATTTTGACCCTCCTCCCCTAGACTTCCGTTTTGTTTTATTTCCACATTCTTCGCCCTGCGTGTTGTTTCCCCAAAATTTTCTCAACACGTATAGTCTTATTTTTTCTTGTATCCAGTTGTGATCGTTTACTCAAACCCTGCCAATGAGTCCATTGCTTTATGTTGCCTCTTCATATCTGTTGTAAATGGTCCCCATTCTCTTTTAAAGTCTTTGTTGTCCTTTTCATGTGATTTTTTGGTTAGTTTTGCCAGTTCTGCATATTCCTCAAGCTCTGTGCATAATAAACGTGAATCTACCACCACTCCCTCTGTCCACTCTACCTTGAAAGATCCCCACGCTCAAGGCTACACGCTGCAACTGCTGCCCCCAGCGCCCCTCTCTCCTTGCACGGAGCCTGTCTCCTCCCACTGCCCCCACCACCTCTGCACTCCTCCACATGAACTACGTTTCCTTCCCCTGCCCGATCCCCTCCCAGTCACGCTCTCTCCTCCCCCCCTTCTGTTAGGATATTGATGTTCCGTTTCACCTAAGAGGAACAGATATGTGGATTGCTGCATGTCACATGTCTGTTTACATTCCAGCACAGCTTGCTGGGAACTTCCGTTTGTGTATAGCTTTTGCCTTGTGCTTCTTGCTCTTAGACATGAAGGAGAGCAAACATTTTTTTTTGGTCCCGAACTATGCTGATTAAACTGCTTGTAAATATGCTTTACATATGCCTCTGTCTGCCACTTCTATTGCGTGTTATTCACTCTGATGATTAAGGCATGTTCAAGTGTCTGAAGGCTTCTGAAGCTGTGAGTCGCTGTTTGATGCTGTTCCAATGACCGGAGTTCGTCCAGCTGCCGTCCGGTGGGCTGGAGCCAGCTGGGGGCCTGCGAATTGCCACAGTTCCCTTGGACGCATCCCAACACCTTCCTCCCCAAGGACAGCGAGACTGCGGCTGAGAGAGCGTGCTTCTCTGCTGCGGTGACGTGAATGGCCCAGCTCGCTTCGCCTGTCCCTGCCCGGACGAGACCCTTGCCTGCCTCCTGTGCCGCCCCCATCGCACCCGGCTGCCCGGGCCCACACCATGATCCCGCCGTGGGAGCCGATGCCCGGAGTGCAAGGGGGGAGCAGCCTTTCCTAAAAAAGGTCAGCAACTTTGGGGTCCCCCCCTTAAAAAAGGTTGACAACTCTAGGGAAATCAGGAACGTTGCATTTGACTGCTCCAATGGATTTCATCCAACATTTCATAGGAGCTTCCAGGTCAAAGTTCAGATACCTACTTAGGAACATCCTAAATTTAAATGCCCACACCCAGCTATCACAACCAGTGGCATAGTGGGGGGGGTGCAGGGGGGGCGGCCGCACCGGGCACAACATCTGGGGGTTAGGGTTAGGGGGTGCAAATCCATGGGTTGGGGGGCGCAAATTACTTGCCTTGCCCCGGGTGCTGACAACCCACGCTACGCCACTGATCACAACACTGCACACCCTCCTCCCAAGCCTTCCAGAGGTCTGTCCCTTTCCTCTTTGTCTTGCCCTGCTAACTGATACTGTGCCATTTCTGCAGATCCAAGAGCTCTGGCACTGGTCAAATGTCAGGAGCAGCAGCTAACCAGAAACAGACTCTTGAGATGCGTGTCTGGGAAGAGAAACCGAGGCTTCAAAAGTGCAGAGGATTCGGGCAGGCAAGCCAAGCGTGGCCTCCAGACAAAACCAAGCAGGATGTTCACAAAGCCTTCTTCATCCACAAATATATTTGATATTTAAGCTCAATCAACAGCACAAGCTGAAGGACAATACACTCGAGCTGGCAGTGGCTCTTGCAATGTCAGAGCGCCGAGAGAAGCCTTGTTTTACAAAGCTTTGGCAAACAGGGCCAGGTGACCATGCCAAGGCAACCCTATCAAGAGGATTATGAGAATCTCTACACTTCCATGAAGCGTACAATTTGGAGAGCACTTTTTATGGTCCACAGATTTCCAGTGCGGGGTCCAGATCATTTCCTGACATTTAAAATGGGAAGGGGGAAAAAGAAATCTGTTAGGAGGTACAGTGAAAGTTCAGCCACTTTTCCTAACTATCTGAACCAACTTTCTTTTTTTCCTCTTTTTGTATCTGTGTGTTTTGGTGCAATTTTTAAAAAATCTTTTTTATTTTTATTTTACAAATTCAAAATTATAACAATCCAAATGCTTATTCTTATATTCAGAGATTACTCTGAATCTTGTGGCTTCCCCCACCCCCACCCTGGGTCTTATTATCAACATATACAACTGCATATTAATCCATAATCTATATTTTGTATCAATCCATATTATCAATGGTTATTGGTACATTACATGTGAGATTAAGATCCTGCTAATGTTTCCATCTGCATGCTGCGGTCTCCTAAATAACATAATTTCCCCCCATCCTTTTTGTCCTCTTGGTTCCTGAGTTTTCCTTATTTATTATTATTAAATAATTTTTATTAATTTTCAATTACTAAAATCCAATAACATCCACATTTTATCAGTGTCAAATTACAATTCATATCCAAATATATATCAGTTATATATAAAGCCAATTATAGAATTTGTGTGACTTCCCGTGTGCTGGGTTTCGGGGTGCAAAGTTCTTATTTCTTCCTGCTTCCGAAATCTTGATTAATCCAATTACATTCAGTCCTGATCTTAGTTTCATATCAACAGCTACAGAGTTCTTGCCTTCCATTTGTATTAACACATACAGTGGTACCTCAGGTTACATACGCTTCAGGTTACAGACTCCGCTAACCCAGAAATAGTGCTTCAGGTTAAGAACTTTGCTTCAGGATGAGAACAGAAATCATGCTTCGGCAGCACGGCGGCAGCAGGAGGCCCCATTAGCTAAAGTGGTGCTTCAGGTTAAGAACAGTTTCAGGTTAAGTACAGACCTCCGGAACGAATTAAGTACTTAACCTGAGGTTCCACTGTATAATAAATTTTATTTCTGCAGAAGTTTTCCAGTTAGCTTCGCCATTCTGGCATAGTCCATTAGTTTATCTTGCCATTCCTCTCTGGTATCTGAACCAACTTTCAAGCTTGTGGAGCCAACTATTGCCCCATATGTAAACAGCCCTTTGTCATCCCTAGGGCTCCCCTAGACAAGGTTTCACAAGCTTTCAAGGAGGGCATGCAGAGTGGCACATCACATCATGTTTCCAAGAGCACTATCCACCCAGAGCCCCTGAGAAGCTTGAAATTAGTCCTCTGCTAAAATTTACCCTCCCCCCCAACCATTCTCCATTGATTAGTGCCAAAAGAAATGGAGTCTGAAAATTATCAAATATATTGGTTAAGGTCTCATGCGTAATGATCACATCTTGATCTCACAAGTGTCAATGTTTTTGGTTTTTGGGAGGAGGTCAGACTGGACAATGTCCTTGGATCCTTTCCAGGCCTGTGATCCTGCCTCCAGGAAGGGTTAGAATCTAGTCCAAAAGGATGCAGAACCTGCCAGGCCAGTTCCTTTATTAAGGTCATGCTTTTGGCTGGCCAGTAAAATGCCAGTCATCAGCATCACAAAGTGAGCTAGAGCTACAGCAAAACACTGGCTGGTAGAAGCCTGGTTGGTAGAAGCACAAAATCATAGACATCTAGAGTTGGAAGAGACCCTGCGGGTCACCTAGTCCAAGCCCCTGCAATGCAGAAATTCTGCCCACAGTCATCCCTGGGTGGGCTCAAACCATGAACCTCCTGGTTAACAAATCACCAACCTTCTGGTGAACAGCCAGATGCGTCAACCCATTGTGCCACAGGAAGACTAGGGTAAAAGAACATATGTGGTGAGTTGAAAACTGGAGGACAGAGAGAGACATGTGTTCCTCTGTGCTGGTATTTGGGGTTCTCCTAGAAGCCAGATGAGGAAACAAGATCTATGGGATCTTGTTTCCCATCCGTCCTATGCTGCAAGCCCCTTCATCCAGGTTGCATAAGCCATACCATATCTTCTAAAGACACCAGTGTCCATTGACCCACGCTTCAAGGAACCCTAGCCCTGGGTGAGCACTGGAATCCCTGCAATCTCTCACTGCTTGGAGATTGGGGTAGCACGTAATGATACATATGTTTATGTACCCTTCCCAGCATACAAATTTATGTGTGCAATTTTTTGGGGGGTTGAAGAACTGGATTGCAATATTTGGATCTTGAAAGATAGTTGTCTCTCGGCTGAGGAAGTATGGATTAGATAAGCTGGCATTAAAAGGTGAACCAAACACATTTCCTTCCCCATACTGGCTTTTGCGGGTGTGAAAAGGCTGATAGCTACAAAACAAATCTGAAAGGGAAAATTCAGATGGTTGCTTGCTTGCTTACTGAGCGAGGATCTTGGCAGGGCAGCTGGGCCCTGGGAGGATGGCTGCTGAAATTCCAGGAGAATATAAAGTAGCTTTTATAATGAACAGTAAATCTTTATACTTACAGCTGTGCTCGTTTGGATTGATTTTGCCAATACACATTTGAGGAAGAGGGGAAACAGGTTTTGAAGGTTATTTGACATAGAACAGTGACTGTAAAAATATGTGATCAGACTCATAAAAAAAGTTTCGAGTAATCCTGGTTTATAGTTGTGCATGAAAGTGTCTTATCTCCTTATAGGAAAAATAAATTGAGCAGAGCCGGCTAAGAGGGTGTTGACCTTGGGCTGTGATTCAAATTCCCATTTAGCCAAAGAGTCACTGGGTGGCCTCCATTCCTGCCCATCATTAAAAGGGAAAAGGCATAAGAAGACTCACCTCGGAAAGATTTCTCTTCCAGCTTGAAGTAATGAGGTATGAATTGCAATAAATAAATATGCTATTAACTTAAGAGTCCTATTTGGAGGACGGACATAGTTCAATGATGATAGGAGCAAAGGCAGATGCCTTATATCCAAGGGGTAGCCAGTCCATCAGGGCAAACAGAGATTTAGTTGAGATTCCTGAATTGCAGGGAGTTGGACTAGATTTATCTTTGGGGTCCCTTGCAAGTTTTACAATTCTAGGATCCTGATATAAGAAAAAAAAAACTGCTCCTTTTCCCTTATGGGGTACCCAAGAGCCCATACAGAGTCCTTTTGTAGGTTCTCTATCAGTAGGAGAAAATGACAGAGGCCAACCAGAGAATCTTGAGAAGCAAAACAGCTAGTAAGCCTGATCTTTATTAACTGTTGCAACAGGGTGCTCCCCCACACGCAGGAGAGAGGAGGAGGACCCTGAACAAAGGTGTGCCCATCCTTATATAGACATTTTAAATTGCCCACCCTGGAGTCCAAGACCACCCCCCAGATACATCATACCTACATCACAGAAAAGTCGGTCTACAACAGAAATCTGAGTGCGTTGTTTATCTCCTATCTGGCAAGTTACCTGATTGCATTATCTGGGTTTTGGCCACTCTTTTTGTTATTATAACTACTTAATTCCTGAATTGAGGTCACAGGCTCACACCCTGTTCATATCTTGAATGTGCCCTTAAGACAGGATTTGTGAGGAAAGAGACAATGGGGAGGTTTCCCACTTTGACCTTGCAGAGAAATATTTGAGGTCAATTTGTTCAGGAACTTTTCTATGGGGTTTCAAACATGTGGTTTATACATACAGTTATTAATATATATATATGACCTTAAAATTCTTATAACAATCCTATGCCCCACCGTGCTCAGACTGCCCTTGGCTAACCTTCCCGTGCTTGCCACTTTTCTTGGCTTGAACGCATTCTGGAGTGACTCCATCCAACCAGACTTGCAACTGACTCTCCCTAACCAGAAGGGCTCTTACGACTTTCTGTTCGGACTGCCGCTGGTCTGGGCAATGACAGTCTCTCCTGGCACACTGACTTGTGTTTGACAGCTGCCTTTGGCACAATTGCAGGCTCATTGGTTCCCAGGCAGAACCAGTTGTCTATTACATACACAGTGGAGGTTTTTGCCATTAGGACAAGTAAGATACTGCCCCTCTTAATTCAGTCTGCCCTCAGCCAGCTGCAGCCCACCCCAAAAACCAGAATTACTTCGATGGGTTAAACCACAGAACCTAGGACTTGCTGATCAGAAGGTTGGTGGTTCGAATCCCCGCTACAGGGTGAGCTCCCATTGCTTGGTCCCTGCTCCTGCCAACCTAGCAGTTCGAAAACATGTCAAATTGCAAGTAGATAAATAGGTATTGCTCTGGTGGGAAGGTAAACGGTGTTTCCATGCGCTGCTCTGGTTTGCCAGAAGCGGCTTAGTCATGCTGGCCACATGACCTGGAAGCTGTGAGCTGGCTCCCTCGGCCAATAAAGTGAGATGAGTGCCGCAACCCCAGAGTTGGCCACGACGGGACCTAATGGTCAGGGGTCCCTTTACCCTTTACCTAGTTCCACTAACCATTTGGTAGCAACTGCTGTTGGCCTCCTTGCCTTCTCCCAATGAGGACCACTCTACACTGAATACATGCGTTTAGCATCATGGATCTATTCTCATCATCACCACCACCACCACCACCATCATTTTATTTGTACAGTGGTACCTTGGGTTAATTGGGACGTGGGTGGCGCTGTGGGTTAAACCACAGAGTCTAGGACTTGCTGATCGAAAGGTGGGCGGTTCGAATCCCCACGACGGGGTGAGCTCCCGTTGCTCGGTCCCAGCTCCTGCTCACCTAGCAGTTTGAAAGCACCTCAAAGTGCGAGTAGATAAATAGGAACCGCTCTCCAGTGGGAAGGTAAACGGCATTTCCGTGTGCTGCGCTGGTGCTGGCTCGCCAGCTGCGGATTAGTCACGCTGGCCACGTGACCCGGAAGCTGTCTTCGGACAAGTGCCAGCTCCTGGCCTCTTGAGTGAGATGAGCGCGCAACCCCAGAGTCGGTCACGACTGGACCTGTTGGTCAGGGGTACCTTTACCTTTACCTTTTTACCTTGGGTTAAGAATGTAATTCGTTCCGAAGGTCTGTTCTTAACCTGAAACTGTTCTTAACCTGAAGCACCCCTTTAGCTAATGGGGCCTCCCGCTGCTGCTGCACCGCTGGAGCACGATTTCTGTTCTCATCCTGAAGCAAAGTTCTTAACCTGAGGTACTATTTCTGGGTTAGCGGAGTCTGTAACCTGAAGCGCCTGTAACCTGAAGCGTCTGTAACCCGAGGTACCACTGTATGCCGCCTTTCCATAGTGAAAACAATGCTCAAAGCGGTTTAAAACATGACAAGGTTTACATAATTACCAACATAACAAAAGTCATAAACAGCAAACAAAACACATCCAAAGGTACACAACCAAATGGAAAACCATTTCCACATAAATCATAAAATCTAAAACTGAAAACACATTAATATCAACAACGATCTAAAATGACATAGATAAAAAACATTTATTATTTTTTTTAAAGGAGCCCTTTCTGTTGAGCAACCGCAGCAGCAGTCCTTTATGGAGCCTGTCAGGCCACGCTCCAAGGCAGGTGGAGAGAGGCAAGCCAGAGCCCTCAGACTCTCAGCAGGTCAGTCCTGGGCAGCAGCATTCTCTTCCATTTAAGGTCACAGGAAAATGTTCTATGCAACACTAGAGAGTCTGTGGCACCAGGGACACATTAGAATCATAGAATCAAAGAGTTGGAAGAGACCACAAGGGCCATCAAGTCCAACCCCCTGCCAAGCAGGAAACACCATCAGAGCACTCCTGACATATGGTTGTCAAGCCTTTGCTTAAAGACCTCCAAAGAAGGAGACTCCACCACACTCCTTGGCAGCAAATTCCACTGTCAAACAGCTCTTACTGTCAGGAAGTTCTTCCTAATGTTTAGGTGGAATCTTCTTTCTTGTAGTTTGGATCCATTGCTCCGTGTCCGCTTTTCTGGAGCAGCAGAAAACAACCTTTCTCCCTCCTCTATGTGACATCCTTTTATATATTTGAACATGGCTATCATATCACCTCTTAACCTCCTCTTCTCCAGGCTAAACATGCCCAGCTCCCTTAGCCGTTCCTCATAAGGCATCGTTTCCAGGCCTTTGACTATTTTGGTTGCCCTCCTCTGGACACGTTCCAGTTTGTCAGTGTCCTTCTTGACATTGTGGCATATGAGGTGTCCCTTCTTTGAATTCTTTTGGGGGGATTTTGGGTGACATCCCCACCCCCCAAAAGGGAGTTGGAAGGATTCCTAAGGGTCTTTTAGTCCAACCCCTCTGCAATGCAGCAATCTCAACTAAAGCATCAATGGCAGATGGCCACCCAACCTCTATTACAAAAAAATGTTAAGGAAAACCCAATTGCTTGGGGTCCAGGCTTCTTGTTTATTGTCATAATTCTGATCATTCTGTGGGGATCACTCAAATGTCCATGCCTAAGATATTGTAGGGACGTGGGTGGCACTGTGGGTTAAACCACTGAGCCTAGGACTTGCCAATCAGAAGGTCGGCTGTTCGAATCCCCGCAATGGGGTGAGCTCCTGTTGATCGGTCCCTGCACCTGCCAACCTAGCAGTTCGAAAGCACGCCAAAGTGCAAGTAGATAAATCTGGCGGGAAGGTAAACAGCGTTTCTGTGTGCTGCTCTCGTTCGCCAGAAGAGGCTTAATCATGCTGGTCACATGACCCGGAAGCTGTACACCGGCTCCCTCGGCCAATAAAGCGAGATGAGCGGCGCAACCCCAGAGTCGGCCACGACTGGACCTAATGGGCAGGGATCCCTTCACCTTTAAGATATTGTAAGCTTCACTGTCATCACAGTGAAACCCACTACATTACATTATGGGATGGAGGCTTAACGTTTCACCCTCAGTAAGTTGCTGTCTGTAGCAATTATGGGGAATTTTGATGCTTGTGATACATTTTGAGTTGACTTGGATTAAATGAGTGAGGAATGTAGAAAACTGCCTTATTCTGAGTCAGAATCACTGGCGCAGTATTGTCTACACAGACTGGCAGCACCTCTCCGTGAATTCAGCCAAGGGCATCTCCCAATCGCTTGGACTTAACCCAAGATCTTCCACACAAGCAAGATGAATACTCTTATATTGAGCTATGGCTCTTTGACTTCTTCTTGTTGTTTCGTCGTTTAGTCGTGTCTGACTCTTTGTGACTCCATGGACCAGAGCACACCAGGCACTCCTGTCTTCCACTGCCTCCCGCAGTTTGGTCAAACTCATGTTGGTAGCTTCGAGAACACTGTCCAACCATCGCGACCTCTGTCATCCCCTTCTCATTGGGCCCTCAATCTTTCCCAACATCAGGGTCTTTTCCAGGGAGTCTTCTCTTCTCATGAGGTGGCCAAAGTATTGGAGCCTCAGCTTCAGGATCTGTCCTTCCAGTAAGCACTCAGGGCTGATTTCCTTAAGAATGGATAAGTTTGATCTTTTTGCAGTCCATGGGACTCTCAAGAGTCTCCTCCAGCACCATAATTCAAAAGCATCAATTCTTCTTTATGGTCCAGCTCTCCCTTCCATACATCACTACTGGGAAAACCATAGCATTAACTATACGGACCTTTGTCGGCAAGGTGATGTCTCTGCTTTTTTTTTTACTTCTTAGATTCTGCCTATTGACTGAAGGGGCTGGTTTTGGCTCAGGAAAACCATTGGAACTGTGCACAGCGGAAGCTGCCTTCTGCAGAGCTAGACCTTCAGTCCATCCAGTTCAATATTTCCTACACTGACTGGCAGCATCTCTCCAGGGCATAGCTGTCCACTTTCCACTTTTCTTGCGAGGAATCCTATTCGGAATAAGGGAATTTCCCTTTTAAAAAGGGAAACGTTGACAGCTATGCTCCAGAGTTGAAGGCAGGAGACTTTACCAGCCTCACTTAGAGATGCTAGGGATTGAGACTTGCTGTTTGCTACAGGCGAACCCTAACACCGAACTATAGTCCATTGTCAGTAGCAACAATGGTGGGTGTACCCTACACCCCCCCCGACGGTTGTGCCTGGGCTTGGCATGCAAATGTGGGTTGATGAAATCACTGGTGCCACCAAGAGGGTTCTTGGCTCGTGCAAACGCCTTGGGATTCCTGTGCAGAGTTAGGCCAGGACTGTGAAAAGTGCTCCGATTCTCAATGTCATTTTTTCTCCATTACATTATTATTATTTTTTACAAAATGCAGGGAGGTTTTTTTCTTTTCTTTTTTTGTATCCGAGCTTCACAGGGGTGGAATTTTGAAATGAGGAAAGATTAATGGTGGAGTGCTGCCTAGCAAACCCAGCATGTGAGATGGGATTCATCTCCTCCGTGATTTGATTTCAAGTCCCAAGTCCCCATCTTTCTCTTTTGCCATTTTGACCTTGCTAAGCAATTGAATTTTAAAGAGATTGGCTGCTGGCCGGGAATGTAGCCAGGCTAGCAGTCATCCAAAGCATCACTGAAAAGCATTTCACCATGCCCAACCCCTTTTTTAATCATAGGCAATTTTTAATTAAAGGCTATTAACTGCTCCAACTCCCAGTTACCTGGGACAGGAGAGGTGGAGAGAGGCCGTCTGCCATCACCCAGTTACTGGAAGACAGTGCCCTTCAGTAAGGAGGATGGATGAATCTGCCCATTTAAGTTTCTCATCCCCCCCCAACCTTAAATTCCAGTTCTCCCCATTTCCACAGAACTTTGCTAAACCTATCTTAGGGTTAATTCTGTGTCCAGAGCGGCTGTCTACCAGCTCCACCTGGTACGCAGGCTGAGACCCTACCTGCCCACAGACTGTCTCGCCAGAGTGGTGCATGCTCTGGTTATCTCCCGCTTGGACTACTGCAATGTGATCTCCGTGGGGCTACCTTTGAAGGTAACCCGGAAACAACAACTAATCCAGAATGCGGCAGCTAGACTGGTGACTGGGAGTGGCCGCCGGGACCACATAACACCGGTCCTGAGAGATCTGCATTGGCTCCCAGTACGTTTCTGAGCACAATTCAAAGTGTTGGTGTTGACCTTTAAAGCCCTAAATGGCCTCAGCCCTGTATACCTGAAGGAGCATTTCTACCCCCGGACATTCAGCCCGGACACGGAGGTCCAGCTCCGGGGGCCTTCTGGCGGTTGCCTCATTGTGAGAAGTGAGGTTACAGGGAACCAGACAGAGGGCCTTCTCGGTAGTGGTGCCAGCCCTGTGGAATGCTCTCCCATCAGATGTGAAGGAAATAAGCAGCTATCTTATCTTTAAAAGACATCTGAAGGCAGCCCTGTTTAGGGAGGTTTTTAATATTTAATGCTGTATTGTTTTTAACACTCGATTGGGAGCCACCCAGAGTGGCCGGGGAAATTCAGCCAGATGGGTGGGGTATAAATAATAAATAATAAATTAGCATCATCATCATCATTATCTTTGGCAGGGAGGACAGGGATCTGTGTGAGATTTCATCAGCATTTTTGTGCAAATTTCTCCCAGAATAAACTGTGTGTATGTAGTTTCGACTGCTACACACAGTTTTCACAGCAATTTCTTCAACAGAATGCCCTTTGTATGTTATTTTCACTAATACACAGTTATCTGTGCACAAGGCCCCCGAATGTATTCACTTATTGCACATGTCGTTTTGACTGGAGGACTGCATCACCCAATTTGGAGAAGCACAGATTACTTTTTTTAAAAAAGTTATTAGCAGTTTCAGCATAACAATATTTCAAACCATATCATAGAAGCACAGATTTGAAAGGATAGCTCCATTTCAGTTTGCTAATAAGTTTGAGAAGTATGAATTAGGGTATTCTTTTTTTAATGCAGAGAAAATTAAATTTATCCCCCATCCCTACCCGTTAGCTCCAGGAAGAACATTGTGGCAAAGGGGAGTCCACCTTGTTTTGTTGTTGTTCATATTTACTAGTCACTTTCTTCACAAAATTGACCCAAAGCAACTTACAAACTGAATATGAGCACTAAAACCAATTGCAACCAACACAACTGATAAAAGCCTAAATAGCAAACAAACACACAATCTGTCCCTTCCATCAGCCAGTAAAGGAGAAGCTGCTCCGGTTCATACTTTCCTCTGCCCTCCCCATTGCTTTTTCCTTTTGTGCCATGTCTATTAGACTGTGATGCTGGGGGTCAGGTCTGTCTTACACATATGGAACTTAGAAATTGTAGGTACATGATGTATTGCCAAGAGGTTATTTTAGGATTCAGGGAGGCAATAAAAGAAACATCAAGCTGTACATTAACAGGTTTATTAAGATCTTGCAGAAGGAACGGTTCTGATAACATTGGTGCCAAAGCTCCGCAAATGTTTCTGGACTAATAACAATATTCTAAAAAGGAAATACATATGCCATTCAGCCGTCTGGGCATGTATTAAAATGCAAATCTGCCTTTAATTAGAAGATAATTAAAATACATCACAAATTTTAATAAGTGTTCCCCCACCACAGGAAAATGAAATGCAGGGTTTTTTCTTTCCCTAATGCTCATTATGTGCAACTTAAATGGCTTCATTTGTCTGGAAATGTAAAAGCCTTTTTAAAAAAATGATAGGAACGTATTCAAAATTAGCCCATTTTTCTTCCTTCTCTTTTCATTCCACAAAGGCCTGATGTTGTCTGGGAGAAACTGGTATGTACTGTAAGCTAGCCATATCCAAGCTATTGCGATTCAAACGTTGTTGAACACCAACTTTCATCAGACCCAGCTGGCAGGGCTAATGGTCAAAGAGGAAGCGGGGTTGAGTTGTACCGGTTTGAGGAAAGATGCAGTAAGTGTTTAAACCTTGGCCACATTCGCAGCATACATTTAAAGCACTATGACACCACTTTAAATGACCATGGCTTCCCCCAAAGAATTCTGGGAGCTGTAGTTTCTTAAGGGTGCAGAGAGCTGTTAGGAGGCCCCTATTCCTCTCACAGAGCTACAATTCTCAGAGTTCCCTGGGAAAGAGTTACCTGGAATGACTGTTAAACCACTAAGAGAATTGTTGCTTGTTGAGGGGTTTTTTCTTTCCTTTTGGTTTTTTGAATATCTACCCCAAAATCAGGGACGCGGGTGGCGCTGTGGGTTAAACCACAGAGCCTAGGACTTGCCGATCAGAAGGTCGGTGGTTTGAATCCCCGCAACCGGGTGAGCTTCCGTTGCTCAGTCACAGCTCTTGCCAACCCAGCAGTTCAAAAGCACGTCAAAGTGCAAGTAGATAAATAGGGACTGCTCTGGTGAAAAGGTAAACGGCGTTTCCGTGCACTGCTATGGTTTGCCAGAAGCGGCTTAGTCCTGCTGGCCACATGACCCTGTACGCCAGCTCCCTTGGCCAATAAAGCGAGATGAGCGCTGCAACCCCAGAGTCGGTCACGACTGGACCTAATGGTCAGGGGTCCCTTTACCTTTACCTTACCCCAAAATCCAATCAGATTTTGCTCTTATGTTCTGGGTTCGGTTCAGAATATCCAGTATGGAATCCTTAATATAGGATAGGTGGTAGAATTAGGTGGAGGTGCCCCACTTATGAGGAGTGTAATGGCAGATTCAGAAGTCCTGATGGCCACAACCATGCCCATTCTAAGATTACAGTGGTACCTCAGGTTAAGAACTTAATTTGTTCTGGAGGTCTGTTCTTAACCTGAAACTGTTCTTAACCTGAGGTACCACTTTAGTTAATGGGGCCTCCCGCTTCCACAGCACCACCACCGCACAATTTCTGTTCTCATCCTGAAGCAAAGTTCTTAACCCGAGGTACTATTTCTGGGTTAGCAGAGTTTGTAACCTGAAGTGTCTGTAACAATAATTCATCAAATATTGAAAGCTTCCCTAAACAGGGCTGCCTTCAGATGTCTTCTAAAAGTCAAATAGTTGTTTATCTCCTTGACATCTGATGGAAGGGCGTTTCACAGGGCAGGTGCCACTATCGAAAAGGCCCTCTGCCTGGTTCCCTGTAACTTCATTTCTTACAGTTAGGGAACTGCCAGAAGGCCCTCGGCACTGGACCTCAGTGTCCGGGCTGAATGACAGGGGTAGAGATGCTCCTTCAGGTATACTCAAGTAATGAGGTGTTCACCCCTAAGCAAATCTGTTCTGTGCCTGTATTTTCCCGATATCCGCTCTCCGCTTCTTATTTTCCAGACAAGGCATTTCACAAAATTAATTGCAGGCACACCTTAAAAATTCTGCCTTAGTCACCAAACCGGAGAAAATGTTGACAAACGAAGTATCCTAATTGGGGGAGAGATTTATTTACCACACGGATGCTCTGAACATTCTTCAGTTTAACAGCCCTTTCTAGTCATAGCAGGGAACTGCAGCAGAAATGAAAGGATATTACTAGCCACCTTCTCCTCAAATCCTTGAGAAGGAACCATGTCCATGCATGGGGTGAGGCAACAGGGAAGTGGAAGCACATGAGCAGGTGCTGTTGCTGCTGCTGACCTTTAAAGCCCTAAATGGCCTTGGCCAAGTATAACTGAAGGAGCGTCTCCACCCTCATCGTTCTGCCCAGACACTGAAGTCCAGCTCCAAGGGCCTTCTGGTGGTTCCCTCACTGTGAGAAGCCAAGTTACAGGGAACCAGGCAGAGGGCCTTCTCGGTAGTGGCACCTGCCCTGTGGAACACCCTCCCACCAGATGTCAAAGAGAAAAACAACTACCAGACTTTTAGAAGACATCTGGGTCAGCCCTGTTTAGGAAAGCTTTTAATGTTTAATAGGTTATTGTATTTTAATATTATGTTGGAAGCCGCCCAGATTATTATTATTATTATTATTATTATTATTATTATTATTATTATTATTATTGCCAGGCCCAGCAGTAAGCAAGCAAGGCAAGCTGGTCTAGTCTCATGAGAGGCCCTCCTGAGTCTCAAAGGTCTTGGCTGATGTCCAACCTGGCTGTCCTCTGGGGCCAAGTCCGTCCACAGGCCAAATCTAACAATGTACAGTGGTACCTCGGGTTAAGTACTTAATTTGTTCTGGAGGTCCGTTCTTAACCTGAAATTGTTCTTAACCTGAAGCACCACTTTAGCTAATGGGGTCTCCCATTTAAAAAAGGGAAACGTTGACAGCTATGCTCCAGAGCTGAAGGCAGGAGACTTTACCAGCCTCACTTAGAGATTCTGGAGACTGAGACTTGCTGTGTGCTAAAGGCAAACTCTAACACCGAACTATAGTCCATTGTCAGTAGCAACAATGGCAGATGTACCCTACCCCCCGACGGTTGGGCCTGGGCTTGGCATGCAAATGTGGGTTGATGAAATCACTGGTGCTGCCAAGAGGGTTCTTGGCTCGTGCAAACACCTTGGGATTCCTGTGCAGAGTCAGGCCGGGACTGTGAGAAGTGCTTCGATTCTCAATGTCATTTCCCCCCATTACATTACTATTATTTTTTACAACATACAGGGAGGTTTTTTTCTTTTCTTTTCTTTTTTTGTAGCTGCCAATGCGCTGCTTCTGTATGATTTCTGTTCTTATCCTGAAGCAAAGTGCTTAACCCGAGGTAATATTTCTGGGTTAGTGGAGTCTGTAACCTGAAGTGTACGTAACCCAAGGTACCACTGTACAATCAGCAGTAGAGCAAGCCAATAGGGCACCTTGGGTGGCGCCCATGCCCTGCGCCCAGGGGTGGGGCGAGCCGGGGCAGGATGTTCTGTGGGGCCTCCGAGGACTATGTCTGCCCCTCAGCTGTAGGGTGGCTGAGTGGGAGATAGCGGGCAGACCATTTGGGGCAGCGCAGAGCCTGCGGTCGCCCAAGCCCCAGGAGAGACGCGTGGCTCGGGCACGCTGCAGGCCCTGCAGTGAGTGCCACCCAGCATTTTGTCACCCCCCTCAGCGGTGACACCCAGGGCATACCTCCCCCACCGCCCCCCACTTCCTCCACCCCTGTGTACAATACCAACAGCTCTTATTGCAGTCTGACTCATATCAGCTGAGACACAGAAAAGAGACTCTCCTCCCCTTTGCCAATTTCCCCAAGTCTAAATGCTTAATTTTTATTGCACTGCCTAGACTGACTTTTATGGCATTTGTCGCCTGAAATATTTATGCATTGCATTCAGTGCATCTCCCCACATCACCCAATCCCATGTCTTAATCCCCAGTACTGAAGCTCCTCTTTGCATTGATCCAAGAGGATTTGTTTGTTTTCAAAGCAACAAAGTGCAGTGGACGCTCGGGTTGCGAACGTGATCCATGTGGGAAGCACGTTCGCAACCGGCAGAATCTGCAACCCGCAGTGTCATGTCTGCGCTCACGTGGGTTGCGATTTGGTCTTCTGCAGATGCACAAAGCATGATTTAGCACTTCTGTGCATGCGCAAGTGCTGAAACCCGGAAGTAACCCATTCTGGTACTTCCGGGTTCAGCATGGTGCGCAACCCAAAATTGGGTCTGTAACCCAAGGTATGTTTTCATGATATGTTTTGGGCTGGGATCATGAGTAGATATTGCCTTGCTAAAGTGGGAATTGAGGAAGAAAACCCTAATTAAGAAGACAGTCACTGAGTGGTCTGGCAAGTTTGCCTAGCAGAAAGCCAGTTCAGCAAGATTTATTGATTTGCATATCGGAAATATTTATCTATGCTAAGTTCAGGGAAAAGATGAAAAACACATGCTTCCCCCCACCCCAGCTACCTCAAGTTTGATATCTGCATTTCCTAGAACTCTGATATCAAATTCATGCAGTACATTTCTACATATCTATATTTTCTTGTAATGACACCCTTCTGCGTTTAATGGAGCTCACCGCATCATCACTGAGTGGCATATTTTAAATGAGGGTCAGGAACCTGGTGCCTGCCAAATGCTGTTGGACTCCAACTCCCATCAGCCCCAGCCAGTGTGACCAATAGTCAGGGATGATGGGAGTTGTAGTCCATCTGATGCGCCATAGATCCCCCCACCCCATTTTAAGTCATGATGAGCCCTTCCGTTTAAAATCCGATAACATTCTGATGAAAAAAGTTGCCTTGTGTTGGGCAAATCTGTCAATTCTGGATTCACATTTTTTTCTCTCCCAGTCTCAAGCTCACTTCTCGGCATTTCTACATACATTGCAAGAAGAAGAAAAAAAATCTCATGAAAACGCATCAGCAGTTTTGCGTGAATTTCTCACGCTACACACATATTTGCATGCCATCATCCCTACACAAAGCGAATGCAAGAATGCAATATTTTATAGAAATAGACAAGGATACAACATTTCTCTCTTTGGCTTTGAGGGGTGAGTTTCAAGCATCACTGTTAAAAGAGCACATGTACCTATAGCCTCATTAGCCTTGATCTTTCCAGCCCCTCTCAAAATTGCAGTCTCATCTGGGCAGGGAACCTCACTTGTCTTGTCATCATAATTTCTGCTTCCTGGGGGAGGCCGCATTTTTCTCCCCTGTTTCTGGGAATTTACAAGGTTGAGCAGGGTTGGGGGGAGTTAAACGGTGCTAAGACAGAGGAACAAAACAAGCCACACCTGTGATTCAGACCAAGGGGGAGGAAAGCCTCCCCCACCAAGCTCCTTAGTAATTAACTTGCACCGAATGTGGATGCTGATTGCAATTCAGGCCGCCTCTGTGGTTCTCTCCAGCCCTCTCCCTGCAGTTGGAGGCACCCAGCAGCTAGCAAACACTTCAGGACCAATTGTTCTTTTCTTCTGTATCCATCCCATTCGAGTTTAGCCGCAATTATGGCAGAACAGAACAGATTAATTTGTGGTTTAAATTGCTCTCTCCCTCTCTCTCGGCATAAATATGTCAATTCTTTTGCAAAGCATCCCCCCCCCCACTATAGAAATCTCAGGACTGCAGGCTGAGTGTGGCCCTCCAGTTTTCTATATCTGGCCCCTGGGACTCTACCTGGACCATGCCCATACCAGGCTACACCCCTCACCAGTAGCTGTGTGGGCTGATCCACTCTGTGGATCAAACATTAAAAGCTTCCCTAAACAAGACTGCCTCCAGATGTCTTCTAAAATTCTGGTAGTTGTTCTCTTTGACATCTGTGGGGAGGCCGTTCCACAGGGTGGGTGCCACTACCAAGAAAGCTCTCTGCCTGGTTCCCTGTAATTTCTTGCAGGGAAGGCCCTCGGCGCTGGACCTCAGTGTCCGGGCAGAAGAATGGGGTTGGAGACACTCCTTCAGGTATACAGGATCGGGGCCGTTTAGGGCTTTAAAGGTCAGCACCAACACTTTGAATTGTGTTCAGAAAGCATGCACCACTCAGGTGAGACAGTCCACGGGCAGGTAGGGTCTCAGCCTGCGTACCAGGTGGAGCTGGTAGACAGCTACCCTGGACACAGAATTGATCTGTGTCTTGTTTAGGGAAGCTTTTAATGTTTGATGCATTACTGTGTTTTGGAAATTTTATTTACAACATAACACAAACCCCCCAACCCCCCAACACATAAATCCACCCCCATCATACACAAACATAACATACAACAATACAAACAACCAAATAAAAGACTTCCTTTATCCTGTTTCTGGCATCCTTATCTACTTCTTGTAAGCTGTTTCCTTTATGAATAATTATTAAGATTTTTCTAATTATAACTTAAATATCCACAAAGTCTCCTGTATACATTAATCGAAACAAGTCCAGGTATGTATTTTAGGGCACTGTTTTGTGAAGTGTTCTCTGCATTTCCCCCCATGCTTTTTGAAACTCTTGTCTAGTGTGATCTCTAATTGCCTCTCTTAATCTAGCCAGTTCAATATACTCTAACAGTTTGTCTTGCCATTCCGTTTTTGTTGGCACAATTTCTTTTTTCCAGTTTTTAGCAATTAGGATCCTTGCCACTCCTGCAGCATAGAGGAATATTTTCTGATCTTCTCTTGCCATACCTGCATCCATTATCCCTAGTAGAAAAGCTTCTGTATTTTTTATAAAGTTATACAAAAAAAGAAGAAGATGCATTACTGTATTTTAATATTTTGTTGGAAGCAGCCCAGAGTGGCTGGAGAAGCCAGATGGGCGGGGTATGTATAATAAATTATTATTATTATTATTATTATTATTATTATTATTATTATTATCATTATTATTATTATTATTAGTGGTGGAAGGAACCTCATTGGATCCAAACTCTAATGGGAAGCAGTGGAAGGCAATGTGGTGTAGTGATGGACTAGCAATGGGAAAATCCAAGCACATATCACCCTTTAAGCATGAGGCTCATTGGGTGACTTGGGACCAGTCTTCCAGCCTAGCCTACTGTCCTGCACTCTCTGGATGCAGAGCAATGGTGGGAGGCAGCAGCTGGGGAACCACCAAGGGATGAAGACTCAGAGCCTAGGGAGTGGTAGTGGGATGGTGGTGAATGGTCCGAGGGAGGTGAGGGAGAAGACTGTGTCAGCATCGCCCTTGAGCCAGTGTCACCAACTGGACTCATGCACTTCAGCCCCGACTGGGCTAGGCGAGCTGGGTAGCACTTCCAGAGACCACCTTCTGCACAGGAACAGGTCAAAGTGCTGTGGACTCACAGCTTAGAGCTGAGAGCACCGGATTCACTGTCTCAATAATACAGTCGTTGCGCAGCAGAGTTTTGCAGAGTCTTGCAGAGTATAAACCACTCGGAGAGCAGCTCTGTAGAATATCTTCCTTTTATTCTGTAACTACAACTATGATGGGACACAGGTGGCGCTGTGGGTTAAAGCCTCAGCGCCTAGGACTTGCTGATCGAAAGGTCGGCGGTTCGAATCCCTGCGGCGGGGTGCGCTCCCGCTGCTCGGTCCCAGCGCCTGCCAACCTAGCAGTTCGAAAGCACCTCCGGGTGCAAGTAGATAAATAGGGACCGCTTACCAGCGGGAAGGTAAACGGCGTTTCCGTGTGCAGCTCTGGCTCGCCAGAGCAGCGATGTCACACTGGCCATGTGACCCGGAAGTGTCTCCGGACAGCGCTGGCCCCTGGACTCTTAAGTGAGATGGGCGCACAACCCCAGAGTCTGTCAAGACTGGCCCGTACGGGCAGGGGTACCTTTACCTTTACCTTACAACTATGATACAAAACTATATACAGAGCTGAATATTCTAAGCATAAATCAATGCTACACTGAGAGTCTGCAGCTGCTCTTAGCAGCAACCTTATCTCTAGACACGATCTCTAACACTCTCTCTCTCTCTCCGATACACTGACTGACTGACTCTCTCACACACACATTGATGTGGTGCTGGGGCAGAATAAGTAGATAGCAGAACACGCCTCCTCCTCTCTGGAGAGTCAGCAGAGATCATCAGGAGATCATCAGGAGATTCTTGGGTATGGGAGGGGTGAAATCTCCTCAGACTGAGAGGAGGAGGTGCAAGAAGCTAAAGAAGCAACAGGGTTTAGTGAGCAGAGAGTCTGGGACAGAGAGAAATCCAGAGTCAGAAGCAGAGGTGGAGATGAGTCAGGCTGGGGTCTCCCCCCTCCTGCTGCAACTAGCTCCCTTCCCCCTGGTCTCCCAGAACCAGAGGAGATATGAAGAGGGAGGAAGAAAGGCAGGCATGCTGGTGTAGTCTCAGATCGCTTGGGAAAGACCCAGTGAGAAGGAGATTTGGGCAGCTATGGGAAGGCAGGAACCTTCACAACTGCCTCATAGGGCAAGATCTACCAAGAAGACTTGCTGCGCTCATGAGGCCTGGCACTCGCGAGCAGACTTTGTTTCTTCTCACAAAGAGTTGCCGTATTTTTCGCTCTATAAGACGCACCCGACCATAAGACACACCTAGTTTTTAGAGGAGGAAAACAAGAAGAAAAATACTCTGAATCTATATTTTATTCAAGTTGGAAGAGGGAGGGAGAGAAGGAAGAGAGAGAGAGGGAGAGCTCACATTTGAGCAGCTGTGGTGGGCAGCTGTCTTGCCTCACCTCCGAGGAGACGCCGGGACAGGAGGAGTGTAAGCAGCTCTCCCTTTGCTTGAATTACAGTCAGCTGGGACTAGGGGCAGAAGGGGCTCTCATCCGTCCCTCCTCCAGCCTCACTGTAAAGCCAGCAGAGCAAGAGCCACTGACACGCTCTCCGTGGCTCTTGCTTTGAAGCAAGAAAAGTGAGAGCTGCACAGAGCATCTCAGCGGCTCTTGCTCTGCTTGCTTTACAGAGAGCGACGGATGGGAGCCATGGCTCCGGCTGCGGAGGCATCCCTCAGCTCACGACTGCAGCGGCAGCCCAAGGGATCCCTCTGCCATCCACTGCATTCACTCCATAAGATGCACAGACATTTTCCCTTACTTTTTAGGCAGAAAAAAGTGTGTCTTATGGAGCAAAAAATACGGTAACTCTACTTACTCTGTGTGATTTATTGCTGACCTGCTCGTGTCACCCATCTTTCAGGGTTGTGATGAGACTAACACGGATGGGGGCAGTGCTTTTTTATTTATATTAAGGTGTTGGTACTCACCCTGAAGTTGTTATAGTAAGTGCCACACTTTTAACACTTGGGAAAAAGAAGGTGCCAGTTCTATTTACCCTTGAGAACCCGCAGAAAGAAAGAAAAAGCACTGAGGGAATCATGTACGCTGCCTTGATCTCCTTGTAAGAAGGGCAAGATATTAAACAAACAAACAATACCCGCTTGACCTTTCAACTTGCTTTTTTTAAAGGGTTTATATAGCAGATTTAAAAGCTTGGAAGCTAGAGCTACCCAGTCACATCCCACCCACCCCCACCCCCATTAAATCTCATTGCTTAAAAGAACAAATAAACCACAGAGAGCCCAATGGGACTGATAGGGCAGAAGACAGGAGCAGAGGAAAGGGTGTGTGGTAGGGGCGGATCGCCCCGGGTGTCACCACTAAGGGGGTGACAAAATGCCAGGCAGCACTCACTGCGGTGCCTGCAGTGTGCCCAAGCCATGCGTCTCTCCTGGGAGTGATGAGGTGGCTTGGCACCCGCAGGCTCCACACTGCCCAAACAGTCCACCCGCTGCCTTCCCCTCAGCTGTGAGGTAAGATTCCCGGGGACAGTCCCCGGATTTGCAAATCTGTCCCCGGACAAATTCTGTCCCCGGAATGTCTCCAGATTTGCAAATCTGTCCCCGGGAAACGTGGCAGCGGCAGCCTCAGCAGCCCGGAACCAGCCTGGTAGTGCAGTTGGCTCTGGCTGGCTTCAGGAGCTGCTTGCTGCTGTGGCACCCGCCATTTTTCCTGCACCAAGGCAGCGAGCAGTGAGCAGCTCCTGAAGCCAGCCAGAGCCAACTGCGCTACCAGGCTGGCCCCTCCTGGGCAACGGCCGGCCGCCTGTGACTCCCGAGCCTCTCCTGATCTGTCAAAACAAAGGGGGAAGGAGATGGGGGAAGGCTCGTGAGTCCCAGACGGGCAGTGCGCCGTTGCCCAGTTTTTTTAAAAAACTTAGCATTTCTGTTTCACAGGGTGCAAAAGAATGGATTTGCACCTTTATACAATATGCATATGTGCTTGGGCCCAGGGTATTTTGCCTCACCATCCCCACTACTGGTTACAGATAGGTAGCCGTGTTGGTCTGCCATAGTCAAAACAAAAAAAATTCCTTCCAGTAGCACCTTAAAGACCAACTAAGTCAGTTCTTGGTATGAGCTTTCATGTGCATGCACACTTCTTCAGATACACTGAAACAGAAGTTTCCAGACCCTTCTATATAGTGAGAAGGTGGGGAGGGGTATTACTCAGAAGGGTGGTGGGAATGGGTGATTGGCAGATAGCTGTGATGAGCCTGTTGAGGACTCTTAATGACTGCAATAGGTCTTACAGGAAAAAGCAAGGGGTGAAAAATGGCTTTGTCATGTATAATGAGATAAGAATCCAAGGTCTTTGTTCAGACTTTGTTCATTGCAACTTATCACCAAACTTAAAACCATGGAGAAACCTGGTCTTTAAGGTGCTACTGGAAGGAATTTTTTTTTGTTTCATCCCCACTACTGACTCCCTGTTGCTACTCAGCTTCAAATTGAAGAAACTCTGGTAACCATACTGTAGGGCAGTTGAGTGGGAGGAGGCAGGCAGACTCCTTGGAGGCCTGAAGAATGTCCTGCCCCAGCTGGCCTCACCCCATGGGTGGCTTGCCCCGCCCTTGGGCACAAGGCATACGTGCCACCCCAGGCACCCGATCGGCTTGCTCCGCCACTGGCAGAAGGGACAGATGAGGACCCAGGAGGAGGACCCAGAACCAGTGACAGGCAGAAGCAACTCATTCTACTTTCGCCCCT